>NW_027507789.1:145410666-145808166 GCF_037356315.1 Lithobates pipiens
TTCTAAAAAAAACAAACAGCTGCGCGGCCGCTCAGCGGTGGTTTTTACCCCCCCCCCCACTGCCATGTCAGCTGTTTGCTGGGTGCCTGAAGTCCGCCGCTCATGCTGGAAAACAATTTCTTTTGAAAACAGGGGGGGCGGGGCTAACGGCATCAGATGCCGGCTGCATGTGGAGGAAGTTTTTAAAAGCACTGTGTGTGGCTGCTGCTGGCTGTGGAGGGACACATGAGCAGAGATGGCTTAATTCAGGTTGGTGACACAGGTATTTCCCTTTGACACATTATTGCTTTACCAGGCTAGCTTATAGTGCTGGACTATAACCTAGTAGTGTACATTCTTTTTCATAAGTGCCTCTGCTTTTTATGCTTCAGGCTATGAGTGGAAAAGGGACCAGGAACTCTTCTAAGGGGTCAATGGTTTTACAACAAACTAAATCCATTTACAAAAGAATGTCATCCTCCTCTGAGAGTGATGCGGCCGGTCAAATTGAGCCGTCAGGGGAGACTGTTGTTGCAGCTGCGCTGGACACTCCAGTCCCTATATATAACACACAGGAGGTTTTCTCTTCTACCATTTTTTAATTTGGAAAAGAAGATTGATGCTATGATCACTCTCCATAGTGGGGTCTAAACGTAGCAGATCCTGATCTAGTGCTCAGGACCCTCTTATTGAGGTGCACGAGGCAGGGGATCAGGAAGATCTTCCAAGAAATTTGGAAGATACTAATATATCCTCTTCTGAGGACCCTAATCTAGAGGGAGTAGTATCACAAGACAGGTTGCTTGTACACTCTCTTACTAAATTGGTTCATTTAACCTTTTTGCTGCCTGTAACACAGGCTCTTGATGAACCCATCTGGTTTTGGATCACTAAAAACCTCCCCCATCTGGGGGTGCCTTTCCTATTCATGGCTAAAAAAGCTTATATATTCTGGGAACATCTGGGATAAACAATAATATCCACACTATATCCTATGGAAGAGCATTTCTATAAGAAATAGGGGGTTCCAGCAATTGATGCTGCAATCACCTCATTGAACTAGAGTCTCACATGTCCGGTGGATAATGCGCTAATGTTAAAGGATCCAACAGATAAAAAGTTGGAGCTTCTTTCTAAAAGCAATATGTCTTTAGCAAGTTCTGTAGCGCAGCCGGTTCTTGCGGCAATTGGTGTATCTCAGTCTATTAAGGAACAGTTTGTGGAGATACTTAAGATTCTGCCTGATCAGCAGGCCCAGCAATGGGCTGGCGTATCAGACACACTATGTTTCACAGTAGATGCTATTAAAAATTCTATTATTCAAGCCTCACGGCTAATGCTAGGACTAATGCATTCTCTGAGTTCTGAGGCTGAAATATTGGTCAGCGGAAGCACCCTGTAAGAAACTGTTGGCCAGTTTTCCCTTTCATGGTGAACGGTTATTTGGGGACGATCTGGATAAATACATCCAAAAGGATCTCTAATGAGAAAAGCCCTCTTTTACCAGTAAAGAAGTTTAAGCATTTCTCCTTTAAGCGTGCTTCCTCACCTGTGCCAGGGGCATCAGCCTCTAGGCAGTCTTGACGGCCTCCACCGTCAGGTTCTAGGGGAAGACCCCAAGGGCAGCACCAGGGTCAAAGAGGTCTTGGGGCAGAAAGCCTGCAAAGCAGAATGCTAAAGCCTCCTTATGAAAGGGCGCCCCCACTCGCTCGGGTGGGGGAAAGGCTCCTGCAATTTTCAAAGATCTGGCAGGAATAATGTCAAGACAGATGGGTGGCTTCCTCAGTTTCTCTAGGTTACAAACTAGAGTTCCTAGAGTTTCCGTCTCCTTGTTTTCTAAATGTTCCCAAGGATCCAGAGAAAAAGAAGTCTCTCTTTCTAGCACTGGATCAGCTGTTATCCCAGCTGGTGTTATCAGAGGTTCCCTTAGAGGAACAGTGCATAGGTTTTTATTCAAACCTTTTTCACGGTTCCAAAACCAAATGGAGAGGTAAGACCCATTCAAGATCTCAAAGATCTGAATCGGCACTTAAATATCCGGTCCTTTCGCATGGAATCAATCCGATCAATTTTTTCCATGCTGCAAGGAGGGGAGTTTTTGGCATCAATCGATATCAAGGATGCATATCTCCACGTGCCAATATTAAAGTTCTACGCTTCGAGATAGAAAATCATTATTTTCAGTTTGTGGCCCTGTCATTCAGTCTAGCCACAGCACCGCGGGTGTTCTCAAAGATTCTGGCACCTCCTTTAGCCGGATTAAGGGCTCAGGGCATAACATTCCTAGCCTATTTAGATGATCTATTTTTAATAAATTATTCAGTCTCTGGTCTATACCAAAGTCTGGTCACAGCTGTAAACTACCTGGAATCTCTTGGTTGGATACTCAACCTAAAAAAATCCTCCTTAAAACCATCAAGGAGATTACAGTACTTGGGGCTGATCATAGATACCGTACAGAAGAAGGTATTCTTACCCCAGAAAAGAATCAGTTCCATTATAGGACTAATGTGCTTGAGATTGTTAGGGAAAATGGTGGCCTCCGAGGCTGTCCCTTACGCACAGTTTCACTCGAGACTGCTACAACCATCCTGTCGGTCTGGAACAAGAAGGTTCAGGCTTTGGATTTCAAATACGCTTGTCTCCCGACATACATCACAGCCTAAATTGATGGTTGATAGATATTCAGCAACCTCCCAAAGGGGAAATCTTTTCTGCCAGTATCCTGGAAAGTGGTGACAACGGATGCCAGCCTTCTAGGCTGGGGAGCAGTCCTGGAAGAAGATTCTGTCCAGGAGACATGATCCAAGTCAGAAGGACCTTGCCTATCAACATTTTGGAAATTTGGGCAGTACATCTGGCCCTAGAATCTTGGATGCTCAGGCTACGGGATTGTTCTGTCAGGATTCAATCCGACAATGCCACAGCTGTGGCTTACATCAATCACCAGGGGGGGCACAAGAAGTCGTGCAGCCCAAAAAGAGGTGAATCATGTTCTAGCTTGGGCAGAAAATAACATTCCTTGCCTATCAGCGATTTTCATTCCAGGAATAGAAAATTGGCAAGCAGACTACTTGAGTCGCCAACAATTATTTCCGGGGAATGGTCTCTTCACCTCAACATTTTCCTAGCAATATGTCAGAGATGGGGTATTCCGGACATGGACCTGTTCGTGTCCAGATTCAGCAACAAAGTCGACAACTTTGTGTCAACAACGAGGGATCCGCTAGCATGCGAAACAGATGCATGCTAGCTTACACCGATCTATGCAATTCCTCCAGTTCTGCTTCTTCCGTGTCTTCTCTGCAGGATCAAGCAGGAACGTAGGAGGTGATACTGGTGGCCCCAGCGTGGCCCAGAAGATCTTGGTTTGCCGAGATCATAAAGATGGCGGGAGGAGTCCCCTGGACTCTGCCATTATGGCCAGACCTTCTCGCACAAGGTCCGGTATTCCATCCTACCTTACGGATGCTAAATTTAATGGTTTAGCTATTGAAACTCACATTCTAAAGGACCATGGGTTATCTCCCTCAGTAACGTCTACTTCGGTTATTGCCAGGAAGCTGGCTTCCAGAATCATTTATTATAGAGTCTGGAAGGCATATGTTTCTTGGTGTGGATCCAGGGGTTGGCACACCAGGAAGTATGTCATGGGTAGGATCCTTGATTTCCTGCAAATGGGATTAGAAATGAAGCTGGCCTTGAGTACTATCAAGGGCCAGATCTCGGCCTTGTCAGTCTTTTTTCAACAGCCTCTTGCTTCTCACTCTCTGGTGCGTAGTTTTATTTAGGGGGTAACACGGTTTAATCCCCCTATCAAAGCACCTCTAAATCCTTGGGATTTAAATTTGATCTTATCGGCTTTACAGAATCAGCCTTTTGAGCCTTTATGGGAAATTCCCTTGGTTCTTTTGACAAGAAAAATAATCTTTTTGGTTGCCATTTCTTCTGCTAGAAGAGTATCGAAACTAGCGGCTCTGTCTTGTAAAGAGCCATATTTGATCATGCATAAGGATAAGGTGGTTTTGCGTCCTCATCCTGAGTTCCTACCAAAAGTGGTGACAGGTTTTTATTTAAACCAGGATATTATTCTACCTTCTTCCAAGAGCCTCAGTCTAGGGAAGAGAAGGCACTACATTCCCTTGATGTAGTAAGAGCGATCAGAGTCAGGTTTGCAAAGCAGATGTTTTGCTTGTACTGCCAGAAGGTCCAAAAAGGGGACAGGCAGCATCAAAGTCCACGATTTCCAAATGGATTCGTCAAGTGATTGTTCAAGCTTACGGCTTAAAGAAGAAAATTCCTCCTTTTCATGTTACACTCAACCAGGGTGGTTAGTGCCTCTATGGCTAAGATCTGTAAGGCCGCAACTTGGTCTTCAGTTCATACATTTACCAGATTTTATCAAATCAATGTTAAAGGTCATGAGGATATTGCCTTTGGGCGTAGTGTACTGCAGGCTGCAGTATGAGTCTTCTGGCTCCTCCTTTTTTTGTTGTGTCTCCCCCCTTCAGTTGCCATTGCTATGGGACATCCCACATAGTAACTAATATGGCTCTGTGTCCCCTGATGTATGAAAAGAAAACAGGATTTTTAAAACAGCTTACCTGTAAAATCCTTTTCTTTGATGTACATCAAGGGGACACAAAGGTCCCTCCCTTCTTGGTATACACTTTTATTGCTTGGCTACAAAACTGAGGTACTCCTGTTAATGGGAGGGGTTATATAGGGAGTGCACTTCTGATCTTAGGGCGTGCCAGTGTCCATCACCTATTGGTGGCCTATTAACCCATATAGTAACTACTATGGCTGTGTGTCCCCTGATGTACATCAAAGAAAAGGATTTTACAGGTAAGCTGTTTTAAAAAATGTTTTTTATTTTTTTTTATTGGAATGGTTTTACATATGCACATATCAGCCTATCACAAGGCATATAAAAATCCACAATCATACAAATGTAAAGGTACATGGGGTGAGGATCAGTAGGGGTATGGTAAGATGGAATGGAATGGCAGAAAAAAAGGGGAAAGAGTGGGATGGGGGGTACCAGGAGGAATGATACGGGTTGTTTGGGGTGTGCACCCACATTCTAGTATACAACAGCCTTATAATACGAGTGTAATACTAATTTATTTGATATATTTATGGTTGCTGAGATTAGTTAAAATAAATATGTCACAAACCTAGACGTATAGGATGAAGAAATGCATATGCCAAGGTTACCTTCAGTGAAAACCAAATCTCAAAGCAAAAGGTAGATCCAGAAATATAGCCGGCTAAAACCTTATGCAAATCTCAAGTCCTGTAAGGCTAGGGCCACACTGGCATTAAAACTCAATTCCAGGGATTTGTTTTTTTTTCTTTGCATAGATACATTGGTCTAGCTTGGATCAATATACAGTTGTGCTCAAAAGTTTGCACACCCTGGCAGGAAAGTTAAAGATTCTGGCATTGCTATTGAAAATATGACTGAAAATGCCAAAAAGAGCTTTTATTTAATGATAGTGATCATATAAAGCCATTTATTATCACGTAGTTGTTTGGCTCCCTTTAAATCATAATGATAACAGAAATCACCCAAAAGTTTACACACCCTGGAATGTTTGCACTTGGTACAAACACATAAGGTGACACACACAGACCGCTTGCCGTCTGCCTGCCGTCGATTGACGGCAGCAGAATGGCACTCCTGTGCAAACCGCCGTAGTTGTACGGTGGGCGTTTTTAAGGAGTATAGGTCACGCATGCGCCCGCCATGTAATGTAGGAGCCATCGACTACCCGCAACCGCTCCCGAGAAGGAGAGAACAGAGATCTGTCAATGTAAACAGACAGATCTCCATTCTGTCAGGGGTGAGGAGAGCGATCTGTTGTTCCTTACGCTTAGGAACAACAATCGGTCTCCTTGCCCAGGCAGTCCCATCCCCCCACAATTAGAATCACTCCATAGGACACACATTTAACCCCTTGATGGCCCCCTAGTGTTAACCCCTTCCCTCTGACATTTATACAGTAATCAATGGCTATTTATAGTCAATGGTCCCAAAATAGTGTGAAAAGTGTCCGATCTGTCCCCCGCAATGTCGGAGTCCCAATAAAAATCGCAAATCGCCGCCATTACTAGTAAAAAAATAAAAATAATAAAAATGCCATAAATCTATTCCCTATTTTGTAGACGCTATAACTTTTGCACAAACCAAATCAATATCAATATCGCTTATTGCGTTTTTTTTAATATCAAAAATATGTAGAAGAATACATATCGGCCTAAACTGAGGAAAAAAATAGTTTTTTTATATATATTTTTTGGGGATATTTATTATAGCAAAAAGTAAAAAATATTGTTTTATTTTCAAAATAGTCATTTTTTTGTTTATAGCGCAAAAAAATAGGTGATCAAATACCACCAAAAGAAAGCTCTATTTGTGGGAAAAAAAGGACATCAATTTTGTTTGGGTACAATGGCGCACGGCTGTGCAATTGTCAGTTAAAGCGACAAAGTGCCATATCGCAAAAAATGGCCTGGTTCTGGGGCTGAAGTGGTTAAAATGTCAATGTTAATTTCCCACATCTGTGGCTTTTTAAATTACATTTAGTGTCTGTGTCAAATAGTCAATGAATTTCTTAGCTCTCATGTGGATACACTGAGCAGGCTAGATACTGAGCCATGGGGAGCAGAAAAGAACTATAAAAAGACCTGCATAACAAGGTAATAGAACTTTATAAAGATGAAAAGGGATATTAAAAGGTAGTCAAAGCCTTAAATATGCCAATCAGTACTGTTCAAGTGAAAAATTCAAGGACCTCCTGAGTCAGGTAGACCATGAAAGACTGCAGCCACAACTGCCACAGGAATTGTTTGGGATACAAAAAACCCACAGGTAACCTCAGGAGAAATACAGGCTGCTCTGCAAAAAAAGACAGTTTTTTTTTAAGGAGCACAATACAACAATACTTGAACAAAAATGAGCTGCGTGGCTAATTTGCTAGAAAGAAGTCTTTACTGCGCCAATGCTACAAAAAAGCTTGATGAGGCCTGTCAAGGTGTTGTCAGACATGTTTATATAATGAAACTATCATATCACTTTTCTTTCCTCTCTGAAATAACATGCTATAGAAAACACTGCAATATTCCCAGGCTTGTTGCTTAAAAGTAAACCTAGTTTCTGCTCTGTACCTGTTGACTTAAAGTGGTTATAAGTAAACCCCAGACATGAAATCTGAACAAAGCATATCCCTCTGTAGTGTGTACTTGTCTCTATCCAGAGCACCAAGTGTAATTTCTGTCGGCTGCTTCATTCCTCTGCTATTAGCATGAGTCACTTCTGACAAGTTTTCCTGACACAAAGAGAAAAAAGGTGACAGGGTGGGGACCTCCAGTTTATTGACAGCCTCAACTCTGTTCCTGTGTGCTGTGCTGAACCATGGAATTTCGATCCATGTATGGCCGGCTTTATTCCCTTCCACCCCTAATCCCTGTAGGCTGTAAATTTGTATGGGCAGGACTATGCTAGCTATGTATTTTTTCCTGATCATCCCTTGAAGGTTTGAATTTTATAGGTATCGCTTCCAATAATGGTTTAGAGACTTGGCGTTATTATATCTGTCAGTCACAAGCCGTGTTATTTATAGATTTCTGTACAATAGAGAAGATGTGACATGTAGCTAGAGATGGGTTCAGTAATGGATCCAAGGCTGAAGATGACAATACAAATGGGTCTGTAGTAATTTTCTTCTCTTCTTTTTCAGATAAAGCCACAAACCCTTGTAACCGTCAGGAGGATTGGGAATACATTATCAGTTTCTGTGACCAGATAAATAAAGAGCTTGAGGGGTATGTGTGTGATTTTTCAAGAAGAAAATGAGAATGCAAGTTGTGGTGGTGATTTTATAATGAAGATACCCTTCCTATGTTCTGTATTGGAAGTGATATTAATGTGATAATCTACATAAGAGCAGTGTTTCGGATATTTTTCTTCACAGAAAAATCACAGTACTGTTTGTTAATTTGTAATGTCTAGGCATGTAAAATACTTTAGAAATTGTGGGACAGCCTATCACTTCAGCAGTGGGGAGTAGATAGTTATCCTTGTTGCAATGTGCAAGGGAAGGTAAATTGTATCTTCATTACATACATGCTTACTTGAAAGGAATCTATGACAATACTTTCCAATTTCCCCTTGCTTGTTGTATCATAAGGTTCAAGAAAGGAAGGTTGACCCCTGGAAGTCGCACATCTATGAGTCCTGCTGCAATGAATGGAGTGGCAACCTCAGCCTGAACTCCGACCAGCCCTAATGGGTTTCACTCCGCCCTCGGAGCTTGGTCATGGGGATTAATGACTAAGCTCCGGGGGCGGAGTGAAATGCGTTGGCTGCAGGGCCTTTTTGGAGTCCAGGCCGAGGTTGCCACTCCATTCATTGCAGCAGGGCACCATAGATGTGCGACTTCCAGGGGGGCACCCTTCATTTCTTGAACCTTTGCAGGAGCCAGGATGGCTCCATGCCCTGTCAACTTGTATCATAATTTGTATTTATTATACAGTTTATACGCTCCTCTACTCATCATCTGCACATAAAAGATTGTTATTAGCATTCCTCACTTGGACCGGCCATACACGGTTCGAATCTCAGCCAGTTCCTGCTAAACCAGCCGAGATTCGAACCATTAATGGGCAAGCTGAATGTACAAAGTTGATTGATCAAAGCGGCTTCAGAAAAGGTATGTATAGCGATTTTCTTCTTTACAGGGCTTGATAGATTAGTGTTAGAATGGGGACATGTTTCGATGGGGATACAAGCCTCTTCCCTTCAGTCCTGGCCGGTGGTTGTGGGGGTCTGCGGGTGGGGGATTTATCAGAATCTGGAAGCCCCTTTTAACAAGGGAGTGTGCTTTTGGGCCCCCAAAGCACCACCCATGTTAAGAGCATGTGGCCTGGTAAGTTTGGGGGGGCTCCCCCCCCCTTTCCTGACCTGCCAGGCTGCATGCTTGGATAAGGGTCTGGTATGGATTTTTTTGTTAAGGGGGGCTTCCAGATTCCGATAAGCCCCCAGCCCGTAGACCCCCACAACCACCGCCCTGGCAAGAGGCCCTTGTCACACATGGGGACAGGGTGCTTTAAGGGGGGGTGCCTGCTTGCTCGTTCCCCTCCGCTTTCCTGACCAGCCAGGCTACATGCTTGGATAAGGGTCTGGTATGGATTTTTTGGTGGATTTTTTTGTTAAGGGTGGCTTCCAGATTCCGATAAGCCCCCAGCCCGTAGACCCTCACAACCACCGCCCAGGGAAGAGGCCCTTGTCCAACATGGGGACAATGTGCTTTAAGGGGGGGGGGGCACCTGCTTGCTCGTTCACTCCCTTTTCCTGACCTGCCAGGCTGCATGCTCGGATAAGGGTCTGGTATGGATTTTGGGGGGTACGCCATTTTTTTTGAAAGATTTTGGTGTGAGGCAAATGGCTTGGTAAGGATTGTGGAGAGAGGGGGGGGGGATTCCACACTTTTTTATTACATTCACGCAAAACACATGTAAAAATGCGACACTTGTCCATTGAAGTCTATTACATTACAACGCAATCTACTGTAGGTAAACATTCATTGACGTAGATAAAAAGAAAAAGAGAGAGGGGCGCCTCTGGGTGCAGATTTTTCAAAAGGTTTTATTTACAATGTGATAATAGTAAAATTTTGCACTCACATTTAGTAGGCAAAAAATAGGCATTGAACACAAGGGGTCATCTGGTGTATCTGATTCAAACGTCAGCCAGTGATCCGGTCCACATCTGTCATCCTGTCATTCCTGTTCCTCTCAGTATGGTCCACTACAGGTGTTTAGGAGGAAGCCGGCTTATGGTGGACGCAAAGTATGTAGTTTTTAAAACGAGGCTTGGGAGGCAGAGATGGCCAGGGTGCGGAGCTGTGACGTCATAGAGAGTGCAAAATTTTACTATTATCACATTGTAAATAAAACCTTTTGAAAAATCTGCACCCAGAGGCGCCCCTCTCTCTTTTTTTCTTTTTATCTACAGCAATCTAGGAGCTTAGTTTCAGCTCTCCTAAGGTGGCAGCCCTGTATGTGGATTCCTCCCCCCTCCTCATCTCTCCCCCCCTCCCCCACAAAATGAACTAAAGAGCATCCAATTCCTCTTTTTGGACTTGACAAAGCAGTGCACTTTTGCACTCACTATTATATGTACTTTTATAGACTTTGCTCCTTAGTGGGAATCTAATATTATTTTTGATTTGCGCCAAAAACTTGTCTTATGTCTAAACATTCATTGACCCTTTCCAAAAAGACAACGGCTGAAAAACAAATGGTTACTGGGAAAACAACTAACTGGAGAGGCTTTCAAATATCTGGCCTGAATCTACTAGTAGCTGTTAGTAGAAAATGAAAAAGGAAAAGACATCCATTCTGCTAAGGACAGTAAGTGATACTGAGCAGGTGGGATGGCTTATCGCCTCTTGGGGGCAGCCTTCAGTTTTCTAAGTGCCTCGTGTTCTTTTCTCCTATAGATGGAGCTCAAACTCTGGGTTAATCTCAAGCTGTGTGCCTCAATGGACATTAGAGAAACACGGTTTTGAAAACATTGGTAACTCCTATTGTAATCCTTAGTAACCAATCAGAGTTTAGTTCATTGTAATCAAATGATGAAAATGATAAAATCTAATTGTTTGCAAGAGGATACTGTAATTTACACTGCCTTCCTTAATCATGATACTGTTATAATATATTGATGGTTTTTGCTGGATTTGTGACTGATGGAGTTTTGCTTTTGCATTGACCAGTATTTCCTATTGCTAGGCCACAGATTGCTGTCAGACTGTTGGCGCACAAAATCCAATCTCCACAAGAATGGGAAGCTATGCAGGCACTCACAGTAAGAACTGCATTTTGTTGTGTCAGTCAAAAACTGTTAGTATCCACTGCATGAGGAAATAAAGTTTCACAATTTGTGTTGATAACTGATAAGGGTTTAACATATGGGTGTAAGTACGTTGCAAGAATTTAGCTATAGGGAAATCATTTATTAGGATTAATGTAAAACTGGCATGTATGTATGTTATCTGTCTTGACCTTCTTGCTAGAAAATGCTAGTTGCTTAGTGTTAACTTTGTCGTTGGAAATATTTTCGTCTAATAAATGAACACTATTTTAGTCGACTAAAATACAGCTCAAACAATTTTGATGACTAAATTACAACTAAAACTAAAATGGCATAGTCGTTAGGGATTTTGGAGTTGCAGGCTATTTCTTGTGTTGACTACTATGACTAAAGCTAAATTGAAATCAGTACATTTTAGTGGACTAAAATCAAATGGGTTTTGTTAAATTGTAATGGATTATTATAGAGTATGTAATGAGTTTAGGAATTTTAGAGAAATGCTTAAATAATGCATTACAATTTAACCTGTTCCCGTCCACGCTATAGACGAATGACGGCTACAGTGTGGACCTACATTGCCAGGAGGCCGTCAATAGACCAAGTCAATGATCCCGGTCCCTTGCCACGTGATCAGCTGTTAGCCAATTATTATTCAGGATTTATATAGCGCCAGCAATTTACGCAGCGCTTTACAATATAAAAAGGAGGCAATACAGTTACAATACAATAAAATACAAGAGGATTAAGAGGGCCCTGCTCAGAGGAGCTTACAATCTAATAGGGTGGGGCAGGTGGTACAAAAGGTTATAACTGTCGGGAATGAGCTGATGGAAGTGGTAGGAGATTAGTTGGAGACGTGATAGGCTCCCCTGAATAGATGAGCTTTCAGGGATCGCCTGAAGGAAGCAAGAGTAGGGGATAGCCAGACTAGTGGAGGTAGCGAGTTCCAGAGGATTGGAGAGGCTCTGGAGAAATCCTGTAGATGAGCATGGGAGGAGGAGACGAGAGAGCTTGAGAGTAGGAGGTCTTGAGAAGAACGGAGGGGACGATTTGGGTGATATTTGGAGACAAGATTGGTGATGTAGCTCGGGGCAAAGTTGTGAATGGCTTTGTATGTTGTGGTTAGTATTTTGAATTTAATTCGCTGGGTGATTGGGAGCCAGTGTAGGGATTGGAGGAGAGGGTTGGCAGACGCTGAGAGGTTGGTAAGGTGGATAAGTCTGGCAGCAGCATTCATGATAGACTGAAGAGGAGATAGCCTATGGAGAGGCAGGCCAATGAGAAGGGAGTTGCAATAGTCAAAGCGAGATATAACAAGGGAGTGAATGAGGAGCTTGGAGGTTTCATTTGTTAAAAAGGGGCAAATTTTAGAGATGTTACGGAGGTGAAATCTACAAACTTTTGACAACGATTGGACTTGGGGCTGAAATGACAAGTCCGAGTCTAGGATTACACCTAGTACCCTAGCGTGAGGGGAGGGCCTGATGGTTGCATTGTTGATTTTGATGGAAAAGTCGTGGAGAGGGCATGTGCAGGGGGGAATATTAATAGCTCAGTTTTAAAGAGGTTTAGTTTAAGGAAGTGGTGTGACATCCATGCTGATATGTCAGTTAGCAGGTTAGTAATGTGAGAGGAGACTGAAGGAGTGAGGTGAGGAGTAGACAGATAGATTTGTGTGTCATCTGCGTATAAGTTGTATTGGAAGCCGTGGGTGGTTATTAAGTGACCAAGGGAGGAGGTGTAAATAGAGAAGAGAAGGGGTCCAAGAACAGAGCCTTTGGGGACCCCCACAGAAAGGGACAATGGAGAGGAGGAGACAGTTGTACGTGGCACTGAAGGAACGCTGTTATAGATAGGCAGAGAACCAGGAAAGAGCAGAATCTCGGAGGCCAAGGGAATGTAGTTTATTGAGGTTAGCCAATGATAGCTGATCATGAGAAGATTGGTAGTGTTTTTTTTTCTCCTCACGTTGACAGCCGATCATCAGTTTCTGTGTAAAGGATATCGGTCCCGAAGAGGAAGAGGCACACCCGCCTCATCTGTGCCCACCAGTACCACCTGCCAGTGCCCACACAGTGCATATCAGTGCCCACTAGTGTATATCGGTGCCAACTATCAATGCCCATGAGTGCCACCTATCAATGCCCACCAGTACTGCCAATCAATGCCTCATCAGTGCCATCTAGCATTGCTGCCTATCAGTGTCACCTACCGGTGCCCATCACTGTCCATAACTGCCAACTATCAGTGCCAGCTATCAGTGCCACCTATCAATGCCCTTCAGTCCCGCCCATCATTGCAGCCCATCAGTGCTACCTCTCAGTGCCCACCAGTCCCACCTCTCAGTGCCCACCAGTGATGCCTCATCAGTGCCCACCAGTACAGCCTTATTTAGTGCCCATCAATGCAGACTGTCGGTATCCATCAGTGCAGCCTCATCAGCGTACATCAATGAAGGAGAAAAATTAACTGTTCATAACAAAATCTAAAACTGTTTTTTATTTTTTTTCAAAATTTTCGGTCTTTTAATTTTTTTAAATAAAAACTAATAAACCCAGAGGTGATCAAATACCACCAAAAGAAAGCACTATTTGTAGGGAAAAAAATATAAAAATTTCATTTGGGTACAATGTGGCATGACAACCACGCAATGGTCATTCAAAATGCGATAGCGCTGAAAGCTAAAAATTGGTCTGGGCAGGAGGGGGGTTTAAGTGCCCAGTAAGCAACTGGTTAACTAATCCCATTAGAGTTTAGTTGACTAAAATGAACTGGAGATTTTAGTCGACTAAAATGAACTGGAGATTTTAGTAGACTAAAATACAACTAAAACAATTCAGATGACTTAAATGCGACTAAAACTGCATTGTAGTCAAAAGACTATGACTAAAACTAAATCAAAATTTGACGTCAAAATTAACACTGGTTGCTTGGCTATTATGCTGTTAGAATTTATTACCTGTATGCTTATTCCAGATCACTGACTCTAAGTATTAAAGTTAAAGAGGCTCGTCAGAAAAAAATAAAGTCAGCAGGTACAAATACTGTAGCTTCTGACTTTTAATATTAGGACACTTACCTGTCCACGAATCCAGTGGTGCCTTCACCCGAGCCAATTTTTTAATAAGCTCGGGTGCTGCCCATCGCAATTTCAGGTAAGGGAAATCGTCAGTTAAGCCTTGAGGCTGCATAGACGGTTCCTTACTGCTTTGTGAATGGCCCAGCGGCGGTGAAAGGAGGAGGGGGCTGAACTTCTAGATGACTTTGTTGCGGCAAAGTCACCCAGAAGTGCAAGCAGGTACCTGCCAAATATGAACTGCGGGGGGTTGGAAAGTAAGCGGAGCTTCCCCTTTTGGTTGGAGATCCACTTTAATATAGCTATTACGGCTCCCAGGCAACTATCATTTTTATAAGGAAATATTAGTAATGGCAGCCTCTGCTTTTTTTCCTCATGATAGGTTTCCCTTATACCTAAATTCATATTACTTTCTTATAAGTTACTAATTCATGAAAGTTGTCTGATTGCACATACACTGATCAGCTATAACATTATGACCAATGACAGGTAAAATGAATAACATCAATTATCTTCTTAAAATGGCATCTGAAAGTGGGTGAGATATATTAGGCAGGAAGTAAACATGCTGTCCCTGAAGTTGATGGGTTGATAGCAGAAAAAATGGGCAAGTGTAAGGATTTGAGCGACTTTGACAAGGGTCAAATTTTAGTGGCTAGATGACTGGGTGAGAGAATCTCCAAAACTGAAGCTATAGTGGAATGTTCCCAGTCTACAGTGATCAGGACCTACCAAAACTGGAAGGAAGGAAGAAAAACCAGCGACAGGGTCATTGGCTGTTACACCCCTTTCACACCTGGGAGTTTTGCAGGCGCTATAGCGTTAGAAATAGCGCCTGCAATCCGCCCTAAAGAAGCTGCACCATTGTGTGTAGTGTGAAAGCCCCGAGGGCTTTCACACTACAGCGGTGCGCTGGCAGGACGTCAGAAAAAAGTCCTGCCAGCAGCTTCTTTGGAGCGGTGAAGGAGCGGTGTGTTTACCGATCCTCCACCGCTGCTCCCCATTGAAATCAATGGGGCAGCGCTGTAATGCCGCCGGCAAAACGCCGCTATTGCGGTGTATTGCCGGCGATTTTAACCCTTTCGCGACCGCTAGCGGGGGTAAAAGCGCCCCGCTAGCGGCCGAAATGCGCCGCAAATCCGGCGGTAAAACGCCGCTAAAGATGGCGGCGTTTTACCGCCGACGCAAAGGGCGGTGTGGTGTGAAAGGGGTCTTAAAGTATAATTAAAGGCAACATTTTTTTTTTCTTTTGGATAGAGTGAAGAGGGATTAGAATGCTTGTGAGTTTGTATTGCTGTCTGTGCCCCCCGTTAAGGAGATTCACCCTCTATATTTGTCCTGTTTACCATTATCATCATTGAAAGTCAACGTAAGGCCCCTTTAACACGAGCTGTCTGATCAGGTGCTGTCAGTTTTTAGGCGGACCTGATCGGACCCTCCATTCACCCCTATGGAGAGGTGGATGTCAATGGTGACATGTGAGCTGACATCCGCCGCTATCCGATTCTGTCTGCCAAATCCAGACGAATGGTGGTCCTGTTTTCCATCCGTCTGGCGGATCGGATATGATTGGGTATCATAGAGGACAGCAGGACTCTGTCCATCTCCTCTCTGCACAGTGAGCGGAAGGAGGACCTGTCATACGCCTGCTCAAAAGGGGATCAGCAGGGCAATCCCCCGCTGAGCAAGCGTAGTCCATCCAGTGGAGGTGTCTATGTGAAAGGGGCCTAAAAGAAAATCCTACATTTTGGGTTGTCACCAGGAATGTAATAAAGTGCAAATGTTCCAATGGGGGAAGCTGGTTCTGATGACCTTGGGTTCCCAAAGAATTCCCTTAATTTGCAGGGATTTTTTCTCACTTCCTGATTGCCTATGGGACAGGAAGTGAAGGGAAATCTCAGCAATGGGAGACAGATGTTGAAAACAAATCTTATAGGGGTTATACCCCTCCCTGAATCTATCCAAAATAGTTATACTTTAAAGCTTATTTATGCATGTGGGGAGCGAAGGATGGCCGGTGTAGCCCAATCCAGTAGAAGAGTTACTGTAGCTCAGATTTAAAATATAGAAAGTGCATTGCAGTGTGTTGTGTATGGGGTTACATAGCCGTAGACCTGTCAAGGTGATCGTGCTGAGCCATGTCCACAGGCAAAAGCTCCTACAATGGGCCTGTGAGCATCAAGACTGGACCACGGAGCAATGGAAGAAGGTGGCCTGATCTCATGAATTTAAGAATGATTTGACGATCACAACAAGTTTGAGGTGTTTAAAAAGCGCAACAAGTTTAACCACTTCCAGCCCAAGGACATCATATGAGTGGTGATATCTGAATGATGACTGCAGTTCAGGCATCATTCAGATATCATCTTTTACAGCCAGCGATTCCCTTCAGTTCAGCCGCTTGATTGTTCTTACAGGAGGCAGGAGGGGACACCACCCTGCTGCCCTCCGGTGCTTCTCTGGACTTGCCCGTGCGATTAGCGAACCAAAAAGAGAATCCGCTGCCGCTGGACGTTGATCATAGAGATTTCTGGTGACCAGATGGTCCCCAGTCATATCTATGACCTTGGGAGGCCTGGGCGTGACATTATGACATCATATCTGGCTGGCGGAAGTAAACAAAGCTAAGAACTCAGCTGGAAAGAGAGTGTTTTTTTTTTTTTAATCTTAACCACTTAGCAACCGGCCCATAGCCGAATGGTGGCTACAGGGCAGTTGCTTAAACTCCCTGGGGCACGCACTCGAGAACTTCCGTGACTGCTGGGTCCAGAGGACCCGACGGATCACTGTGAATGGCCGCCGATTGCGGCCGTTTACCACGTGATCGCCCGTCAAATGACGGAGCGATCACATGTAAACAAACCGGCACGATTTCCGCTTCCTCCCTACCCTCTCCGTCCAGTGTGAGCGGAGAGGGGAAAGATCGGTGGCAGCAGCGCTGTGGGCTACATGTGTAGTGCCCACAGCGCTGCTTAGTGACAGATCCATCGATCCATCCATCTATGCTCACCCATCCATACTCTGCATACCCAGCCATACTCTGCATACACATCCATACTCTGCATACCCAGCCATACCCATCCATACTCTGCATACCCATCCATACTCTGCATGCTCTGCATACCCAGCCATACTTTGCATACCCAGCCATACTCTGCATACCCAGCCATACCCATCCATACTCTGCATACCCAGGCATACCCATCCATACTCTGCATACCCAGCCATACCCAGCCATGCTCTGCATACCTAGCCATGCTCTGCATACCCAGCCATACCCAGCCATACTCTGCATACCCAGCCATACTCTGCATACCCAGCAATACTCTGCATACCCAGCCATACCCAGCCATACTCTAAATACCCAGCCATACCCAACCATACTCTGCATACCCAGCCATACCCAGCCATACTCTGCATACCCAGCCATACCGAGCCATACTCTAAATACCCAGCCATACCCATCCATACTCTGCATACCCAGCCATACCCTGCATACTCAGCCATACCCATCCATACTATGCATACCCATCCATACTCTGCATACCCATCCATACCTATCTATACTCTGCATACCCATCCATCCATACTCTGCATACCCATCATCCATACTCTGCATACCCATCCATGCTCACCCATCCATACTCAGCATACTCATCCATACATACACAGCATACTCATCCATCCATCCTCAGCAATACTAATCCATTCATCCATCCATGCTCAGCCATCCCATGCACCCCCATCCATAATTAGCTGTACCCAGCCATACTCAGCCGTACACAGCCATACCCAGCTGGACCCAGCCGTACTCAGCCATACCCAGCCATACTAAGCTATATCCAGCCATAGTCAATCGTACTCAGTCATACCCAGCCGCACTCAGCCATACTCAATCGTACTCAGTCATACCCAGCTGGACCCAGCCATACCCAGCCATACTCAATCATGCTCAGTCATACCCAGCCATACTCAGCCATACCCAGCCATCCCATCTATACTCAGCCGTACTCCCTGCCATACTCATTCATGCTCATCCATCCCCATTCATGCCACTACAGTGCCTCACAAAAGTGTAATAAGTTTCAAATCTAATTTGACTACCTATGTCCCTAGAACACCCGATGGCACTCCCTGCATATTGGTCCTCTGTATGTGGCCACTCTGTGGAAAAGTCTCACACATGTGGTATCGCCATACTCAGGAGGAGTAGGAGAATCTATTTTGGGGTGTAATTTTTGGTATGTACCTGTTATGTGTTAGAAATATTGTGTAAATGGACAACATTGTGTAAAAAAAAAAAATGCGTTCTCATTTTCTTTACACATTTTCCAAAAACTTGTAGAAAAAAATGACACGTCCAAAAGACTCGATATGCCTCATAGATTATACATTGGGTTATTTCCTTTCCAAATTTTTTTTGGGGCGTTTCCATTGTTCTGGTTCTCCAGGGCCTTCAAAAATGTAAGAGGTAGTCAAGAAATTATATGTGTAATTTATGCTCCAAGAACGCCTGATGGCACTCCCTGTATGTTGGGCCTCTGTATGTGGCCATGCTATGTAAAAGTCTCACACATGTGGTATCGCCATACTCAAGTGCAGTAGTAGAATGTGTTTTGGGGTGTAGTTTGTGGTATGCATATGCCGTGTCTGAGAAATAACCTGATAATATAACAATTTTGTGAAAAAACGAAAAGAACATCTTGATTTTGCAAAGAATTGTGGGAAAAAATTACAACTTCAAAAAATTACAACTTCAAAAAATTACAACTTCAAAAAATTCACCATGCCTCTTACTAAATACCTTGGAAAGTCTACTTTCCAAAAAGGGGTAATTTGGGGGATATTTGTACTTTCCTGGCTTGTTAAGGTCTCAAGAAATGAGATGAGGCCGTCAGTACTTCAGGTGTGATCAATTTTCAGAGATTGGCACCATAGCTTGTGGACTCTATAACTACCCAGATGATGCCTGTTTAGGAGAAACGCGTCGGGAAGGGCTCGTTGATGCCACTGCGTTGCCAGATTTTATTTCCATGCTTGTATTTGCCTGTAATATGTGAGTACCCATTTACACTTTTAATGGTAATAAAAGTTTTAAACGGTATTTCACTATGAGGCTGTATTTTCTTTTTGGCCTATAACATACGTGGAAGAATCTCTGTCCTCAGTCACCCCAAAAGGTGGATAGCCATTTCATCTATTTTTGGGTCATCTCTCTGTCTACTCTGGTACCCCTGAGAAGTTAGAAGTTTTGCCAGCTGTTTTTTCGTGTGGATTTACATCAATAAACTCGTGTGACTCACTAGGTATATACCTAACTGGGTCCATTACATCTGGTAAGCCTCCTCTCAAGTGGTGGTGGATTTCTGCAAAGTATTCACTGAAGTCACTATAACTTCTCAAGATACTGCACTTTGTCACCATATTGTTTCACTTATGGACTTTTAACACGTTCACCTTGGTGTATATACGTATATCAATTTTTTATTTTATTTTTATTATTTATTTGTTTTTGGATATAGTGTTGTCTAAAACATAGAATCATTAATAGTGTTAATTTATGCAGAGTTTTTTTTCACTATTAAAGTTGATTATATTATTTACACTGGTAAAAGATTATATAAATATTGTCATAATCTAAGCGCTGCACCTTTTTTATTATTTCACGACTCTATAACTTTCACAAAGACCAAATAATATCCACCGATTTGGGTTATTTTTACCAAAGATATGTAGTGGTATAAAGTGTGGCCAAAATATATGAAGAAAAATTACTAATTTGCAAAATTTTATAACAGAAACAAAGAAAATTTTATTTTTTACAGAATTTTTCGGTCTTTTTTTCTTTTATAGCGCAAAAAATAAAAAACCCAGCGGTGATTAAATACCACCAAAAGAAAGCTCTATTTGTGTGAAAAAAGGACAAAAATTTCAAATAGGTACAGTGTTGTATGACTAGAGTAATTGTCATTCAAAATGTGAGAGCACCAAAAGCTGAAAATTGGTCTGGTTATTAAGGGGGTTTAAGTGCCCAGTGGTCAAGTGGTTAATTCTTTCTTATAGACCCCACATCTCTCCGTAAAGGGATACTTACATTCCTTGAACTAGGAATAAAAGTGATAAAAAAAAATGTAAAGAGAAAGTGTAAAAAAAAAAAAAAATTGTAAGTAAAATAAACAATAAAAAAAAATTGAAATTGCCCCCTTGCGCAAAGAAGCAAACGCATATGTAAATCACGCCCGCATATGTAAATATCACACATGTGAGGTATCGCCGCGAACGTTAGAGCGAGAGCAATAATCCTAGCCTATGGCCTCCTCTGTAACTTTAAAAAGGTGACCTGTAAAAAGATTTAAAGCATCGTCTATGGAGATTTTTAAGTACCAAACTTTTGTACCAACCAGTTTGGCGCCATTCCACAAGTGTGCATAATTTTAAAGGGTGACATGTTAGGTATCTATTTACTCGACGTAACAACATCTTTCACATTATAGAAAAGAATTGGGCTAACTTCACTGTCTAAGTAAGCACTTTATTGATAAACACAGTTCATATGTAACCTCTATAACCCCCTTCATGACTGCAGGTAAAACAAATCTTAAAGTGTTAAAAATCCAGTTTAGACCAATACGTATTCTTCTACATATTTTTGGTAAAAAAAAATGCAATAAGCGTTTATTGATTGGTTTGCGCAAAAGTTATAGTGTCTACAAAATAGGGGATAGTTTTATAGCATTTTTATTAATATTTTTTTTTTACTAGTAATGGCGGGAGCAGCGATTTTTATCATGACTGTGACATTATGGCAGACAGATCGGACACTTTTGGCACGATTTTGGGACCATTCACATTTATACAGTGATCAGTGCAATTAAAAATGCATTGATTAATGTGTAAATGTGACTGGCAGTAAAGGGGTTAACCACTAGGTGGCACTGTAGGGGTTAAGTGCATCTTAGGGAGTGATTCTAACTGTGGGGAGGGGGCTATGTGTGATACGACACTGATCACCACTCCCGATTACAGGGAGCGGTGATCAGTGTCCTGTCACTAGGCAGAACGGGGAAATGCTAATGTAACAAGCATTTCCCCTGTTCTTCCTTTCTGTGAGACAATCGCTTCTTAAAGGGCAACGTACAGGTACATTAATCTGCCTGTAAGTGCCCTTCTGCCGATTTATATCGGCGTGAGTCGGTCGGCAAGCGGTTAAATAACACCAAAATAAAGCTCTGTCTGCCTAAAGAATGATAACAATTTTATATGGGTACATAGTTGCATGACCACGCAATTGTCATTTAAGGTGTGACAGTGCTGAAAGCTGAAAACTGTCCTGGGAAAGAAGGGGGTGAAAGTGCCCGGTATTGAAGTGGTTATAGAGCAGGTCTTCTGCATGGTGCCTGTTTGTAATTATTTCTATTCATAATAAATTCAATTAGGCAGAGGAGTTTTGTTTAAAGTGGAGTTCCATTCCTAAAATGATTTTCTCTTATATTTACCGACTGACACAGCTTCTTCTCTTTAGACCATTGGGTTGTTATGCCACCTTCAGAAGAGGACTAGGCATTACATGTTAACATGTGATAATAAAACTAGAACTTTCTAATTCCGCCCAAGGGGCGGTCCCTTAGGTAACAACCCCTCAGCATGCTACTGCAGCCTCAGTTTTATTTTGCCTAGTGAAGGAGAAGGACCTAGGAACCCTTACGGGCCCATCGGTCCGTCTTTCTTTTTGCAGAAGCTTGGCTTTTTGTGCAAGATGATAGATCCTGTTATCTGCTATCAACAGCTGACTGGATGACAGGCTGAATACCCTTATCCTTGTAGTCTCCCCAGCCTGGCCATCGAGCTTGTGCAGACCAGAGCTCCGCGCTGGGTCGGCCACGAAAAACCTCAGCTCCAGAGGTGGTCGGTGAGCTTTTATGCTCCGGGGCGCACATATGACCGGGCTACTGATGCCTGCGTCACAGTGTGCCGAGGCCAGCAGCCACCCTGTACTGATCAGAGAGTGGGTCTGTAATGGAATATCTCCCAGCTCTTCAGGACTGGTAAGTACAGCTCTCCCTGCCTTGGTGGGGCTGAGCAGCTGGGCATTCCCTGGGAGGTTGATTCGGGGGTCCCTCACCTCCCTCTCTTCTCCCCCTGTCCCCATCTTCCCGCTACCCCCCCCCCCCCGGAGGATGCTGTATGTGGCTGCTGAGTGGTGTGTGTGTGTCTGTACAGGGGCTCTCTGGGGGGGCTGTGCTGGCTGGCTATGTCCTGAGTCCTGTTTGTTATGTCCCTGGAGGTGACTGTGAGGCTGTGCCTGTGTCCCTTGCAGCGCTGATCACTGCCATTTGTTCAGCTCTGTCCCTCATGGTTTCAGCATCAGCGGCCATCTTAGGTGTGGGCAAGGGAAAGCATGCTCTCCAGTGCTTCATTTTCCCTGTGATTTGTCCTTATACTGGATGCCGGTGGCCATTTTCTAGAAGCCTGAACATGTTTTTTCAGCTTTCTCTAGTGGCAGCATGTGTCCCTGTGCTCTGGCGGCCATTTTCCCAGTGTTTATTGTCCTTATACTGGGTGCTGGGCAGCCATTTCCTTTGAACCTGAGCACATTGCAGAGCGGTTTCAGCGCCATTAGCAGCAGCTTTCACTGACACAGAGCGGATCCCTCTGCACCAGGGAGCCAAAAGAGACCACAGGCACTACTTGCTGAATAGCGCAGAACCATTCAGGGTGGTGAGTTCTGCGGGAAAGAGCCCCTCAGCCAGCAGCAGTAAGGAGGGTGGGACTGTCACTGTCCTAAGTCCCCTTCCAGTGGCAGACAGTGTAGGGTCAGCATGGCTTCTGAAACTGGTGTTTCTTCCCCCGAAGTCCAGGTATTTGCAACCGGTTCGCCTGCGGAATGCAGAGGTTTAGAATGGAAGCAGTTCACTCAGTAGTCGCTGCATTTCATCAAGGGGACTCCCTGGCATCCTTAGACATCCAGGATGCGTACCTGCACATACCCATATGCCCCCAGCATCAAAAGTTTCTGCAATTGCAATCGGGGAAGCCCACTACCAGTTTGTGGCTCTCCCTTTTGGTTTGGTATCAGCCCCCTGAGTCTTTACCAAGGTATTGGCTCCTGTATTGGCATGGCTACGGCAACGCGGGGTCGCGATCGTGGGTTACCTAGAAGATCTCCTCCTGAGAGCTTCTTCCTCCTCAGAGTTAGAAGAGGATATGTCGATCACCGTGTAGACCCTGCAAAAATTTGGGTGGCTGTTGAACCTAAAAAAGTCGGTGATAGTACCGACTCAGCATTTGGAGTACCTAGGCTTGCTGCTGGACTTCAGGGAAGCGAGAGTATTTCTCCCTTCAGACAAGCTGCAGACTCTCAGAGCCGTGGTAAAACTGCTTATGACCCGCAAGTGGTCGTCACTGCGCTTCTGCATGTAAGTCCTGGGACTCATGGTGGCCTCCTTAGAGGCAGTACCATATGCCCAGTTCCATACCAGAGTCCTGCAGAGGGAGATCTTGACAAAGTGGGACAGATCTCCGTTGTCCCTGGATCGATAGATCCAGGTGAGCCAGTTAGTCAGGGGTTCCCTGATCTGGTGGCTGAGGTCCCCGATGCTTCAGTCCAGGAAGTCGTTCCTACCTCTGAAATGGACAGTTATCACAATGGGCACCTGCCTATTCGGCTGGGTTGGAGTGATTGGAGTTCAGTCGACACAGGGCCTCTGGTCGATGGAGGAATCCAAGTTGCCGATCAATCTGCTCGAACTGAGAGCAATCAGGCTATGCCTCTCCACATAGTCAATGAGACTGCAAAGGCGTCCGATCAGGATCAAGTCAGACAACGCCACTGCTATGGCATACGTCAATCACCAAGGAGGAACAAGAAGCTCGGCTGCCTCACGGGAGGTCGCTCACATATTTCGGTGGGTAGAGCATCATGTACCGGCCCTGTCGGTCATTTACATCCTGGGTGTGGAGAACTGGCAGGCGGACTATCTAAGTCATCGGATGCTGGACCCAAGAGAATGGGCGTAGCATCCGGAGGTGTTCAGGCTACTGTGCCTGTGGTGGGGCAAGCCAGACGTGGATCTTCTAGCCTCCCTCCTCAATCGGAAGGTGCCGAGATTTGTGTCCAGGACAAGAGATCCGTGGGAAGACGCTTCGGGCGCGCTGGTGGCTCCGTGGGATCAATACCAGAAGATCTGCGCCTTTCCTCCACTGAAACTGTTACCACGTCTGCTTCACAGAGTGGAAGCCGAGGGGATGCCAGTAATACTGGTCGCCCCAGATTGGCCTCAGCGTCCTTGGTATGCAGACGCTCCCTGGCGAGTGCCGTTGCGAGAGGACCTTCTGTCTCAAGGTCCGATTCTCCATTCTGCTTTACCATCGCTGGCTTTAACGGCATGGCTTTTAAGAGCCAGGTGTTGAGGAACTGGGGCCTGTCAGACTCGGTGATCCCAACTATGTTGAGAGCACGGAAACCTTCTTCTCGGAAGATATATCTTCGTACCTGGAAGGCCTGCATCTCCATGTGTGAGGAGAAAGAATGGCATCCGCGCTCCTTTTCTATATCCAGGATCCTGCTGTTTCTTCAGCAAGGGTTGGACCAGAAATTGGCGTTAAGCACCATTAAAGGACAAATATCAGCTTCGGCTGTCCTTTTTCAGCGACCCCTGGTGTCTCACTCTATAGTGAGTACTTTTGCTCAAGGGGTGCGGCATGTAGTCCCTCCGGTGCGTCCACCGTTACCCCCATGGGATTTGAACATGGTGTTGTCGGCGCTTCAAAAACCGCCGTTTGAAAATATCAGAGAGTTTCCCCTGTTGATTATTTCCCAGAAAGTGGTCTTTCTAGTGGCTATTACATCAGCTAGGAGGGTTTTGGAACTGGCGCCTTGTCCTGCAAGTCGCCCTATCTGGTTATCCACAAGGATAAGGTGGTGTTGCATTCGCAACCATCTTTCCTGCCGAAGGTAGTCTCCGCGTTTCACATCAATGAGGACATTGTGTTACCATCTCTGTGTTCTAAGCCGACACATCCTAAGGATCCTTCATGCTCTGGATGTGGTTCGGGCTCTGAAGGTGTATTTGTCTGCCACGGTTCCCTTCTGGAAGTCAGACTCACTGTTTGTTTCGGTGGCTGGTCCACAGAAAGGCATGTCAGTCTCGTTGACCACCATTTCCAGGTGGATCAGACAGATTGTAATACAAGCCTACACCTTGAACGGGCAGGTGCCCCCCTTTCCCGCCACTCCATAAGGTCAATCGGAACGTCTTGGACCTTCCGACATCAATCGCGTGTCGCTCAAGTGTGTAAAGCGACGACCGCCGTCTGTCCACGCGTTTACAAAGTTCTACAAGGCAGATGTCAGGGCATCGGGTGATGCTTGTTTTGGCCACAAAGTTTTGCAGACGGCTGTATAGTTGCAATTGCATATGCAATTTTTTCCTTTTTTCCTATTTTTTTGGGTAAAAACGCAGTACGTTTAAGTTAATGCACTGTTGCATTCGTTACCGCAGTTTTTGGTGTGGTTTGAGGGTAGTGCTTCTCCGTTGAGGCGCACCCTGTTTTTTTCTGGTGGTTTTTCCACACACTAGTTTTTTGTGGGTAAAGTTTGTACTAGCTCCCACATGCCATGGTGGATGAAGTTTTATACTGTTTTTTCCCACTCCTCGTTTTGGCACTGCTTGGGGACGTCCCAATGGTCTAAAGAGAAGAAGCTGTGTCAGTCGGTGAATATAAGAGAAAATAGGACTTTTTGTACTCCCCGTAAAATCCTTTTCTCTGTAATTCACCGACTGACACAGCCCCCGCTACTCATATTTTTCTTTACGTTATACTGCTTGTTGACGTACTGAGGCTGCAGTAGCATGCTGAGGGGTTGTTACATAAGGGACCGCCCCTTGGGCGGAACTAGAAAGTTCTAGTTTTATTAACACATGTTAACATGTAATGCCTAGTCCTCACCTGAAGGTGGCATAACAACCCAATGGTCTAAAGAGAAGAAGCTGTGTCAGTCGGTGAATTACAGAAAAAAGGATTTTACTGTGAGTACAAAAAATCCTGTTTTTGCGTTAATCAGCTGCAATAAATCTAAATAACAAATAGTGTAAAAAAATTTTTTTTTTTCGTCTGTTGCTAGGGGGTCTCTCATAATCTGCCTCTTCCTCTCCAAGGCGCCCAACGTCACTTCCCTTGTTGCCCGTGCTCGCTAGTGCTCCTGGGAGATGTATGTCATCACTTCCCAGGAGTCACTAGGCAGCACATAAGGCTTTGTTGCCAACACAACGGGGGTGGGCACTTCCGATGATGCCACCCGTTGTGAGGGCAACATCAGAAGTGTATGGCTCGCCGCTGTACATACGGGGCATGCGTGGGAACGGGCGGTGCATGCTGGTCGCTCAGCTGCACCAGAGGCGGAAGATTGTGCTTGTGGGCTTTACATGCCCACAAGCACTATGGAAACTTCCAGTAAACAGGAATATAAGATATATTCCTATATCAAATCGGCAATCGAGCGCTGATTAATCTCACAAATATGAGTGCGCTAAATATAAGAAAAAAAAAATCCTAAAAAAATAAATACATTTTAACTGCTTCCCGACCGGCGCACAACGATGTACGTCGGCAGAATGGCACGGACAGGAAAATGGGCGTACAGGTACGTCCCTTTGAATTTGCCACCGTGCCGGTCGGGACCCCCATGAGTCCGACCGCGATCATCTCACGGGAAGGAAGAACGGGGAGATGCCGAATGTAAACAGCTTAGCAACAAGTGATACTGATTTCTGCTCCCTGTGATTGGAGCAGAGATCAGTGATCTGTAAAACATAGCCATGCCCCCCACAGTTAGAAACACGCCCCTAGGACACACTTAACCCCTACACTGCCACCTCCTGGTTAACCCTTTCACTGCCAGTGTCATTTATACAGGAATCAGGGCATTTGTATAGCACTGATTGCTGTATAAATGACAATAGTCCCAAAAATGTGTCAAAAATGTCCGATGTGTCTGCCATAATGTCGCAGTCACAATAGAAATCGCTGATCGCCGCCATTACTAGTAAAAAAAAAAAAAAATAATAATAAAAATGCCATAAAACTATCCCCTATTTTGTAAATGCTATAAGTTTTGCGCCAACCAATCAATAATCGCTTATTGCGATTTTTTTACCAAAAATATGTAGAAGAATACATATATCGGCCTAAACTGAGGAAGAAAAAAAAATATTTTGATATCTTTTTTGGGGATATTTATTATAACAAAATGTAAAAAATAATGCTTTTTTTAAAAAAATTCTCTCTCTTTAAAAAAAAAAAAAACGCAGGGATGATCAAATACCACCAAAAGAAAGCTTTATTTGTGAAAAAAAAAGGATGTCAAGTTTGTTTGGGAGCCACATCGCACGACCGCGCAATTGTCAGTTAAAGCGGCGCAGTGACAAAACGCAAAAAATGGTCTGGTCTTAAGCCAGCAAAATGGTCCGGGGTTTAAATGGTTAAACAGTGGGAACTCCGCTTTAAGCTAAATATCGTAACAGGCTGTACTTCATTATCTCTGCCACTTGATGGCATACTACGAAACAAAATTTCATTTGTTACATGCATCCCTACATTTTATTTCTTCATTTTTTAAATTTTTTTAATGTAGTACAATACACATTTTAATGCAAATTTTTGAATAACTTATGTTAAAGATGTTTTTAATACTTTTTTAATCATATATTTTTGTATTGCATAATGGAATTGAATATGTTTCAGTAATGCAGGGGTCAATGATCATGTGGGATTAGTTCATGTTTCTATATAATGGTGTATGAGTAGAAGCTTTGTCCGAACTGAAAGAATATTTTTTGCATCTTGGTGTCCAGTATTTCTCTTACATGTACAAGTGTAAGGCTGGCCATACACTGAGTGAATTTCGATAAGTGGGTGGTCCTGTCTGCACCACTCTGCCTGACATTCTTCAGTTGAAAATCGAATGGGTAGATAATTGTCAAACAGCACCTCACCTGACTGTTTAGATATTCTGACAGCTGGTGGTGCAGGCTGTCAGAATACAGTAGCCACAGTGGGAGATTACTCTATATGCACTGTTTATTGTGGGTGGAGGTATCTGTTCGATTTCTTTTGGTGAGCCCACAGGCTGAATCAAAGCAATCTATGGGTGCATGGACAGCTTATGTTTTAGCCGTTTGTCAGACATCTATCTGGAAATAGGTGTACAGCCATATGAAACAGTTTAATAGATCGAGGGAGTCAGATTAGGAGTAGATAGGAAGATCTGGGAATTATCTGCATGATAGCGGTAATGGAGGGCAGACAGAGAGATGGAGGCCAAAGACTGAGCC
This sequence comes from Lithobates pipiens, assembly GCF_037356315.1. Lineage (NCBI taxonomy): Eukaryota > Metazoa > Chordata > Amphibia > Anura > Ranidae > Lithobates > Lithobates pipiens. The sequence continues at coordinate 145,438,934 of NW_027507789.1, forward strand.
TTAAAGGGGTTGTAAAGGTAATTTTTTTATTTTCTACATAGGTTCCTTTAAGCTAGTGCATTGTTGGTTCACTTATCTTTTCCTTCGATTTCCCTTCTAAATGTTTTTTTTCTTTGTTTTCTTTGTCTGAATTTCTCACTTCCTGTTCCTCCCCAGTAAGCTGTTCAGTAAGCTGTTCTGGCTGACTAACCACCAGCTCGGATGATGGTGAGAAGTTTACTGAGGAGAAACAGGAAGTGAGATATTCAGACAAAGCAAAAAAACATTTAGAAGGGAAATCAAAGGAAAAGGTAAGTGAACCAACAATGCACTAGCTTAAAGGAACCTATGTAGCAAATAAAAAATTTACCTTTACAACCCCTTTAAGGACTTTCAAAAGAGAGAGGTGTGACAGACTGGGTCAGTAAGTCAAAGTATTGAAGACAAAGTATGACCTCCTACCAGGATGTCTGCGCAGGCCTAAGCTGCCAGTTGGCAAGCCTTAACACTGTAATGTGAGTAGGAAGAAGTCAACCCTGTGTAAGCTCTAACACTACCCGACATGGAACTTACACAGGGTTTGGACTTATAGCTCTGAATGGGATGGCTGGCAGCACAGGAATGCTAAGTAGCAGTAGGTGAAGGGTTGCTCTTACAAGAGGATTTGTCACTTTGCCCTGAATAAGTCTGGGCAAAGTATGGTACTTAGATAGCATTAACAAATAGCGCCAGGCAGACTTTGCCACAGACGTTATGGAGCTTGTGCAAATTTTCTACATATTCTCATTGTGTTAGTCTATGTACAGGTTATGACAGTACACAGATATGTTTACCAGAATGTTTATCTTAAGGTGCTGGAGGCATGTATGAAGAACTGTGGGAGAAGATTCCATGGCGAGGTTGGGAAATTTCGCTTCTTGAATGAGTTAATTAAAGTTGTGTCTCCAAAGGTGAGTTCAATAAAATTGATTCTGCCATGGTTATGATATATAAACTCATGACCACTTTATTAGGTACATCTTGCTAGTACCGGGTTGAACTCCTTTTTGCCTTCAGAACTGTCTTCATTTTTCATGGCATAGATTCAACAAGGTGTTGGAAACATTCCTCAGAGATTTCGGTCCATATTGATATGATAGCATCACACAGTTGCTGCAGATTATTTGGCTGCACATCCAAGTGGCCAATCTCCTGTTTCACCACATCCCAAAGGTGCTCTATTGGATTGAGATCTAGTGACTGTGGAGACCATTTCAGTATAGTGACCTCATTGCACAGTGGTGAGATGATTTGAGCTTTGTGACATGGTGCATTATCCTGATGGAAGTAGCCATCAGAAGATGAGTACACTGTAGTCATAAAGGGATGGGCATGGTCAGCAACAATACTCAGACCGTGGCATTTAAACAATGCTCAGTTGTTACTGAGGGGCCAAAAGTGTGCCAAGAAAATATCCCCCACACTATTAACACCACCACCAGCCTGAACCATTGATAGAAGGCAGGCTGGATCCATTTTTTTAATGTTATTTACACCAAATGCTGACCCTACATCTGAATGTCGCAGCTGAAATTGAGACTCATCAGACCAGTCAACATTTTACCAATCTTCTATTGTCTAATTTTGGTGAGCCTGTTTCCTGTTCTTAGCTGACAGGAGTGGCACCTGGTGTGGTCTTCTGCTGCTGTAGCCTATTTGCTTCAAGGTTCAGTGTGTTGTGTGTTCAGAGATAGTATCCTGCATACCTTGGTTGTAACGAGTGGTAATTTGAATTACTGTTGCCTTTCTATCATCTCAAACCAGTCTGCCCATTCTCCTCTGAACTTAGCAAAGGTATTTTCCTCTACACAACTGGCGCTCACTGGGTATTTTCTCTTTTTCGGACCATTCTCTGTAAACCCTAGAGAGGGTTGTGTGTGAAAATCCCAGTAGATCAGCAGTTTTTAAAATATTCAGACCAGACCGTCTGGCACCAATAACCATGCCACATTCAAAGTAATTTAAATCCCCTTTCTTCCTCATTCTGATGCTCAGTTTGAACTTCAGCCATTCATCTTCACCACATCTAGATGTCTAAATGCATTAAGTTGCTGCCATGTGATTTGGCTGATTTGCAATTTGTGTTTCCAAGCAATTGAACAGGTGTACCTAACAAAGTGGCCGGCTTGTGTGTGTGTGTATATATATATATATATATATATATATATATTTATATTTAGATGAACACTGGATTTCATTTTTTAAATTAGTATAATTGTATGACAATTACAGTAATAAACAAAGTCACACTGCCATCTACAGATCACAGTGGGCTCTGCAAGCTAAAACCGTTATTTTCTGTGTGAAGCCTTAAAGCAGAGTTCCACTCAAAAGGAAAAGTTCAGCTTTAAGGCCTCCTCTCCGGCCCCTATTTGTGAAATGGATCTTTTGTGGGGGAGGGGGTACCCAATTTTCACAGGTACCAGCACCTTCTTTCTCTTCGATCACCTTATGCGATCGGAAGTTCGGGACCAGTCACAGAACGCAGCGCCACTCACGCATGTGCAGTGGGCCCCCGGTTCTGAAGCCGCAAACTGTCACAACCAGATGCCCATAGTAAAGAGGCTGGCACCAACGATGGAGGACACGGGCAGTGTTTATTTTGGCAGCAAATTTCAATTTAGTTTTAGTCTTAGTTTGTTTTAGTTTTAGTTGTATTTAGTCGACTAAATCTCCAGGACATTTTAGTCGACTAAAATCCCCAGTACATTTTAGTTGACTAAAACTCATTTTAGTCATCTAAAATCTAATAAGTGTAGTTAAATTGTAATGCATTATTTAAGCATTTCTATACAATTTCCAAACTCGTTCTATACTGTTGGAGTGAAAAATGAAATATGTTATTATTTATGGTATTGAGGTATGAACATGCACTATAGACCAGTGTTAATTTTGATGTCAAATTTCAATTTAGTTTTAGTCTTATGCCTTGTACACACGGTCGGACATTCCAACAACAAAATCCATCAAATTTTTTCCGACGGATTTTGTGCCAAACTTGTCTTGCACACATGGTCGGACAAAGTTGTCAGAAAATTCAATCATTCGGAACGAGGTGACGTTTTTTACATACGACGGGACTACGTAGAGGCTAGTAGCCAATAGCTTTGGTCTTGTAATTTAATCTGAGCATGCGTGGCACTTTGTCCGTCGGAATTCTCTACAAACGATCGGAAAAAGTCAGATCGGATTTTGTTGTCGGAAAATTTTAGATCCAGCTCTCAAACTTTTTCCGTCAGGATTTCCGATGGAAAAAGTCTGATAGAGCCCACACACAATCAGATTTTCCTACAACGTAATCCGATCGGACCTTTTCCGTCGGAAAATCCGACCGTGTGTACAGGGCATTAGTCTTTTGACTAAAATGGCATTTTAGCTTTAGTCCCATTTTAGTCTTTGGACTAAAATGCCATTTTAGTTTTAGTTGTATTTTAGTTATCTCAATTGTTATAGTTTTAGTCATATTTTAGTCAACTAAAATGGAATTTAGTTAGTCGACTAAAATGTTTTAGTCTATGAAATTAACACTGGACGCGGGGAAGAACACGAATGGGGTGAGAACATCACTGGATCATGGGACAGGTGAGTGGCGGTTTATTAAAAGTCAGCAGCTACAAAAACTGTGACTTTTAATTTTCACCTAAGAGACTGGAGCTCCTCTTTTAAACTTAAATGTAATCACTATGTCATAGCTGACAAATCATAGTGGAGACTGATGTGATGTGATGTGATGTGCTTGGTCCCCTTCAGCCTTCTTATGACAGGCTCAGTCCTCCATAATGATGGTGTGAGGTTGCCAGCGCCACACTTAGCTTTGAGGCCAGGTTCAAATCACTGTGGTATGTTTTCCTGTATCATGTTTTTATGCACATTCTAGATACATTTTTAGGTGCACTGGCAATAAACTCTATTAGAACTCACATTTTCATGAACGTGCCGTGCATTCTAATAGAGTTTAATGGCAGTGCACATAAAAACGCAGCTAAAGAATGCGCATAAACATGACCCGGAAAAAACGCACTGCACAGATGTGAACCTCGCCTAATACACTTGAATGAAGGGATCTGTGATGCCCATGACACCCAGCATTCACAATAGAGTCCTTGGTCTTTCAGGTTGACTGACACTGGGCATCAAACAACCTGGAAGACTGAGGACATCTTGTGGCCAAGAAGAGGTACTGGGTAACAGTTTCAAAATAAAGATGAGTATTGCAAGCAAAGATGCTTTTTTGTTAACACTGCCTGTGGGACTATTTAATAAAATAATAAATGATCTTGGAATTGGGCTTTAAACACAGCCCTAGAGTTTTAAAGGGCTGGAAAGTTCTTTCTTCATGATAAAATGTCAGTGTTTGGCCATTGATCTATAGTCTACTGGTTTCTCTGTGTTCATTATGAACAGTCACAGATATGAAAAAAAGTATCCGAGATTAGTCTTCCTAACCTGGTTTCTTATTTCAGTACTTGGGAGACAGAGTGTCGGAGAAAGTGAAGAGCAAAGTGGTGGGCCTTTTGTATAGTTGGACAGTGGCTCTTCCTGAAGAGAACAAAATAAAGGATGCCTATCAGATGCTGAAAAGGCAAGGTATAGTGTTCAGCTTGCTTTGTAACATGGTGTAGAAAACAGCAAGTTGCAGTAATCTACAGCAGCCAATCACAGACTAGCTTTCATTCATCTGACAAATCTAGACCACCTAAACTCGATTTTTAATTTGTTGTTCTAAGTTCCTTAATGTCTGTTCTTGGTAGGATCTCTAGATATATTATATAACTGTTGCTGACAATAGTGGCTATTCTGAGGACAGTGAAATAAAGAAAATATAATATTCTTACTGCCAATATACAAATATTAGAAGTCTGTGATGACCCACCTATATAGTTAAGATCTAAAATCTGTGTCTGCTTAGATTGCAGTAAGCATAGTTTTAACAGTTTCTCTGTGATAGATACTAAAGGAGCTTAGGCACGCATAAGGACTAGTACACATGGGCCTTTGTGTTCAGTTAAAGTGATTGTAAAGGTTATGTTTTTTTTTGTTTATGTTTTATGTTTATTGAGATAAAAAAAAGATATAGTTACCTGTTTAAGGCATCTCCTTACCTCCTCCTCTTCACGCCAGTGCTGTCTGCTTCTTCTTCCCTGGGGATGCCCCCAACATGTGGGTGTGCTCCCACAGGGCTGTATATGTCCAAAAACACACAGTGTGACTCGGCCATGCCGGCCAGGATTTGACTAACAGCTGCAGGAGCCAATGGCTCCCGCTGCTCTTAATATGCTTTGATAATAGGAACACAGACCGGTGCTGCTGCAGACAGGCACAGGGCTAGATTAAGAGAGGACTCAGGTAAGTGTATAGGGTGGGGGGAGGGGGGTATTTGGAAGATTTTGTTTACATTAATGCAGAAAATACTTTAAGGTAAAAACCTTCTGAGTCTATAACCACATTAAATCCCTAACCATGAAAAGTAACAGGTTTGCTCACCGTACACATTTTTGCGCCATCGGTGTCCCATTGCAGAGATTTCCCTTTACTTCCTGTCCCATAGCTACACAGGAAGTGAGAGGAAATCTCAGAAAATTAAGGGAATTCTCCCCAGGTCACCAGAACTAGTGTCCCCATTGGAAGATTTCCTCTGTATTTCTTCTGGGGACAACCCAAAGTGTGGTATTTTCTTTTAGGCCGCATACACACGCGCGGACTGTTCGCCCAACTTTGTCCGTCCAACAGTTTCGGCAAACAGTCCGCTCAAACTTAGCATGGACGGACATGGCCACACACGACGGACGAACAGTTTGCTGAAACCGTGCGCGATGACGTGAACGGCACGCACGACGGGACGAAAATTTCGACGTCCAATACACTGCAATGCAACCTTCCGACGTGGAAATCCTTTCTGAGCATGCGCGAGACTTAGTTGGCCGAACAAGCCTACACACGAGCGAACAGTCCGCTGAAACCTTGTTTCAGCGGACAGTTTTTCGGAATTTCCGTAAGACCTTGTTCGTCCAACTGTCCGCTGAAACTGTCCGCTGAAGCCCCACACACGAGCGGACTGTCCGCCCAAACACTGTTCAGCGGACAAGGTTGGGCGAACAGTCCGCGCGTGTGTACGCGGCCTCACTGTCACCTTCAATGATAATGGTATACAGATCAAATAGAAGGTGAATCTCCCTAACAGGAGAACAGACAGCAATAAAAACTGGCAAGAATTCGGATCCCTCTGCATTCTAACCAATGCCAAAAAAAGTTTTTATACTTTAATTATATTCTTAATTTTTCCAACCTCGGAAGATAATTGAGATGATATAATTAGAGATTATTTTCTAGAATTGCTATACCGATGTATAGATTGTTAGCACATTCATGTAATACTTTCTGCATGAGTAAGCTATGTACAGTCACAGATGGGAACCTTGGAAGATGTGAACTGTCATTACAAGATATTTTGCAGGGTGAAATATTTTGTCAGATTTTCCTTGGAATGCTACTGAACAAAGATACCAGTTGGGTCTGTGTTGTGCCACCCTAAAATAAAAAATCCCATTAATATTCTTAAAAAATGTTAAAAAAATATATATATTTTTTTACTTACCAGAAACCCCTGTTGCTAGGCCGTCTTCCTAATCTGCCTCTTCCTATTCCGCGCTGTTTCTTCAGTTCCTTCTCTTCGCCGAGCGGCCCCGTGCCACAGAGGCCACCATTATCGCAAACAGTACCGCCGGCTCAAAAGATGGATACCTCGGTTGTGGCAGCAGCTGCTTCTGTTACTGAGATATCCATCTTTAAACTGCCGACGTATATGTACAGGAGCTGGTCGGAAAGTGGTTAATATGGAACTTGTTTTCCATGCACTAAACAATGGAAGTGCATAATACTTACCAAAGGGTCATCTAAGTGCTCAATCATTTGTTGTTTCTAGTCATTTAGATACCCCCTTCCACTTGTTGTGTATGGCATCTTTCTTGTGTATGTCATGGTTATGCAGTGATCTTCCTGTTTGCTTACCTCCCCTCATGTGTTCAGACTAAGAGGCCAGCCACTTCCACCTGGTGGTTTTTATAACCTCTCCTCTAAGCATGGCTCCACCCCAGGCCCTATCAGAGAACCTTATATTAACCTGTGCACTGCAAGCCAAGAGTGCTGATCAACCATTGTGTATTCCTTTGTGTGTTTAGCTTCCTGTTACCTGCCGTGTGCTCTTCTGTTGTTCCGTTACCGACTTTGGCATGTCTTTGACTATCCCTGTTTGCCTGTGATCCTGACCTTTTGGCATGTTCCTGACTATTCCTGTCTGCTTGTGGCCCAGACCTTGGCTTTGTCCCTCACCATCCCTATCCTTCTGTTGCCTACTGTGGGTGTGAGCTGGGGGACCCTGGGGGTCGCGACCTGGAGCCAGTTGCAGCCAAGTCCATCCTCACCACTCGAGGCTCTGGTGAACACCTGCTGGCTCTTAGACTCCGCACACCAGGGAATCTTACGCTCAAACCCCGGTGAGACCTGTCTCCCGTCCGCAGCAGTCAGCTGTAGGGTCCACAACCTTGTGGTGCACTCCTGATCCCTACGGTGTGCATCTGTCACCTCACCTCAAGGTGACCTGACAGTTTGATCAGCCATGGACCCGGCTGACGTGCCGCTTCCTGCAGATGAGGGCTGCCCCTCTGTGGGAACTGAATGATCCAGTGGTTTTTAGCCTGTCTGATTTCTTGAAACTTTTTCGGAATATCTTCGAGGAACCGGGTCGTGTCTCCTCAGCGGCTAGCGCTCTTTTACGTCTCTGTCAAGAGTCCGCGTCTGTGGGACAGTATGCTCTTCAGTTCTGTATCCTCACAGCTGAATTGAGCTGGAATAATGAGGCCCTAGTTGCAACCTTTTTACATGGCCTCTCTGATAGAGTGAAGGATGAATTAGCAGGAAGATCCCTTCCTGCTGATCTGGACAGTGTCTTCACCTTGTGTAACCAGATCGATATTCGCTTTCAGGAGAGGGCCCTGCAAAAAAGACGCCAGCACTCCCCGTTCTTTAGGCAGTCTGAGCCCCCAGTCCCTTCTCTTCGATCCAAGGAGCACCCCCTGCCTACCGAGGAACCTATGCAGTTGGGCTGGACTAAGTTATCTCCCGAAGAACGTGCTAGGTGCAGAACTCTGGGCCTATGTCTCTATTGTGGGGCCAAAGGTCATTTCCGTGACACCTGTACTCTTCATCCGGAAAAACGCCCAGGGCTAATACATCTGGAAGGTGGAGTATTAGACCCTGAAAAATCACCTTCACCTTCTCGTCTTCTCCTTTCTGTGTTGCTTCATGTCAGTGCTTCCTCTCGTTCGGTCTCAGCACATCTGGATTCCGGAGCCGCTGCCAATTTCATGGATTGGGAAACTGCATCCTCCATGAGACTTACCCTTTTGCCCCTTACAACACCATTGGTGGTCTTGGCGATTGATGGCACGGTTCTCCCAGGGGGCCCTATCCGCTTTCAGACTCTTCCTGTTAAGATGTCAGTAGGGACACTCCACCAGGTGTGGATATCCTTCCTTGTCTTACCTAAGGCTTCATCTCCTATCATATTAGGTCTTCCTTGTTTACGGCTCCATTCTCCACACGTTGACTGGTCTGCTGGACAGATCCTGGCTTGGGGTTCCTCCTGTTCCTCTTCCTGCCTACTCAAGGGTACCCCAAAGGAGAAACTTCCTGTTACCACCATCCTAGTATCTTCTGCTCTTCCCGCTGTATATAGCAATCTCTGGGATGCGTCCTGCAATAGTCGGACTGATGCACTCTCTAGGTCATGTGGTGCTCTGGATGAGGGGCCCACCTATGAACCTGAGTTGATCATTCACTCCAGTTCTCATAACCATTTACCTTTGCCTGTCCCTAATCTCCCTTGGACGCACAGCCAGGCTAACTTGTCTGCAAGTTCCACAGTTGCTATGCCCTGTGATGCGATTGAGATGGTCGCTACACCTGACAATACTATTCAGTCGACCTCTGCACCAGTTATGCCAGTCCAGCCCATTCCCAATGAGCTTCCTGCTTCTTGTTCAGCACCTTCGGTGACCTGGCCTCACCCTACTGCTACTATGTCCGTTCATACCGGTTTAAGAGGCTCAATCCATCCTTTGGATAGAATACCTCATTCGGCCAGGAGGAGTTTTCAATCTTTTTCTCAGGGTTCTCTGCATCCTGTTGGTGTTGCAGCTATCCAGCTTGACTCTTATGACATGTCACATTCTAACCAACCTGACCTCAGGGATCCACTGACCTCTGCCCAGTCTGGTGGTCCTGTTATGGATGCCCAGCTCATCTTTAAGGGTGTGGGGGACCCTGCTCAGACTCCTGATCTTCTCATGCCCTTACCCATTCCTAAAAAGCCTTTAGTCTTCAAGTCCTCTCATCCTCTCCCTACCTCGGTTTCGGTCTCTGAGGATAATCTAAAATACGAGGTTAGTCAAGTTTTGGATTCCCGGCTCCGTAAAGGCATTCTTCAGTACCTCGTACTTTGGAAAGGGTTGGGCCCTGAGGAGAGGTCTTGGATCACTGCATCTGAGGTCTTTGCTCCTCATCTGTTGAGGAGGTTCCATCTGGAATTTCCCTTTAAGCCTGGACCCAGGCGGGGGAGGGGGAGGCCTCGTAAGAGGGAGGGTACTGTCATGGTTATGCAGTGATCTTCCTGTTTGCTTACCTTCCCTCATGTGTTCAGACTAAGAGGCCAGCCACTTCCACCTGGTGGTTTTTATAACCTCTCCTCTAAGCATGGCTCCACCCCAGGCCCTATCAGAGAACCTTATATTAACCTGTGCACTGCAAGCCAATGGTGCTGATCAACCATTGTGTATTCCTTTGTGTGTTTAGCTTCCTGTTACCTGCCGTGTGCTCTTCTGTTGTTCCGTTACCGACTTTGGCGTGTCTTTGACTATCCCTGTTTGCCTGTGATCCTGACCTTTTGGCGTGTTCCTGACTATTCCTGTCTGCTTGTGGCCCCGACCTTGGCTTTGTCCCTCACCATCCCTATCCTTCTGTTGCCTACTGTGGATGTGAGCTGGGGGACCCTGGGGGTCGCGACCCCGAGCCAGTTGCAGCCAAGTCCATCCTCACCACTTGAGGCTCTGGTGAACACCTGCTGGCTCTTAGACTCCGCGCCCCAGGGAATCTTACGCTCAAACCCCGGTGGGACCTGTCTCCTGTCCGCAGCAGTCAGCCGTAGGGTCCACAACCTTGCGGTGCACTCCTGATCCCTACGGTGTGCATCTGTCACCTCGCCTCAAGGTGACCTCACAGTGTATTAACTAGATCCTGAGTTTGATCCTTGTTGTGATTAAAATGGTATTTCTATATACCTGACAAAGACCAGCTAGAGGTATAACTAACGCAATTACAATACTCACAAAACCCTTTACTTAACACTGCAGTATTAAGGAGACAACAAGAAAAGGTGATGAGTCAAGATTACAGTTCAGCAGTTTTCTGGTGTATTGTGGGAGGGGCTGCATTTTATATGCACCATTATCAGCCAATAATTACATAGAACATGGGTGTGGTTAATACAGAGGCGTACATATCATTACATATCATCAATAATGAAACAGTCCATTACCATAATGCTATACAGTACATGCCTATAATGTAAATAACCTTTGAGACATAGCTGTCACAAGGTTACCAGGATGAAAATACCATCTGGTGATGACTAATACTTGGTTTCCCATCCCGAGTCTGTGTACCCCAATAAGAGGAAGGCGGGAGATACCACAACTTATTTATACATTATAGAATGCTCACAAAACACTTATGCAAGCAAGTTTATGTATGCTATTGTGATATAGCTAGACACTAGACATAAAGAACAAAGCTTCAAAATATGCTCTCAAAACTAAGTTAAAAGCATATTGCTCTATAGCCAGAACAAGATGGAGTCACTATTGTTCAGTCATATTAATACAATCCTGAGCAAATTACAGCTGTAAAAATATCAGCTAAGACTTGGGTCCCTTTCACATGGGTGTTCCTTATGTTGAAAAATGGACAATAGTGCATTTCTATGGGCAAACAAATGTAAACAGATGATCATCCGTTTACAGCCGTATCCACCCTTAGCCATTTTTTTTAACTGGATCAAAGCCCTATTTTTGTTCCATTAAAAAAACGGAACAAAGGATAAACTGAAAAAACGGTCAGTTTTTGCATCTATTTTTGTATTGGTTGTAAGGAGCCAGCACCCACCTCATCTCTGCTGTCAGGGGGGATTCCTGCTAATAACAGAAAGTGAACAGTGTGTAGTGTGTACTGCAGACAAGGAGAGAGTCATTGCCGGCTTTAAATGTAATTGCTGGCTCTTTTTTTTTCTTTTCTTTATAGTGCTGGAGAAGGAGCTGTCATTTGGCATTACCACTGAAGTAAAAAAAAGGGGTGGGGTCATGTGTGATGTCACCTGGTGTTTACTTTAGTGGTGTGCAAATGACAGCTCCTTCTCCTGTAGGGGCTTTTAAAACATCGCCTATGGAAAATATAAAATATAGGGTATTTACGTTTTTTTCACAGTTTCATGGGTGCAAGCAATTTTAAGGCTTGACAAGTTGGTTATCTATTTACTCATCTTTTATATTTTACCAAAAAAAATTTGGTAAATTATTTGTGTGCCCTAAAATGAACTAGTGTATTTTTTACTGAAACTTTGCATTTTATAAACCGTTGCGCTAATATCATGTGACATAAAAAATTGGGACTACAACAAATGTATTCTCTAGGGTGTTTGCTTTCAGGAAATTTATGTTTGGGGATTTTAAGTAACCTTCAGGCCTAAAATAATTTTTTAATAATGTAAACCAAAAATTTTTAAAAATTAAAAAAATGGCTCCAGGACTCAAGTGGTTAAGGACTTCAGCTAGTGGATGTAAGTAAAAACTGATGTAAACTGATGTAAACTGATCAGTTTTTTTTCTTTGAAAAAACGTGATTGAAATGATAAAGCAGACAGACTGCCACTGTGAAATGGGCCTTGCTCTGTACCACAGGAGTGGCTGCAGCAGCTCCTGTGTAAGGCCCCTTTCACACATGCAGACATTATGTCCGTATTTCATCCATCCGTTTGCGGATGAAATACGGACATACATGCATCCCTATGGGATTGCGGGTGTCTGCGGATGAACATCCGCAGACACCCGCTATTGTCTGCCTCCGCAATTCTCCGATTCTGCAGATGGAGGAAAATCCTATTTTTCTATCCGTCTGCAGAGCGGATCTGATGAACAGGGACAGACGGTTCGTGCTCATCCGATCCCCATAGAGGAGAGCGGAGAGCTGGCAGGGCGGTCCCTGCACAGTGTGCGGAGACCGCCGCCGGCTCAGCGGGGACAACGGAGCGATCCCCGCTGACCGAGCGGATCATCACCGGGCGGATCATTACTGATCCGCCCCGTGTGAAAGGGGCCTAAGGCTCCATTCACACATGAATGTACTGGAATCGCGGGCAGAATCGCAGCAAAACAAAGGACGTGTTTGTGATGCCATTATTTCTTCGCTTAGGTGTGAATAGAGCCTTAAATGATACTCTCAGAAATTGGAAACATCTGTGTCTAGAAGTGTCATAAAGAAATGCAATATAACCAGATTACTGCTAGACGAGCGGCGCTTTACCGCTAATGCATGGGTGGCCCCAGTGTGAAAGGAGTCTTAAACTTTTAAGCCCTTGTTGATTTATTTTTTGCTATTTTTTTTTGCCTTTTTATTTTCATAGTTACATAGTCAGGTTGAAAAAAGACACAAGTCCATTTAGTTCAACCAAAAAAAAAAAAAAACTCAATCCCATATACACAATTTTCATTATGTAAAAAAAAAATCATTAACATTTTTAGGAACTCTTTAATTTTGTTTTTCAGTGAAAAAAGGTGTACAAAGCATACAAATGATATGACAGATTGTCATAAAAAGGCATGCAGACCAAGGATGTACAAAGCTAACTGACAGTATACTGACTGGAATGGTACCAGCTGATTGGAGAAAAGCCAATGTAGCACCAATATTTAAAAAAGGACCAAAATACATCCCTGGGAATTACAGACCAGTTAGCCTAACATCAATAGTATCGATCGTCGTGGGGATACCCGCGATCGTCTCACAGAAGGAAGAATGGGGAGATGCTAATGTAAACAAGCATCTCCCTGTTCTGGCTAGTGACAGTGTCACTGATCTCTGCTCTCGGGAGCAGAGATCAGTGAGGTGTGTCACATGTAGCCACGCCCCCACAGTTAGAAACATGCCCCAGGACACACTTAACCCTTACCCTGCCCCCTAGTGATTAACCCCTTCACTGCCAGTGTCATTTACACAGGAATCAGTGCATTTGTATAGCACTGATTGCTGTATAAATGACAATGGTTCCAAAAAATGTGTCAGAAATGTCCTATGTGTCCTCCATAATGTCGCAGTCACAATAAAAATCGCTGCCATTACTAGTAAAAAAAAAAAATTATTAATAAAAAGGATATAAAACTATCCCCTATTTTGTAAACGCTTTTGCGCAAACCAATCAAACGCTTATTCCAATATTTTTGGTAAAAAAAAATAAAATGTAATAGAATACGTATCGGCCTAAACTGAGGGAAAAAATTGTTTTTTTATATATTTCTGGGGGATATTTATTATAGCAAAATGTAAAAAAGAATGCGTTTTTTTTTTCAAAATTGTCGCTCTTTTGTTTTTTATTTGTTTATAGCGGAAAAATAAAAACCGCAAAGGTGATCAAATACAACCAAAAGAAAGCTCTATTTGTGGGAAAAAAAGGACGACAATTTTGTTTGGGAGCCACGTTGCACGACCATGCAATTGTCAGTTAAAGCAACGCAGTGCCGGATCGCAAAAAGTGCTCCGGTCAGGAAGGGGCTAAAATCTTCCGGGGCTGAAGCTGTTAACAGTAATCAGCATGGATTCATGAAGAGTCTTTCTTGCCAAACAAATCTATTAACCTTCTATGAGGAGGTGAGCTGCCATCTAGATAAAGGAAGGCCCATAGATGTGGTGTATCTGGATTTTAGAAAAGCATTTGACACAGTTCCTGATAAACGTTTCCTGTACAAAATAAAGTCCATTGGCATGGACCATAGGGTGAGTACATGGATTGAAAACTGGCTACAAGGGCGAGTTCAGAGGCTGATGATAAATGGGGAGCACTTGGAATGGTCAGGGTTGGGTAATGGGGTCCCCCAGGGTTCTGTGCTGGGACCAATCCTATTTAATTTGTTCATAAACGACCTAGAGGATGGGGTAAACAGCTCAATCTCTGTATTTGTGGACGATGCCAAGCTAAGCAGGGCAATAACTTCTCCACAGGATGTGTAAACCTTGCAAGAAGATCTGAACAAATTATGGGGTGGGCAACTACATGACAAATGAGGTTCAATGTAGAAAAATGTAAAATAATGCATTTGGGTGACAAAAATATGAATGGAATCTATACTCTGGGGGAATATAGGGTGCAAAAGGACCTGGGGGTCCTAGTAGATGATAGGCTCAGCAATGGTATGCAATGCCAAGCTGCTGCTAACAAAGCAAACACAATATTGGCATGTATTAAAAAAGAGATTAACTCCAGAGATAAAACAATAATTCTCCCACTCTACAAGACTCTGGTCCTGCTGCAACTGGAGTATGCTGTCCAGTTCTGGGCACCAGTCCTTAGGAAGGATGTACTGGAAATGGAGCGAGTATAAAGAAGAGCAACAAAACTAATAAAGGGTCTGGCGGATATTAGTTATGAGGAAATGTTGTAAGCACTGAACTTATTCTCTCTGGAGAAGAGATGCTTGAGAGGGGACATGGTATCAATTTACAAATACCATACTGGTGACCTCACAATAGGGATAAAACTTTTTCACACAAGGAAGTTCTATAAGACATGTGGCCACTCATTAAAATTAGAAGAAAAGAGGTTTAAACTTAAACTACGTAGAGGGTTCTTTACTGTATAAGAGCGACAAGGATGTGGAATTCCCTTCCACAGGTGGTGGTTTCAGCGGGAGGGCTTCAATAGTTTCATAAAACTATTAGATAAGCACCTGAATGACCGCAACATACAGGGATATACAATACTGACATATAATCATACACATAGGTTGGACTTGTGTCTTTTTTCAACATCACCTACTATGTAACTAACAGATTTCTTAACAGTGAATATCTTTACAGTAAGCTTATTTCTCTTATTTATAAGAGAAAAATGACAAATAACCAATCAAAATAGGGGGGGGGGGACTTGTTGGGGAAGGGAACTGGGAAGAGGATAAGGATGAGGTAGGATGAGAAGATGAAAAGGGTGGGGAAAGGGAAGCTATTTTGTATAATATTTTCACAGTTCTTTGTACCTCAAACATAATTTCTCTTAAATTCACCGACCGACACAGCTCCTCTCTGTAACAAATGGGTTGTTAGCCTTATCACTAGGAGAATACTAGGCATAGTTGTAACACAACACTCAGAACTCCTAGTTCCACCCAGGGGGACGGTCCCTTGGGCTACAACCCTCCACCCTGCCAAGCAGCATCAGTTTTATTTTGCCTAGTAAAGGAGAAGGACCTAGGAACACTGCGGGCCCATCGGCCCGTGCTTTTTTTACGCAGAAGCTTGGGTTTTTGCGCAAGATGAATGATCCTGTGATCTACTATCAACAGCCGGCTGGGTGACAGACTGGATACCCTTATCCTTGTAGTCTCCCCAGTCTGGTCATCAAGCGTGTGCAGGTGGCAGCTACGACTCAGCAGGCCACGACAAAACCTCAGCTCCAGAGGTGGTCGGTGAGTTTTCATGCTTCGGGGCGTACATATGACCAGGCTACTGATGTCTGCGTCACAGTATGCTGAGGCCAGTAGCTACCCTGTACTGATCAGGAGCAGAACTACAATGGAATGTCTCCCAGCTCTTCAGGACTGGTAAGTACAGCTCTCCCTGCCTGGCGGGGCTGAGCAGCTGGGCATTCCTTGGGAGGTCGATTCGGGGGTCCCTCACATCCCTCTCTTCTCTCCCCTGTCCCTATCTCCCCTCCCCCTTACCCGGGGGAAATCTGCATGTGGTGCTGAGCGGTGTGTGTGTAAGATCCCTGAGGGCTTTCACCTGGGATAGGGGACTGGCTGGCTGTTGGTGTCCTGGATCCTGTGTGTTAAGCTTCCGGAAGGTGCCTGTGAGGGTCTGCTGTGTTTTCGGTTCAGCTCTGTGTCTCTGTCATATTCTGTCTCTGTCCCTCATGGAAGTTAGCAGACCGCCATTTTAGGTGTGGGCGAGGGCAGCATGTCTTTCTGGGCTTCAAGCGGCCATTTTCCCAGTGCTCTCCTATTCAGGACACTGGCGGCTATTTTCTAGAAACCTGAGCACGTTTTCAGTGTTCTCCAGCAGCAGCTTGCATGTGCTCTCACAGCCATTTTCCCTGTGTTTCCTGTCTGTTTACTGGACGCTGGGTGGCCATTCTATAGAAGCCTGAGCACGTTTTTCAGATCGTTTAGCACCCATTCTGACGACTGCCACTGACACAGGTTTTGTTTCCACTTCACCTGGGAGCACTCGGGGTCTACAGGTACTACTTGTGAACAGCGCAGAACTCCTCAGGGTGGTGAGTCTGGCGGGTTAGAGCCCCTCAGTCAGTGGCAGCAAGGAGAGTGGGACGGTCACTGTCCTAAGTCCCCTTTGGGTGGCAGACAGGGTAGGGTCAGCATGGCTTCAGAAACTGGTGTTTCTTCCCCCGAAATCCAGGCAATTGCAACCGGGTCACCTGCGGACTGCGCAGTACCCATGGACAACCTGATGGCGGTCCTCAATTCGTTCGTTGCCAAGATGGAGGCGGTGCATGGGAAGAAAGGTGCTAAAAAGTGGCCCCTGCCCACCCATCCCCCATCCTCTGGGGAGAGCTCTGACGCAGACTCGGGTCCTGTTGAGGCTGGTGACCCCTGCTCTGTCTTAAAATATAAAGGGAAATTGGGGGAAGGGGGAAGAGTTGGGACTTTATATGATAACACAACCCTCGGGTAGGATGGGACATACAATATAATATCTAAGTTAATCAAAGGTGACGATAATGGACATAATACAATGATGAATATGCATTTAATTGATACAATAATTATGACACAAATTTGTAAAGCATGGTTGAAACGTCATATAAAATAACATAGTAGACAAAGTATCATATAATGAAATCAATATAAGCAGTACATCCAGAATAGTCACGGAACAGTATAAATATCTAGTATTAAATAAATTGATGACAAATAAAACCCATGGTATGGACATGGTTGCTGTGTATCCACTTATCAGGAGCAGTTTAAATAGGGATGTCTAGAATAAATAATAAGTAAATAATTAATATTCATTAATTCACACAGGAAGAGAGGGAGCAGCAACTACAATCCTAGCACTCTTACCTGTGAATGTAAAATAGATTTGTAGAGAAACATTAAAATGAAACTATTGATAATGAAAGGCACCAGGGGATGAAAGAATCTGTCTTGTCAGACGACGCTGACAAGGACCGTTCGGACAGTGAGGATCAGTCCCCGTCCAGGTCCGTTGTTGGAGCCAGCCCGTTCGCCTTAGGTGTTCCCGTATCTGACTTATTTCTATAAGTTAATTTACAAGGAAGGGGGTCGCTCGCAACAGACCTTTTCGGTCCCCAAATACATGGCGGTGCATTACCCCTTTGAGGAAAGCCTTCTCAAAAAATGGTCGGCATCTCCGGTCGTGGACCCCTGAGTATCCAGGTTAAATAAAGTAACCACGATTCCGGTTGAGGGGACTTCTGCATTCAATTATCCCACGGACAGGAAGGCCGAGGCAGTGGCTCGTTCCTTGCTTACGGTTGTGGTGTCAGCCGTGCGACCTGTACTGGCATCCGCACTTGTGACGCAGATACTCACTGAGTGGGCAAAACGTTTGCACCGCGAATTGGGAGAGCAACAGGCTTCCCCTGTCTGTGTGGAACTAACAGACCAGGCATCCAAAAAAGCCCTGATGGATCTTCCCTTCCTTGGCGACCGGCTCTTTGGAGCCTCACTAGATGACATTATTAAAAATGCCACCGGTGGTAAGAGTACCTTACTTCCACCGGCCAGGAAGGCTAAGGAGCCACGCCGTAGGCAAGGGCCCTCCTTTTCCGCTCACAAACAGCTTTTTTGTCTGCCCGGAGCTTCGACAAAACGTCCCCAGCCTGACAGGACGCCCACGGACGGTCAAAAACGTCTCTGGAACTGCAAGCCTAACAAGCCTGAGAAACAAAGTGCTACCGCGTGAAGGTTTGCCCCCACCCATGTCTCGGGTGGGGGGTCGTCTTTGGGACTTTGCAGCCCGGTCGTCCTCCCGATTATCTGACCAATGGGTCTGCGATCTGATTTCCACAGGCTACAAGATAGAGTTTCTCTCTTGGCCCCAAACAGATTCTTCCCCTCCAGCATACCCGTATCCCCAGTTCGCCAGGAGGCCCTGTTTGGGGCAGTAAGGGATTTGCTGAATTGCAGGGTGATTATACCGGTTCTGGAATCGGAACGCTTCCAGGGATTCTACTCAAATCTGTTTGTGGTTCCCAAGAAGGAAGGGGTACGTCCAATCTTGGACCTAAAAGCCCTCAATCACTTTGTAAAAGTGCAGAGTTTCAGAATGAAATCAGTTTGCTCAATAGTCGCTGCACTCCATCAAGGGGACTCCCTGGCATCCTTAGACATCCAGGATGCGTACCTGCACATACCCATATGCCTTGGGCATCAAAAGTTTCTGCGCTTTGCAGTCGGGGAAGCTCACTATTAGTTTGTGGCTCTTCCTTTTGGTCTGGCATCAGCCCCCCGAGTCTTTACCACGGTATTGGCTCCAGTTTTGGCATTGCTGTAACAACGTGGGATCCCGATAATGGGATACCTAGACGATCTCCTCCTGAGGGCATCTTCCGCCTCAGAATTAAAGGAGGATGTGGCGATCACCATGCAGACCCTGCACGAATTTGGGTGGCTTTTGAACCTAAAAAAGTCGGTGATTGTGCCGACCCAACGTCTGGAGTACCTAGGCTTGCTGCTGGACTCCAGGGAAGCAAGAGTTTTTCTCCCTTCAGACAAATGCAGACTCTCAGATCCGCAGTAAAACTGCTGATGAACCGCAAGTAGTCGTTGCTCCGCTTTTGCATGCGAGTACTGGGGCTCATGGTAGTCTCCTTCGAGACAGTACCTTATGCCCAGTTCCGCATCAGAGTCCTGCAAAAGGAGATTTTGACAAAATGGGACAAATCTCAGTTGTCCCTGGATCGACAGATCCAGGTGAGCCAGTCAGTCAGACTCACTGATCTGGTGGTTGAGGTCCCCGGGGATTCAGTCTGGAAAATCGTTCCTTTCTCTGAAATGGACGGTGATCACAACGGACGCCAGTCTATCCGGCTGGGGTGAAGTGATGGGCGTTCAGTCAGCTCAGGGCCTCTGGTCGACGGAAGAATCCAAGTTGCCGATCAATCTGCTCGAATTGAGAGCGATCAGGCTGTGCCTCTACACATGGAACTGGGGTCTGTCGGACTCGGTGATTCCAACTATGTTGAGAGCACAGAAATCTTCTTCTCAGAAGATATACCATCGTACCTGGAAGGCCTACATCTCCATGTGTGAGGAGAAAGGATGGCATCTGCACTCCTTTTCCATATCCAGGATCCTGCTGTTTCTCCAGCAGGGAGTTGACCAGAGATTGGCATTTAGCACCATCAAAGGGCAAATTTCAGCCTTAGCTGTCTTTTTTCAGCGACCCCTGGCGTTGCACTCTTTAGTGAGTACCTTCGTTCAGGGGGTTACGACATGTAGTCCCTCCGGTGCGTCCACCCTTACCCCCATGGGATTTAAACATGGTGTTATCGGCGCTTCAAAAACCGCCGTTTGAAAATATCAGGGAGATTCCCCTGTTGACTCTCTCCCAGAAAGTGGTCTTTCTAGTGGCTATCACATCAGCCAGGAGGGTTTCGGAACTGGCGGCCTTGTCCTGCAAGTCGCCCTATCTGGTTATCCACAAGGATATGGTGGTGTTGCGTCCGCAATCGTCTTTTCTGCATAAAGTGGTCTCGGCTTTTCATATCAATGAGGACATTGTATTACCATCTCTGTGTCCTAAGCCGAAGCACCGAAGGAGGTGGCCCTTCACGCTCTTGACGTGGGTAGGGCTCTGAAGGTGTATTTGTCTGCCACGGCTCCTTTTCGAAAGTCAGACTCACTGTTTGTTTCGGAGACTGGTCCAAACAAAGGCATGGCAGTCTCGTCGGCCACCATTTCCAGGTGGATCAGACAGATTGTAGTACAAGCCTATGCCTTGAAGGGGCAGGTGCCCCCCTTTCCGGTCACAACCCACTCCACAAGGGCAATTGGAGTGTCTTGGGCCTTCCGACACCAAGCGTCGGTCGCTCAGGTGTGTAAGGCGGCGACTTGGTCGTCTTTCCATACGTTTACCAAGTTCTACAAGGTAGACGTCAGTGCATTGGCTGATGCCTGTTTTGGCCACAAAGTTTTGCAGGCCGTGTAGTTGCAATTGAATATGCAATACATATTTTTTCCTGTTTTTTTGATAAAAACACAGTACTGTTATGTTAATGCACTGTTGGGTGATCACTTCTGTTGAGGATACCCTGTGTTTTTGTGCTGGTTTTCCATGCACTACTGTTTTTTTGTGGGTATAGTTTCACTAGTTCCCACTTGCCATTTTGGATTAAGTTTCTATGCTGTTTTTCCCACCCTTCGTTTTGGCACTGCTTGGGGATGTCCCATTTGTTACAGAAAGGAGCTGTGTCGGTCGGTGAATATAAGAGAAAATAGGATTTTTTTTACTCACCGTAAAATCCTTTTCTCTGTAATTCACCGACCGACACAGCACCCGCCCCTTATTTATCTTTACGCTATACTGCTTGTTGACGTACTGATGCTGCTTTGCGGGGTGGAGGGTTGTAGCCCAAGGGACTGCCCCCCTGGGCAGAACTAAGAGTTCTGAGTGTTGTGCTACAACTATGCCTAGTATTCTCCTAGTGATAAGGCTAACAACCCATTTGTTAGAGAGAGGAGCTGTGTCGGTTGTTGAATTACAGAGAAAAGGATTTTACGGTGAGTACAAAAAAATCCTATTTTTTTTATTAATAATATTGGGACAGATTATAGAATATAATGGGCACTTTTTCTTTTTTCAGTAACACTAGTTTTAAAATCTTTTTTTTTTTTCTTAAGTTTTAGTTTTTTATCTATAGATTGCATTGAAAATAAAATCTTATTATGGCAATCAGATTGGCAACAGAAAGCCTTGTTTTTGTCATAAAAAAAATGTATATATGGATTTTTGAAACCATAGGCTCGAAATGTGAATATAAGGGGTATATAGGTGTGTGAGATGAATGGGTTAAATCTGGCCACCAATAGAGATTATGTTCCAAATTCACATACACTAATCTGCACATTAGTATTAGTAAAAAAAAAAAAAAACACTTTGAATCTTTGAATTTTACCTAAAAACTTTAAACTGATATTTCAGCTGTATTCCACTTTGGTTCCCTATGCCAGGTATTGTTCTGTCAGACCCAGTAATCCCAGTGGACCACACTTTGATCCCATCACCTCCAGTCCGCCCTAAAAATCCAATTTTTGATGATGATGAGAGATCTAAGGTAATAAAAAGTCTGTGTGTATTTTTTTTCCCTTTTGTCTTTTTCTGATTTTCCTAACGCAGTATGTTTATATTGCTATTTCAGTTGTTGGCCAGATTGCTGAAAAGTAAGAATCCAGATGACCTTCAGGAAGCCAACAAGTTAATTAAATCTATGGTAAAAGAGGTGAGTGAACACCTAATGATCCGTTAATACGACATTGCCCACACAATTATATAGCATGTATGAAAAAAAAAAAGCAAAAAATGATTTGTTACATTGAAGTCATTTGTTACTGGTATACTACACAGCACTGGATCTCAGTCCTCAAGTACCCCCAACAGGCCATGTTTTGGGAATTTCTCTTAGATAAAATAGCTGTCCAAAATCCAAACCATTGACTCTGATTTAAAGCACATGTGCAAGATAAAGTAAAAGCTGCCAACATGGCCTGTTGGGGGTACTTGAGGACTGAGGTTGAGAACCACTGACATAGAGCATTTATTACCACAATTATATTGTCTGTGGACCTTTCTTCAAATATTTCATTTTATGTTGCACTTTTCAAAATTGTTAATAGTATAATTTGTAGTTTTTTGTTTGTAACTCTGTGGGGTTTATTCGTGAATGTGTTCACACAAGATTCACACACATTTCACTCAGGATTCACAGGTTTTCCTAGTTAAATTCCATAGGGGGAATCCTGGGGTGAAAATTGTGTGAAAAAGTATAAATAGTTCCTTATGAGTTACTCCCTTCTTGCTGTTTACACTGGGAAGGACATTACTGTGTTATTAGAAGGTAAGGGATCTCCATTTGTATTGGAAGTATTCTTTAACCACTTTCTGCCCAGTGAAATGCCTGGATATCACTGGATGGCAAAGGTGATACCACTGTCATTACTACAGCGATGAACAACATATCATTTTTTTTAAGCCAGTGATTCTGAAGCTGGATTACTTTTACAGCCCCCTCCCTGCCACCTTTACTGGGCTCTCCCAAACGATTAGGGGGCCAAGGATGCAACTGGTGGCATCTGGTCCCTTAGACACAGTGAGAGGAACAGATGTTGTTCCTCTCACTGTGTGACATTAGAAACCACAAGCGACAATGATTTAGTCACTTCTGGTTTAGTTTGTATTTTTCAGAAAATCCTTAGGGCTGCTTGATGGTCCATCTCCATGGCCTTTCCATACTTACTTCATGTCTGATTCTTTGCTATTATGACTTTTCTTGCTGCTGCTTTAATAACCTCAAAGGGTCTTCTAAATCAGAAAACCCCCTTATTTGAGTATTGCTTTATGTTGGCTTTCTGCAGCTTCACAGCTTTCGCGTGTATGGTAAATGCTGATGTTACAATGATACAAGCAATCATTTGGCAGCCGTACATCCGATAGACCTGTCCCGTCAGCGGTATGCTGTGCTGGAAACATTGAACAGTTTGAAGACCATAGCTGAAGATGGAATTAATATAATTATTTAATATAATTATTTAATGCCTCTAAACTCTATTTATAACCTACTGTTATGAAATAATGAGCCTATTGAGGATGTCATGCAGGTAGAGCTTGATCTGTTATTGGCATGCTCAGATAACTTCCATAACTTTTTTTTTTCTAACTTGGCTGGGCTTTGATAATGGTGCCTGTATATTGTAAGGTTTGTTTCCTTACGGTCATGTACGGACACCTATTAATACACCTACATTATCTAATGGGTTTGTGTGAAGCTGTTTTGTCTAGCTGATAAATACATTTACACACACACGGTATTAGGCCAGCCATAGACAAGCAAATTTCTTTTGAATTCCCCATCAGCACAGTCAGTGTTGATGGGGGAATCCCTCCCCGCTCAAGCAGAGAGAACACTGAGATTATTGATAGCTACTATAACAGCTGCTAGCGATAATCACATGTAAAATCTGGCAGGCTGGTTGTTCCCAAGTTGATCGATCGATCAATTTGGATAAATTCCACCTGACCATACATGGTTCGAATCTTGGCCTGTTCAGTAGTTCGAACCGTCTATGGCCTGGCTTATTTTGGTTCCACTGGTGTTTCTTTAATTTCTGTTAGCTAAAGAAATAGTTGTAGCTTGATCAGGATGTGCACTGAATGTCTCCACTTTTCAACCTACTCCATTAACTGCAATCTTGTATATTCTATATATTGTGTAATGCCAATGATGTGTATGTACATTGTGCAGGATGAGGTGAGAATGCAGAAAGCTAGTAAGCGTATTCACACCCTGGAGGAAGTGAATAATAATGTAAAGCTCCTGCAAGAGATGCTGACACATTACAGTAAAGAAGAGTCATCGGAGGGGGACAAGGAACTTATTAGGGTAAGATATTGATCGGAAAGTGATCATTATAGTTAAAGTGTTACTAAACCCATAACAGTCTGTATATGCAGTTAAGCATGCTCACAGTGGCACCTACGGGGTTAATCCTCTGCATTGTGTAAAAGTGCTGTTTGATCCTGCCTTCTCTGATCCTCCCCTTTTTTCCTCAGTCCCCAATCTATCTGCTGATAAAACAGAGTAGGGATCGACCAATATCACTTTCTCTTACGTTCACCGACTGACACAGCTTCTCTCTTAGAGCATTGGGTTGTTACGCCACCTTCAGGAGAGGACTAGGCATAACATGTTAACATGTAATAATAAAAACTAGAACTTTCTAGTTCCGCCCAAGGGGGAACAACCCCAAAGCCTGCCTTGCAGCTTCAGCTTCAGTTTTGTTCTGCCCAGTGAAGGAGAAGGACCTAGGAACCCTGTGGGCCCATCGGTCCATGTTTTTTTTCTGCAGAAGCTTTGCTTTTTGCGCAAGATTAAAGATCCTGTGATCTGCTATCAACAGTCGGCTGGGTGACAGGCTGGATACTCTTAACCTTGTAGTCTCCCCAGCCTGGCCAGGGAGCGTGTGCAGACCAGAGCTCTGTGCTAGTTCGGCCACGACATGCCTCAGCTCCGGAGGCGGTCGGTGATCGTAATTGCTCCGGGGCACACATATGACCGGGCTACTGATGTCTGCGTCACAGTGTGCCGTAGTGATCGGAGAGTGGGTCTGTGATGGAATGTCTCCCAGCTCTGCAGGACTGGTAAGAACAGCTCTTCCTGCCTCGGTGGGGCTTAGCAGCTGGGCATTCTCTGAGAGGTCAATTCAGGGGCCCCTCACCTCCCTCTCTTCTCTCCCTGTCCCTATCTCCCCCCCCCCCTTCCCTGTGGGGAATGCTGCATGGGCTGCTGAGCGGTGTGTGTGTGCCATAGACAGGGACTCACCGGGGGGGGCTCTCATCTGGGGGGGGGGGGCTGCGCTGGCTGGCTGTGCCCTGGATGTGTGTAGGTTTGTCCCTGGAGGTGTCTGGAGGCTGTGTCTGTTGATCGTTGCAGCGCTGTTTCACTGCCATTTCTATGCTTGTTTTTCACTGTCCCTCATGGTATACAGTGCTCGGCGGCCATTTTTGGTGTGACCAAGGAGCAGCTTGCTCTATGGCCATTTTCCTGTAGTTCGGCGGCCATTTCCCCTGTGATTATGTCCTTTTTATACTGGACACTCGGCGGCCATTTTATTGAAGCCTGAACACGTTTTTGGTCAGTTTCAGCGCCATTCAGAGCAGCTCTGCACAGCGCAGTGTGGTCTCCTATGCACCTGGGAGCTGACACAGGACACAGGCACTATTCATTGGACGGCGCAGAACCAGTCAGGGTGGTGAGCCCTGTGGGAAAGAGCCCCTCAGCCAGCAGCAGTTAGGAGGGTGGGACCATCACTGTCCTAAGTCCCCAAGAGGTGGCAGACAGGGTAGGGTCAGCATTGCTCAGAAACTGAAATCCAGGCAATTGCAAACGGTTCGCCTGCAGACAGTGCAGTGCCTCTGGACGCTCTGTCGGCGGTGCTTAATTCGTTCATTGCCAAGATGGAGGTGGTGCGTGGGCGCAAAGGTGGTAAAAAACGGCCCCTGCCCCCATCCTCCAGGGAGAGCTCTGGCACCGACTTAGGCCCTGCTGAGGCTGGTGACCCCTGTTCTGTAGTTTCAGATGATGCTGACCAGGACCGATCAGACAGTGAGGATGAGTCCCCGTCCGGGTCCGTGCGTGACAAAGCACTTGTTGGAGCACTTATCACAGCTGTGCGTGATACCCTGAAAATTCAGGAGCCAGCAGATCCCTCTGCTGATGTAGCGGTCCCTTTTGGGTCCCGTAAGCCAGCCCGTTCACCTAAGGTGTTCCTGTATCTGACTTATTTCTATAAGTTAATTTACAAGGAATGGGGTCGACCGCAACGGAGGTTTTTGGTCCCCAAATGCATGGCGGTGCGTTTACCCCTTTGAGGAGAGCCTTCTCGAAAAGTGGTCAGCTCCTCCGGTCGTGGACCCCCCAGTATCCAGGTTAAACAAAGTAACCGCGATCCCGGTAGAGGGGACTCCTGCCTTTAAGGACCCCATGGACAGGAAGGCCGAGGCAGTGGCTCGTTCCTTGTTTACGGTTGTGGGGTCAACTATGTGACCAGTACTGGCATCCGCACTTGTGTCGCAGACACTCACTGAGTGGGCAAAACTGTTGCACCGCGAATTGGGAGAGCAACAGGCCTCTCCTGTCTGCGTGGAACTAGCTGACCAATTAGTGCAAGGCCTTGAGTACATTTGTGACGTGGCCCTGGACACTCTCCCCCTGTTGTCCAGGGCTTCAGTGTCAGCAGTAGTGCTGAGGCGCCTAATTTGGCTAAAATGCTGGTCTGCTGACCAGGGTTCTAAGAAAGCCCTGACGGATCTTCCCTTCCTCGGCAACCTACTCTTTGGAGCCTTATTGGATGACATTATAAAAAATGCCACAGGTGGTAAGAGTACACTACTCCCATAGGCCAGGAAGGCTAAGGAGCCACTCCGTAGGCAAGGGCCCTCATTTTCCACTCACAAACGGCTTTTTCATCCACCCAGGGCTTTGGCGATGTGTCCCCAGTCCAACAGGACGACCTCTGAAGGACCAAAGTGTCCCTGGAATTCCAAGCATGCGAGCAAAAGTGCTACCGCATGAAGGTTTGCCCCTGCCCGCAACTCAGGTGGGGGTCGCCTTCGGGAGTTTGCAGCCTGGTGGACCTCTCGGCTGTCCGACCAATGGGTCTGCAATATGATTTCCTCAGGCTACAAGATAGAGTTCCTCTCTTGGCCACAAAACAGATTCTTCCCCTCCAGCATACCCGTACTCCTGGCTAGCCGGGAGGCACTATTGGGGGCGGTAAGGGACCTGCTGAGTCGTGGGGTGATAGTACCTGTTCCGGAATCGGAACGTTTCCAGGGGTTCTACTCATTACACATACTCATACACAAACTACTGTTTGTAGTCCCCAAAAAGGAAGGGGTATGTCCAATCTTGGACCTAAAAGCCCTCAATTACTTTGTAAAAGTACAGAGGTTTACAATGGAATCAGTTCGCTCAGTAGTCGCTGCACTCCATCAAGGGGACTCCCTGGTGTCTTTGGACATCCAGGACGCGTACCTGCACATCCCCGTATGCATTCAGCATCAGAGATTTCTGCGATTTGCAGTTGGGGAAGCCCACTACCAATTTGTGGCTCTCCCTTTTGGTTTGGCTTTTTCCCCCCGAGTCTTTACAAAGGTATTGGCTCCTGTTTTAGCATTGCTGCGGCAACGTGGTATCGCGATCGTGGGTTACCTAGACAATCTCCTCCTGAGAGCATCTTCCGCCTCAGAGTTAGAGGAGGATATGGCGATCACCATACAGACCCTGCAGGAATTTGGGTGGCTGGTGAACCTAAAAAAGTCTGTGATTGTACCGACTCAGCGCTTGGAGTACCTAGGCTTACTGCTGGACTCCATGGAAGCGAGAGTGTTTCTCCCTTCAGACAAGCTGCAGACTCTCAGAGCTGCGGTAAAACAGCTGATGAACCGCAGGTGGTTGTCGCTCCACTTCTGCATGCGAGTCCTGGGACTCATGGTGGCCTCCTTCGAGGCAGTACCGTATGACCAGAGTCCTGCAGAAGGAGATTTTGACAAAATGGGACAAATCTCAGTTGTCCCTGGATCGGCAGATTCAGGTGAGCCAGTTAGTCAGGGATTACCTGCTCTGGTGGCTGAGGTCCCCGGCACTTCGGTCCGGGAAGTCGTTCCTACCTCTGAAATGGACAGTGATCACAACGGACGCCAGCCTAACCAGCTGGGGTGGAGTAATGGGAGTTCAGTCGACCCAGGGCCTCTGGTCGGTGGAGGAAACCAAGTTGCCGATCAATCACATGGTCCATAAGACTTTGAGGGCATCCGATCAGGATCCAGTCAGACAACGCCACAGCGGTAGCATACATCAATCACCAAGGAGAAACAAGAAGCTCGGCTGCCGCAAGGGAGGTGGCTCACATGCTTCAGTGGGCAGAGCGACTTGTACCGGCCCTGTCAGCCATTTACATCCCGGGAGTGGAGAACTGGCAGGCAGACTATCTAAGTCGCCAGATGCTGGACCCAGGAGTTGCATACAGAGATGTTTAGGCTACTGTGCCTGCGATGAGTCACACCAGACGTGGATCTTCTGGCCTCCTGTCTCAAACGGAAGGTGCCAAGATTCGTGTCCAGGACAAGAGATCCTTGGGCAGATGCGTCTGACGTGCTGGTGGCTCCGTGGGATCAGTACCAGCTGATCTATGCCTTTTCTCCGTTGAAACTGTTACCACGTCTGCTCCGCAGAGTGGAGGCTGAGGGGATTCCAGTAATACTGATTGCTCCAGATTGTTAACGGCTCTTCAAAAACCGCCATTTGAAAATATCAGAGAGATCCCTCTGTTGACTCTTTCTCAGAAAGTGGTCTTTCTAGTGGGTATTACATTGGCCAGGAGGGTTTCGGAACTGGTGGTCTTGTCTTGCAAGTCGCCCTGGTTAGCCAGGATAAGGTGGTGTTGCGTCCGCAATCTTTTTTTCTGCCGAAGGTGGTTTCGGTGTTCCATATCAATGAAGACATTGTGTTACCATCTCTGTGTCCTAAGCCGACACATCCTAAGGCGGTGGCCCTTCATGCCCTGGATGTGGTTCGTGCTTTGAGGTTGTATTTGTCTGCTACGGTTCCCTTTCGGAAGTCAGACTCCTTGTTTGTTTCAGTGGCTGGTCCAAAAAAAGGCATGGCGGTCTCATCGGCTAACATTTCCAGGTGGATCAGACAGATTGTAATACAGGCCTACATCTTGAAGGGGCTGGTGCCCCCCTTTCCGGTCACGGCCCACTCCACAAGGGCAGTCGGAACATCTTGGGCCTTCCGACATTAATCGTCTGTTGCTCAAGTGTGTAAAACGGTGACTTGGTCGTCTGTTCACACTTTTACAAAGTTCTACAAGGTAGAACACAGCACAGGGAAAGAACATGCAAAGATTGTGATTATATTTGTAACATTGTTTTGTATCCCTGAATTTAAGTTCTAAAGTACAGTTAGCATTTTCACATATATTTCCAATTGAACTACACATGTGTAACAACCCAGAGAAGTGATTTATTGCCGATATCTGAGATAAGCAGATATTGTCTAAATGCAAGAGTGTATTCATATTCAAATCTTGGTGTGTGTTGTGTGTTTTCTAAAAGTATGTGCAACAGTCCAGTGAGCAACTTTACCTCTGTGGAGGAGCCTCCTGTATTAAGGATTTAACCACTTGCCGTCCGCCATATAGCAATATGACATCGGGGAAAGTGGTTTTGATATCCTGATCGGACGTCATATGCCGTCGCCAGGATATCAAGCCACTGTGCTCCCTCGGGGGCATGCATTGCGGTGATCATTGTTGTGGTGTGTCAGCCCGCAACTCCGATCTAGGTAAAGAGTCTCTGACAGATTGTATCTCTGACAGAGACTCTTTACCACGTGATCAGCCATGATTGGACACAATAGGAAGAACCGTTGATTGGCTTTTCCTCACTCGTGTCTGTTAGATGCGAGTAGGGGAGAGCCAATTGGATGCTCCTCTGACAGGGAGGTCTGTGCTGATTGATTATCATTGCAGCCCCCCTTAGGATGCCCACACTGGACCACCAGGGATGCCACCACTAATTACCACCAGGTATGCCACCCTAGACCACCAGGGATGCCAATCAGTGCCAACAATGGATGCCAATCAGTGCCCACATTGGTCATCACTGATTGGCAGGCATTATTGTTTGGCACTGATTGGCATCCATCAGTACCATCCATTAGTGTACATCCATGCCCATCTGTACCACCTATCAGTGCCCATCAGTGCCGCCTTTCCGTGCCCATCAGTGCCGCCTTTCAGTACACATAAGTGGCACCTGTATGTACTCATCAGTGCTGCATATCAGTGCCACCTATCAGTGCTGAATATTAGTGCCCATCATCAGTGCCACCTCATCATTACCTATCAGTGCTCATCAGTGCCCATCAGTGAATTAGAAAACTTACTTATTTACAAAGTTTTGTAACAGAAACAAAAAAAACTTTTTTTTTTCTTCAAAATTTTCAGTCTTTTTTTATTTGTTTAGCAGGAAAAAAATCCCAGAGGTGATCAAATACCACCAAAAGAAAGCTCTATTTGTGGTAACAAAATGATAAAAATTTAGTTTGGGTGCAGTGTAGCATGACCATGCAATTGTCATTCAAAGTGTGACAGAGCTGAAAGCTGAAAATTGGTCTGGGCAGGAAGGTGTGTAAGTGTCTGGTATTGAAGTGGTTAAGGTCTTTTATCCACCCTTCTTGTAGTTTTCTGTAGTGGCTGGGGCCTGTTGGGTCCCTGCCACAGCTCTTTTCTCTGCACAGATTATGTGCAGCACAGTGGTGATGTCACCACTAGGGTTCATAGGTATTGGTTGCCCACAATCCCACCTGAATCGCATTGCATGCATTTTGCAATCTTTTTCGGGGTGCTGTTAATCTAACATTGACAACTGCAGCAGATTGCATGTGCAGTGCGATGCATTGTGGGGAAACGCAGAGAAACTTGTGCGCTCCCTGTATTGCATCAGTGTGAACCAGGGCACAGGGAGAACATCAGTTACGTGTATGCCAGCACAGTCCAAATCTCAGTGAATATATCTCACATTTCAGTAAATCTCTATGATGAGCAGAAAATAATTTTCTTTTGGATTTTCGCACCACTAGTGGGCTGCAGCAACGGGCAATTTTCGTGCAGCCATCAAATCGAAATCGAATTTGACTGATTGGGCATGTTGGAAATTTTTTGAAAAACAAACAAATTTCTAATCAATGGGAGAATCATATGAGAAATATAATCAGAAAATAAATGTGCATAAGTGCTAGGAAAGAACATTCCCATAAAGAAAAGAAGATTCCCGGCCATGAAAATTTATTTCTGCAGTAAAATGAGGTGAAGTTGAAGGCTTGGTTGGTCAAATTTCAAAATCAATGATGGCATAATCGGATCACAAAACGCACTAAATTTCTGATTTGCAAGAGAAAATTTGTTTGGAATTCGATCCATGTATGGCTGGCTTTAGACCTTATTCCTCCCTCTCCACTGTACTTGCATGACTAGAATTACTTCAAGCTGGGCTATAATAATTGAACAAAATGTCCATGGATGTTTTGTCTACACATTCTTCACCTTTTTGATTTTGTTTTAGGAGCTGTTTGAGAGATGTGAAGCGAAGAGACTCACTTTGTTTAAAATGGCTAGTGAAACTGAAGACAATGATAGTAGCTTGGGTGAGAAATTATCTTTATAATCATAATTTTTCCTGGTATAAATTATCAAAACATGTTCATTTAGGTATCAAATGTATTACCTTTTTAGAATATAATATATTACTGATATGCAATATTGAAGACAAGTCAATTTATGAATGTCCTGATCTCTCACAGGGGATATTCTCCAAGCTAGTGACAATTTATCACGCGCTATCAGTCTGTTCAAGAAGATTGTTGAAGGGCAAGACATCAATGGGGAACTGGAGCTCCCAGAGACCGCACACAATAAAGGTAACTGACACCAATTCTGGCTTTTTAAATACTGTATACACAAGTCTATGAATACATAATAAAGCACACCTTCCCGTAATCAATGCTGATAACCTCATTCTTTTATCTAGCAGAGGCAGAGTCCAGCACCGACTTTTCAACACTCATTGATTTAGGAGGGTACGAGTCTTCCTCTCCAGTTGTGGATTCAGAGCCACTTCCTGTAGCAGAAAAGTCTCCGTCAGCACTGATTCCCATCCTTCCTCCTCCTCCAATCATACCTACACACTCCCACATGCGATCCACTCCAATAGATCAGACTTTAATTCAAATGAGCAGTGCATCCAACTCTGTGTGTTTGCTTGATGAAGAGCTGCTATACCTAGGTAACAATCTTCTCTACCTTAATATTACTCTTAGAATAATCAGGTAGAATAAATCTTGACTGAGCAACAGAAAAATAGCTCATCCATCTAATGCAGATTTGGCCAGCTGTATCCTAGAAACACATGCTCAATGTTCTCAATTCACAGTAGCTACTTTCCCAAATAAAGTGATTAGTACATCTCAGCAATTATGATACTTTAAGGCTCGATTCACACTGGTACGATGCGAAAACCCTGGTTCGCACATCGAACCTGAATCACCGGCAGTTCACACTGCCCTATGCGAACTGCTGGGAGTGTCATTACAAAGCAAGAACTGGTTCACACTAGTGCGATGCCAGACATCGCATGTGATTCGCACCACATTGCTGTGCACATCACATGCAATGTCTGTGCAATGTGAATTTCAGCTATACAAGCTGAATTTGCATCGCATTAGGACAAAACACATGCATGACCCTTTTTTGGTGTACCCCAGAATCAGATCGCATGGGTGTTCACACCCATGCGTTCTGATTCTGCAAATCGCGCTGCGTTTTGCAAACTGAACACCCCGCAATCAGTTTGCATGAACAGGTTTGGATTTAGATGCAGTGCGAATGTGTAGCGAATTTGGCGCAAATTTGCAGCGAATTCCTGCCGCATCTATGAAACTGAGCCTTAATGACACCCCCAGAGCGGTTCGCAGATGGCAGTGCGAACTGTAAATTCGGACAGGAATCGGATCGTATGGGTGTGAACACCCATGCGATCTGATTCTGGTGCAGACAAAAAAGGGGTCCTGCACGAGTTTGGTCTGAATACGATGCAATTGTATGTCTTTTTACAAGTTCTTTTTAAGTCCATTAAAGTCAACCCAGCAGAGCTTCCAAAGTGGTCATGAGTGTTGACGCTGTTTGTTGAAATGCATTACCTTTGGGAAAACTCTATTCTGTTCATTTTTAAGGAATTCTATTAAATTGTAGTTCTAAGGTATTTGCTGAGATGTATTGATCTCCATATTTGGTAGAATAAATCTTGGGATCTGTTTTGCAATATACACCATTCAGCAATAACATTATAACCACTGATTTGTAATGTGAATAACATTAATTATCTTGTTACAATGGCATCTGAAAGTGGGTGGGATATAGTAGGCAGCAAATGAACATGTTTCCACTGAAGTTGATGTGTTAAAAGCTGACAAAAATTGACAAGCGTAAGGTTTTGAGTGACTTTAACAAGGGACAAAGTGTAATGGCTTGATGACTGGGCCAGGGCAACTACAAAAATGAAGCTCTTGTGGTCCGCAGTGAAGGAACACTGGTGACAAGGTCATGGGCAGCCAGGGCTCATTGATGTTTGTGAGGAACGAAGACTGGCCTGTGTAGTCCAATCCAATAGACGAGCTATTGTAGCTCAAATTGCTGAAAAAGTTAATGCTGGTTCCAATAGAAAGTTGTCAGAATACATAAATGCTTTGCAGTTTGCTGCATATGGAGTCATGTAGCCGCAGACTGGTCAAGATGCACATGCTGACCCGTGCCCACAGCCAAAAGCTTCTACAGTGGGCACAGAACTGCACTACGGAGCAATGGCAGAAGGTGGCCTGGTCTGATGAATCATGTTTTCTTTTACACCATGTGGCTGGCCGGATGCACATGTGTCGCCTCCCTGGGGAAGAGACGGCACCAGGATGCAGTATGAAAAGAGGGTAAGTCAGCAGAGGCAGTGAGATGCTTTGGGCAATGTTCTGGTAGGAAACCCTGAGGCCTCTAAATTCTCCAGAATCAGATCTTGCTCCAGTCAACCATCTTTAGGATGTGCTGGAAAAGTAAGTCCCATCTATGGAGGCCCCACCTCACAATTTACAGGACTTAAATGACAATCTACTGACAACTTGGCGCCAGATAGCACAGCACACCTTTAGAGGTCTAGTGGAGTCCATGCCTTGAAGGGTAATGGTGGGTGGTCATAATATAAATATATATTGTATATACATGTACAGTACACTGATCAGAAATAACTTTATGACCACTGACAGGTTAGGATATATTAGGCAGCAAGTAAACATGTTGTTCCTGAGTTTGATGTGTTGAA
The DNA here is from genome assembly GCF_037356315.1 of Lithobates pipiens. Lineage (NCBI taxonomy): Eukaryota > Metazoa > Chordata > Amphibia > Anura > Ranidae > Lithobates > Lithobates pipiens. The sequence goes on from NW_027507789.1 coordinate 145,472,957, forward strand.
AGGCAAAAAAATGGGCATCTAAATTTTTGTGTATGGGGCTGCGTAGCCGCAGACGGGTCAGGGTGCCCATGCTGACCCGTGTCTACAGCCAAAAGCACCTACAATGGGCACGTGAGCATCAGAACTGGACCACGAAGCAATGGAAGAAGGTTGCCTGATCTGGTGAATCATGTTTTCTTTTACATCATGTGGATGGCCGGGTGCACATGTGACGCTTACCTGGGGGAAAGATGGCACCAGGATGCAGTATGGAAAGAAGGCAAGTCGGCAGAAGCAGTGTGATGCTTTGGGCATTGTTCTGCTGGGAAACCTTGGGTCTTGCCATTTATGGGGATGTTATTTGACACATACCACCTACCTAAACATCGTTACTGATGGATTTCAGTCCAATTGAGCATCTGTGGGATGTGCTGGAATCCAATTCATGGAATTCCCAACTCACAGGACTTAAAGGATCTGCCACTGTTGGCTTGTGCCAGATACAACAGCATACCTTCAGAGTTCCAATGTTGTCCATACCTCGACAGGTCAAGACTGTTTTGGCGGCAAAAGGGGCTGTTTTCTTGGCAAAAAGAGGAACCTAAACAATATTAGTTAAATAAAAAGAAAAATTTGGGACTTTAAAAGAGGTGCATGGCAGCTAGCTGGCGCATAATTCACACATGATAATGTAATGTATCCAAATACACAGGTGGACTCATAACATGATATAATGTAAAAAGTAAATGTTGTTAGGAACAATTTTATTTAATTTATTATTATTTATTTTAATTGATCAGCAACTGGATAGAAAACATGATTGCAACAATACATACATATGATAAAAATCTTGAATCAATGATTCAATAGGATCACAGCATATTTGAAACATGATTATATGGACCAGGAGTTGGTTGTATACAATTTCAGCAATGTACAGTTGGTACAATGGACAAAATTCAAAAAAAATCAAATGCATAATTTAATAAAGAAATGCATCCTAAAATTTGAACGCGTTTCGTCGAGTATGCTCCATTTCCTCAGGAGCAGATGCATTGGGGATAACTGTAAAGACATATATAAGCAATACTGTAATATGATGGTTGGGCAAGAATAATAAAGAAAAAAGAAGAGGGGAAAATTGAATCCATCCCAATAACTAAATACCACTTTCTAATATACTCACAACTCAGCTCTAGGTGCAGCATGTAATGTTGTGGATAAGGGGTTACTAGGGAGCGTCTGTACCGGGAAACGTGGGAATATGATCCGTGACCACCCGGGGTACAAGGGACGACCTCAAGAGAAATGCAGATTTCCAGTGCTTGGTGACTATCAACAAAAGTAGCAATCTTATGGGGTTCTATAAAAAAGCATATAGGGATACATAATAAATGATAATAAAAGAAATAAAAAATATAAATAATAAGTGTAAACTCATTCTTGAATGGCATGGGTAATATAATTGCTACTGAAACCCAGAATTGGGAAGTAGAAGAAAAACAGTGAATAAGAGTGTAGTAAAATTTATAAATATATAAAGTGAAAAGAAGTGCATGAATAGAAATATTTAGTAGAAGATTGTGCCACAAGTATGCAATAAGGAAAAGTATAAAGGAGTATGTATGAATATAGCCTCAATATAGAAACCAGAAATCAATATTAGATGGGTGGTCATAAAGTTATCGCTGATCCGTGTATATACAGTATATTTTCTCTTGGATGTCACAAAAATGTGTAAATGCAGTTATTTCATTCATTTTTGATACAGTTGGTAAGGGTTAGATCCTTTGCTGACATTTTACTACTTTTATATCCCACTTATGGATATTTGAGGACTCAACCCTCTAAGGCCCCATTCACACCTGAGCGTAGCGTTTTCAGGCAGAAAGTTGCAATTTTACAGTGATTTTGTCACATTTTTAGTGTGATTTTGTACAGGTCAAAGGGTCACCAATGTAATAAACATAAAAACACCCAAATCTGCCTAAAAAAAAGTTCCAGAACTTGTTTGAAATTCAGGCATTTTGGAGCTTCTGGCTTCAGGCGTTTTAGGGGTGGAGATGTAAACCATCTCCATAGTGAATAATTTATTTTTTTCCCCTCCAGCGCTTTGTAGCTTCAGGCTTCAAACTACAAAACGCTCAGGTGTGAATGGGGCCTAATAGCTTCCAATACATCCCCATTCTTGGAAACATTTTGGCCTGTAAATAAAAATAAAGATATAATGTACAATTCAGTATATATACTGATATCACTATATTTGGTTTTGTTTCATTTTGATGTCTTTCTTTAACCCCCACAATTAGGTCTGGATGATCCTCCTTCCAATGGAGCCCCAGAATTAGCTTCGAACGCTAAGTGTGATATATTCCAGGTAGTAATGTGTGCCTGCCTTTTTCTATTAATTGACATCCTACCTTGTTTTAGTGCAGGGGTTGTCAAAAGTTAATTTTCTTAACTGTCATGTAACTCTTTTGTACAGGTGGACAGTCAAGAAATAGATTTTTTCACAGGATCTGCACTGGAGCCTGTGATCAATAAAGCCATCCCTTTGCTAGCACAGCCAGCAAAACCAATTGTTGCCCCGACTATTACATCCCAATCCACTCCAACTACTTATCCTCCATTGTTTAATGCTACCCCAGCATTATGTACAGCAGTGGCGGCACCTGCTTCCCCTGCTGGGGGCATTGTGATGCATGAATTAGAAGTGCTTGGGCAGCAGCTTCTACAGGAGGCAAAAGGGTAAGTTTGTCAGAAAAAGACATGGGAGCTTTACATTTTTTGGCAGGGAAAATATTATATAGTCATTGTTGGATAATGTGGAATCAACAAAAATGTTTTAGTTCAATTTCTTTTTAACTTTTTAGGGCATCGGCAAAGACCACAGGCTCTTCTGTTGCTTTGAATGCTATGCCCACCTTCGCAGTGGTGAAACCACAAAATCATGTTGCAGCTGTAACTCCTTCTTCTGCATATTGTTCTGTGCCAGTGGCCCCTGGTAGCTTTGTTTTTCCACTGCATCAGCAGGAAAGCCCACAGAAAGGCTCCCTTATATCCTTGGCTAATGTGACAGTGGCGCTGGAAACAATAAAAACAAGTGAGTTGTACGAATATAAGTTATCCTTAATTAAAGTGTATGCATAACAAAACATTTTCTTTCTAAATTTGGGTTAAAATCTCTTTCAGTTAAAAGAGAAGTGCAGGATTATAAAAAAAAAAACAACCATACTCACCTAGATGGCTGCAGCATCAATCCCAGCTGCAGCTGTCCTTCGCTAGCTCAACACCAAGAACTGAGTGGTTAAAGACCACTGATCACTCGGTTTTCGGGTCTGCTCTGAGCAGAGAGTTGTGACTGTCAGTCACCAGGTCTATGCTCTGCCTCTTTAGTGCACACTGGAGCGCTGCGCTGTGGAGGGGGCTTGCTAAGATCTAAGCCAGCTTCTGATCAGGAATCTGGGCATATTTTGTCATTATTGTCAAGATCCCCACAGAGCCTAGGCCGGCTCTGTGATGTCATGCTGAAGGTGGGTGACAGGAATTGGCAAAACGAACTGCACTCCAGTGACCCATAGTAGACGAATGACCAAAGAGCTTTGGCCATCATCCTTTTTTTATTTCTGTTTATGTCCAATTGGAGAGATTTCCTTTCACTTCCTGTCCCAGAGATTTAATAGGAAGTGAGAGAAAATGTTTTCCCTTCTCAAACAGTTGTTACCAAGTCAGTTGTGCTCAATTGCAGAATAACCCTCTCCACTTGTTCTGAAGAAAGCTGTAATATGTTTAGTTCCTCATCATTTTCTGTATAGATGACAGTGGTCAACATAAAATCTGCCACAGGAGCAGGCAAAGACAAAAATAAAAGGCTGACAGCCTTTCGTAATCTACTGTTTTGTATTGCTGCTGGAGAGTTCAGTGACGTTGCTAGGCGGGTGTGGGCTGCACCCGGGTGACACCCGTGGGTATCGCCACCGATAACAACGTCCGCTGCACAGTCCCACGCCGCGGCTGTGTCCCTCAGCACGGAGCGGAATGAAGCCACCTCCCCCTCTCTGTTTCCATCCACAGAGGAGGAGGAGCCCGAGCTCGAGGGACACACACCAGTGTGTGTGTGTGTGTATATTTGATTGCTGTTCTGAGGTATGTAAGGGGGGGGGGGGGGTGTCTGTACTGCTGGGAGGGTTTGCACAGGGGTCTGCACAGAGGGGGGGATCTGCACTGGGGGGTGTCTGTACTGCTGGGGGGGTCTGCACTGGGTGGTTGTCTGCACTGGGGGGGTGTCTGTACTGTTGGGGGTGTCTGTACTGTTGGGGGGTCTGCACAGAGGGGGGGGGGTCTGCACGGAGGGGGGTGTCTGCACTGGGGGGGTGTCTGCACGGAGGGGGGTGTCTGCACTGGGGGGGTGTCTGCACAGGGGTCTGCACAGAAGGGGGTGTCTGTACTGAGGGGAGTCTGCACTGGGGGGTGTCTGTACTGCTGGGGGTCTACACTGAGGGGGGTGTCTGTACTGTTGGGGGGTCTACACTGGGGGTCTGCACTGAGGGGGGGTGTCTGTACTGTTGGGGGGTCTGCACTGGAGGTGTCTGTACTGCTGGGGGGTGTCTGTATTGAGGGGTGTCTGTACTGAGGGGGGTCTGCACTGAGGGGAGTGTCTGTAATGCTGGGGGGGTCTGTACTGAGGTGGGGGTATCTGTAACGATGGGGGGTCTGCACCGAGGTGGGGTGTCTGTACTGATGGAGGGGTGTGCATTGGGGGGGGTGTCTGCACTTGGGGGGTGTCTGCACTGGGGGGGTCTGCACGGAGGGGGGGGTCTGCACTGAGGGGTGTGTCTGTACTGCTGGGGGGTCTGCACTGGGGGTGTCTGTACTGCTGGGGGATCTGTAACTGAGGGGGGTGTCTGTACTGTTGGGGGGGTCTGCACTGAGGGGGGTGTCTGTACTGTTGGGGGGGGTCTGCACTGGGGGTGTCTGTACTGCTGGGGGGTCTGCACTGAGGGGGGTCTGCACTGAGGAGGGGTGTCTGTACTGAGGGGGGTCTGCACTGAGGGGACTGTCTGTAATGCTGGGGAGGTCTGCACTGAGGTGGGGGTATCTGTACCGATGGGGGGTCTGCACCGAGGTGGGGGTGTATTTACTGAGGTGGGGGTGTCTGTACCGATGGGGGGTCTGCACCGAGGTGAGGTGTCTGTACTGATGGAGAGGTCTGCACTGAAGGGGTGTCTGCACTGAGGGGGGAGGTTTATACAGAGGGAGGGGGGTCTATATTGATGGAGGGGGGTCTGTGATGAGGGAGGACTATTTGGTGGGGGTGACACCATTTTTTTCCGCACCGGGTGACACCAACCCTAGTGACGCCACTGTGAGAGTTACTCTCAGCTCCTGTCTGGTAAACCTCACAGTGGTCCTGATCAAAAATTATTATCTGAATGCCAAGTTTGGTAGCCGTGATGGTGCCACATCCTGGTAAGTAGATACAGAAAGAAGGTTTATGGAAGGGACTATTGGAAAGGCAACACTATGACAAATATATAAAAAAAATACAAATGTAGTGCATAAGTGGCCCCAATACTTGTTTACTTTATCCAAAACTAGACAAAAATACTGGGCTAGAATTGCACTTCACCAGCTTGTATGTATTTGCTTTCACATTACAATATTACTAATTTCATTGTTTCTGTTGAAAGGAAAATAGAATATCTAAGTGCATTAGAATCTTTTACTGACTCGCTTCACAAGTATAAAAAGACTGAACCCCCTTGTGAGTCAGTTAAACAATCTTATGTGACTTAAATAAAAAAACAAAAAATAAATAAAATTTTGGTCACTTTAATAGAGAGAAAAAAAACAACCTTATGTAGTCATCTATTCAATACTCAGTGGATGTAAGTGTGGCCCAACTAGTATGATACAGTGGGGAGAATTCCACCTCCGTGCTTGACTGTAGGGATGGTGTTCTTAGAGTCATAGTCAGCATTTTTCTTCCCCCAAGCACGGCGAACCCCCCTCCTCAAGAAGGCACATGTACAGTCATTACAATGAACATCTAAATGATTCAGAGAAGGATTAGGAGAAAGAGCTGTGGTAAGATGAGACCAAAATTAATCTCTTTGGTATTAACTCAACTCTCTGTGTGTGGAGGAAGAAAAATGCTGATTATGACCCTAAGAACACAATCCCTACAGTCAAGCACAGAGGGGGAAACATTATTCTTTGGGGCTGTTTCTCTGCTATAGGTACAGGCCAACTTTTTTCGGCATTGAGGGACCAATGAACGCAGCCATGCATTGTAAAATCTTGGATGAAAACCTTCTTCCCTCAGCCAGAACACTGAAGATGGGTTGTGGATGGTTCTTCCAGCATGGCAATAACCCAAAACTTACTGCCAAGGCAACAAAGGAGTGGCTCAAGAAGAAGCACATTAAGGTCATGGAGAGGCCTAGTCAATCTCCAGACCTTAATCCTATAGAAAATGTATGGAGGGAGCTGAAACTTCGAGTTTCCTAGAGACAGCCAAGAAGCCTTAAGGATTTAGAGAAGATCTGTAAATAAGAGCAGACCAAAATCCCTCCTGAGATGTGTGCAAATTTGGTCACTTACTACAACAAATGTCTTACCTCTGTCCTTGCCAACAAGGGTTTCTCCACCAAGTACTAAGTCATGTTTTGCTTGGAGATCAAATGATTTTACTCACTGAACTGCAACTTAATTTATAGCATTTGTTTTATGTGTTTTTCTTCTGGATTTTTGGTTGATATTCTGTCTCTATCATTTAAAATACACCTATTATAAAAAATTATAGACCATTAAATTCTTTGTAAGTGGGCAAACCTACAAAATCTGCAGGGGATCAAATAATTATTTTCCCTACTGTAGATCTGAACTATTATAGGATCTCCATTTTTTTACTGCTACTGTTCAAAAAATTACAAAAAAGAGAATGTCTAGTTTATAATTTATGAGCCACAGTCATTGGCCTTTCTTTCTGCAGCTTCCATACTGAGCGCAAACACTGTAAATTATACATTTTTGGACTTTCAGGTTCCCTCCTGCCAGTGACTGCTTATGATAAGAACGGTTTCCGCATTCTGCTGCATTTTGCCAAGGACTGCCCACCGGACCGTCCAGATGTTTTGGTTGTAGTGATCTCTATGCTGAACACAGCTCCTCTGCCAATACAAAATATTCTTTTCCAAGCAGCAGTTCCCAAGGTATTTATGGATCTCATGACTTGGCATGCTGTTTTTTTCTGTGGCAGCTATCCTTTTAAAATGTCAATTTCTTGGTGTTTTAGACAATGAAGGTGAAGTTACAGCCTCCTTCTGGGACAGAGATGGCAGCATTCAATCCTATCCTACCCCCTGCATCAATCACACAAGTCATGTTGCTGGCAAACCCACTTAAGGTAATGAATAGACATTGGGATAATCTCCCAGATGTGCTATATTTCACAAGTAGTTATGCAAATTTTGCCTTTCTTATCATACATCACGGGACACAGAGCCATAGTAGTTACTATGTGGGTTATAGGCCACCTTCAGGTCATGGACACTGGCACGCCCTAAGACAAAAAGTCCACTCCCTATATAACCCCTCCCAATACTGGGAGTACCTCAGATTTTTCTCCAGTGTCTAAGGTGTTGGTCATGAGTAAAGATGTGCTGTGCTGAGCTTCACTGGAGCAATGCTTGCTGGAGCTATACGTGCAGCTGTATCCATTCAAAGTGTCTTTTAGGCCGAATTGAATGGCACCCGGGCCTCGTGTCCGAAGAAACAAGGTTTTGCCTGTAAACACTTCTCTTTTTGGAGGGCTGGACCCTGGGATCCAGTTCTTTTGGTATTAAGGCCATAAAGTTTTATTGGCGGAGGTGCTATTACAGGCCCAGGATTGTGGGTTCCCCGAAGGTCCCTAGCTCCTGAAGGTTTATTAACAGAACCCACTGTGAAGGGTGAAGATTGGGTCTGTTGGTTTTACCACAGAAAACCCTGCGCGGGAAAGGTAAGTGGAGTTTTCTAAGAAATTTTTTCAATTTTCTTATGACTGTCTCCTTTAAATTAGTAAATGTTGTCATGCCTATGTGTCACCATTGGGGGCTGTATGCAGCACATAGCTTCTCAGGCTTTGCTCAAAAGATCATGATGTGTCGGAGCAGCAGACTTCCTTTCTCTCCAGTCAGCAGCAGACCTCCGGTAAGTCTGGGCGGGGTTTCTTCCTCACCAGACAACCCCCACTTGTGTTGTATTCTTCCCCTCTGCTCGAGGAAGTGCGTTAGGAGAAAAATGTAAAAAAAAGGGTTGGCATGCCCCACTACTCCGCAGCTTCCGGGCTCTCTCCTCGCCATTCCCCCCCCCCCTTTCAGAGTGATCCCATAGGATCAGAAGCTTGCGCGGGAAAAGCTCTTTTTCAAAAGAGAGGGAGGGGGTGGGGCTTAGCTCTGCATTGGCGCCTTCTAACGTCCAGCATGGGAATGTGTTTTAAAGCACCATTTTTACTGCTGCAAACTGACGAAGGGACACAAGAGCAAGAGGAGGTGAAAGAGCTTTGGTGACACAGGCATTCCTTTTGACACATTTCATTTCCTATTTCATCAGGCTGAGCAATTAATAGCAGTGGCAGGGCTGGACTATTGCTCAAGCAGTGGATGCGTTCCTTCTGGTAGTACCTCTGCTTTGTACATCAGGCTATGGTCGGAAGGGGGGGGGGGGGTAGAAACAAAAAAGGGCTCTAGAAAGACTTCTGCAGCCACTAGAAAGCCTAACGCCTTTCAAAAAAGATGGCATCCTTCCCTGAGAGTGATATGGCTGGTCAGAATGAGCCATCAGGGACGTTGGGTGTTGCAGCTGCTTTTAGCACTGCAGCCATTGTATATATTACTGAAGAGGTTTTTTAGGCATGGAACAAAAAATTGATGCCTTAATCGTATCCCAGAGTCGGACTAAGAGTAACAGGGTCAAAAGAGGCCCTGCCGGAGGAAACCCATTAAACAAAATACTAAAGCCTCCTTATGAAGGGGCGCCCCCGCTCGCTTGAGTGGGTGGAAGACTTCTGCAGTTCTCAAGGGTCTGACAGGAACAGTGTCGAGAGAAATGGGTGGCTTCCTCAATATCTCTAGGGTACAGACTAGAGTTCAAAGAGCTCCCGTCTCCTTGTTTTTTCAGATCAAACATTCCCAGAGACCCAGAAATAAAAAGAAGTCTTTCTTTCTGGCTTTGGATCATCTCTTGTCTCAAAAAATGATATCGGTGGTCCCCATGGAAGAGCGATGGTTAGGGTTTTATTCAAACCTTTTACGGTACCAAAACTAAATGGGGATGTAAGACCCATTTTAGATCTCAAAGATCTAAACCAGTTTTTGAATATCCGCTCTTTTCACATGGAGTCAATCCGATCAGCGGTCTCCATTCTACAAGGTGGAGAACTGCTAGCGTCAATTAACATCAAGGATGCTTATCTACATGTACCTATTTTCCCCGCTCACTAGAAATATATTAATGCTTCGAGGTAGAAAATCTTCATTTTCGGGTTGTAGCTCTGCCCTTCGGTCTAGCTACTGCACCTCAAGTGTTTACAAAGGTTCTAGTTCCCCCTTTAGCCAGATTAAGGACTCAGGATATAACGATACTTAGATACATATTTAGAAGATCTACTCTTGATAGATCAGTCGGTAGCCAGCTTAAACCAGAGTTTGGCCACAACAGTCAGCTACTTGGAATACCTAGGTTGGCTTCTCAACCTAGAGAAATCCTTCTTTAAACCATCAAGGAGATTGTAGTACTTGGGCCTGATCATAGATACATTTCGGAAGAGGTTATTTTTGCCCCAGGAAAAGATCAGTTCCATGAGGGAACTGATTCATGTGGTCAAAGCAAAGAAGAATCCTTCTATTTGACTTTGCATGAGATTGTTGGGAAAGATGGTAGCTTCATTCGAGGCCATTCTGTATACGCAGTTTCATTCGCGACTGCTGCAAAACAGTATCCTGTCAACTTGGAACAAGAAGGTCCAAGCTCTGGACTTCCCAATACATTTATCTCCCAAAGTGCGTCAAAGCCTCAGTTGGTGGTTGATACCCAAGAATCTTCAGAAAAGAAAGTCCTTCCTGCCAGTTACCTGGAAGGTGGTGAAAACAGATTCCAGCCTTCTGGGCTGGGGAGCAGTCCTGGAAGAAGCATCTGTCCAAGGAAAATGGTCCAAAACAGAGATGACCTTGCCCATCAATATTCTAGAGATTCGGGCAGAACGCCTGTCCCTGAAGGCCTAGACACTCAGATTATGTAATTGTCCTGTCAGGATCCAATCCGACAATGCCACAACAGTGGCCTATATCAATCACCAAGGGGGCACGAGAAGTCGTGCGGCTCAGAGTGAGGTAAATCATATCCTATCCTGGGCAGAAGACATTCCTTGCCTATTGGCAGTCTTCATTCCGGGAATAGAGAATTGGCAGGCAGACTACTTGAGCCGCCAAATGTTGTTCCCAGGAGAATGGTCTCTTCATCCATCTTTCTGTCAATATGTCTAAGGTGGGGAATTCCAGACGTGGATCTGTTTGCATACAGGTTCAACAAAAAGATCGACAACTTTGTGTCAAGGACAAAGGATCCGCTGACATGCGGAACAGATGCCTTGGTTTTTCAGTGGGATTAGTTTTCACTGATCTATGCATTCCCTCCTGTTCTGCTGCTTTCACAGGAAGGGAAGGAGGTGATTCTTGTGGCCCAGGAGATCTTATTGGTGTATGTTCGACGACCACTTGCTTCTCACTCTCTGGTTTGTAGCTTTATTCAGGGGGTAACGCACATTAATCCTCCGGTTAGGTCACCCCTGAACCCTTGGGGCTTGAATTTAGTCCTGTCGGCATTACAAAAAAACCCTTTTTGAGCCAATACGAGATATTCCCTTGGTCCAAGGAAATTTGTTTTTTTTGTTTGCAATATCTTCTGCAAGAAGCTGCTCTTTCTTGTAAAGAGCCATATTTTGATTATTCATAAGGATAAGGTTGTATAGCCTCCTCATCCTAATTTCCTACCAAAGGTAGTGTCAGGTTTTCCTTTAAACCAGGATATTATTCTACCTTCATTTTTTCCATGAAATTTTTTATCTGCGGAAGAAAGGTCACTACATTCTCTTGCTGTGGTGAGAGCAGTCGAGGTCTATTTGAAGGTGAACGCTCAGATTCGTAAAACAGATGTTTTGTTTGTGTTGCTAAAAGGTCCTAAGAGAGGACAGGTAGCATCAAAATCTACTATTTCTAAATGGATTTGTCAAGTGATTGTTCAAGCTTATGGTTTAAAGAGGATAATTCCACCTTTTCATATTAAAGCACACTCCACCAGGGCTGTTAGGGCTTCCTGGGCAGTGCATCACCAAGCCTCCATGGTTCAAATCTGGCTCAAATCTGCAAGGCCGCAACTTGGTTTTCAGTCCATACATTGACCAGGTTCTATCAAATAGATGTAAAAGGTCATGAGGATATCGCCTTTGGGCGCAGTGTACTGCAGGCTGTAATATAAGTCCTCTAGTCTCTTTGTGCCCTACTTTTGTTGTGTCTCCCAACCTTCAGTTGGCATTGCTATGAGACATCCCACATAGTAAGTACTGTGGCTCTGTGTCCCGTGATGTACGATAAGAAAATAGGATTTTTAAAACAGCTTACCTGTAAAATCCTTTTCTTTGAAGTGCATCACGGGACACAGAGGTCCCTCCCTTCTTTTTGGTATACACGTGTATTACTTTGCTACAAAACTGAGGTACTTCCAGTAGTGGGAGGGGTTATATAGGGAGTGGACTTTTTGTCTTAGGACGTGCCAGTGTCCTATTTTTCTTAATGGTATAGTACAGGACAAATGATCTTTAGTCCTTTAACATGTTTATGTGCAGCTACCTTCAGGTGATTGGACACTGGCAAAAAAAAAAAAAAGCTGCAGAGACTTTCCCTGTATAACCCCTTACACTCCCAGCTAGTTTCAGTTAGGTGATGGACCTCTTCTCTCTATTCAGAAAGGTTACCTCTTTCCTATGGAGGTTTTTTCTTTAAAGTGTTACCAGACCCTTGTTTTTTTTTCATTAAAATAACAAACATGTTATACTTACCTGCTCTGTGCAATGGTTTTGCACAGTGCAGCCCAGATCCTCCTTATCTTAGTCCCACGCTGGTGCTCCTGGCCCCTCCCTCCTGCCGGGTACCCCCACAGCAAGCAGGTGCGCTCCTGAGCCGTGGCTCTGTGTGTCCATTCACACATGGAGCCGTGGTTAGGCCCTTTCCCCTCCATCTCCTGATTGCCTGTGATTGTGATTGATTGCCTGTGATTGACAGCAGCGGGAGCCAATATGAGATCATCTCGCAGCGCCGCTCTCCTTCCTCGCACAGACAGTGCGAGAGGGGAGAGATGAACGGCTGCAGCGGCAGCCGTTCTGATTGTGGAAAAAAAATAAATTAAAAAAATGAAATAAAAAGTGCCATCCGCCCCCAGCAGTGCCATCCGCCCCCAGCAGTGCCATCCGCCCCCAGCAGTGCCATCTGCCCCAGTGCCATCCGCCCCAGTGCTACCTGCCCCCAGTGCCATCCACCCCAGTGCTACCTGCCCCCAGTGCCATCCACCCCAGTGCTACCTGCCCCTAGTGCCATCCACCCCAGTGCTACCTGCCCCCAGTGCCATCCACCCCAGTGCTACCTGCCCCCAGTGCCATCCACCCCAGTGCTACCTGCCCCCAGTGCCATCCACCCCAGTGCTACCTGCCCCCAGTGCCATCCACCCCAGTGCCACCTGCCGTCAGTGCCACCTGCCCCCAGTGCCACCTGCCCCCAGTGCCACCTGCCGTCAGTGCCACCTGCCGTCAGTGCCACGTGTCATCAGTGCCACATAGTGCCATCTGTCATCAGTGCCACGTATCAGTGCCATTTGTCATCAGTGCCACCTGTCAGTGTCACGTGCCATCTGTTGTCAGTGTCACGTGTCATCAATGCCACTTATCAGTGCCATCTGTCATCAGTGTCACGCGTCATCGGTGCCATGTATTAGTGCCATCTGTCATCGGTGGCACATATTAGTGCCACGTATTAGTGCCATCTGTCATCGGTGCCACGTTTCAGTGCCACGTGTCATCAGTGCCACGTATTAGTGCCACGTGTCATCAGTGCCACGTATAAGTGCCACGCGTCATCAGTGCCACATATTAGTGCCATCTGTCATCAGTGCCACATATTAGTGCCATCTGTCATCAGTGCCACCTGTCATCATTGCCACGTATCAGTGCCATCTGTCATCAGTGTCACGTGTCATTGTCCTGGTGCTTCAAAAGTGTAATAAATAGTCAACAAGTTAGATGTGTAACTTATGTTCCTAGAACACATGATGGCGCTACCTGCATGTTGGGCCTCTCTATGTGGCCAGGCTGTGAAAAAGTCCCACACATGTGGTATTGTAATACTCAGGAGGAGTAGCAGAATTTTTTGGGGGGTGTCATTTGTGGTATACACATGCCACGTGAGAGAAATAACCTACCGTATATACTCGAGTATAAGCCGAGATTTTCAGCCTCTTTTTTGAGGCTGAAAGTGCCCCCTCGGCTTATACTCGAGTCACCGCTGTCTGACTGCTCGATCAGCGTATCGAGCAGACAGACGGCGGACATTAAAATTCAAAAGCCGCGCCTCCTTCTCCGCCTCCGCCTGTGATAGGCGGAACACTGAATTTCCCAGCAGTCAGTGTTCCGCCTATCACGGACATCCGTTCTTTCCCATACTACGGACGAGTATGAGAGGATGTCCGTGATAGGCGGAACACAGGCTGCTGGGAAATTGAGTGTTCGGCCTATCACAGGCGGAGGACGGAGGCGCAGCTTTTGAATCGTAGAATGGCCGCCGAGAAGAGCGGCGATCCATCGGCACGACACGGGACGGAGGAGGCACGGGACAGAGGAGGCACGGGACACCGGAAGGCACGGGACAGAGGAGGCACGGGACAGAGGAGGCTCGGGACGACGGCGGCTCGGGACGGAGGCTTGGGACACAGGTAGGCTGGACACACACACAAGGCTGCACGGACACACACACACACACACACACACACACACACAGGGATGGATGGATGGATACACACACACACACACACACAGGGATGGATGGATGGATGAATACACACACACACACACACACACACACACACAGGGATGGATGGATACACACACAGGGATGGATGGACGGACACACAGGGATGGATGGATGGATGGATGGACACACACACAGGGATGGATGGACGGACACACACACAGGGATGGACGGACACACAGGGATGGACAGCCATGTCTCACCCTCGGCTTATACACGAGTCAATAAGTTTTCCAGTTTTTTGGGGGTAAATTGGGGGCCTCGGCTTATATTCGGGTCGGCCTATACTCGAGTATATACGGTATTACAATGACAATTTTGTGGAGAAAAAAAAAAAATGAAAAATCTTAATTTTGCAAAGAATTGTGAGAAAAAAATGACAACATCAAAAAGCTCACTATACCTCTTACTAAATACCTTGGAATGTCTACTTTCCAAAAAGGGGTCATTTGGGGGGTATTTGTACTTTCCTGGCTTGTTCGGGTCACAAGAAGCGAGATAGGCCACCAGTACATCAGATGTGATCAATTTTGTGCGATTCGCACCACAGCTTGTAGACTCTCTAACTTTCACAAAGACCAAATAATATCCACTAATTTGGGTTATTTTTACCAAAGACATGTAGCAGTATAAATTGTGACCAAAATTTATGAAGAAAAATTAATAATTTGCATAATTCTGTCACAGAAACAAAGAAATATGCGTTTTTTTTCAACATTTTCGGTCTTTTTTCATTTATAGCGCAAAAAATAAAAACCCCAGAGGTGATCAAATACCACCAAAAGAAAGCTCTATTTGTGGGAAAAAAAGGACAAAAAATTCATTTGGGTACAGTGTTGCATGACTGAGTAATTGTCATTCAAATTGTGAGAGCACCGAAAGCTGAAAATTGGTCTGGGCAGGAAGGTGTTTAAGTGCCCTGTAAGCAAGTGGTTAAGGACCGCCGCATGGCAGTGTACGTCGGCGCAATGGCACCGACAGGCACAAGCACGTACATGTACATGCTCGCCTTCCAGCGGGTGGGGGGTCCGATCGGACACCCTCCCGATTGATGCGGCAGTCCGTTTCGCTGCTGGAGCCATCCGGGATGAGGGGATGGCCGTTGGTTTCTGGTAGTATAGTAAACACAGGCAGGGAGGAAGTGATGTCATTCTCCTCAGGGCGGTCTTTTTGACCGGACTGCGAGGAGAACAGAGAAAGTAAGTGTTCACCAACACTACACTGACATGTAGGTACACATAGGCACACAAATCCCCCCCCTGATCGCCCCCCCCGATCCACCCCCCCTCTCCCAGTCACAGTGTCACTGATTGCAGTGATCATTTATTTACTGATCACTGCATTTAGTGTCAGTTGTGACAGTAAAAACTGTCAGGGCAGTTAGTGTTAGGTCCAGGGTAGCCCCTTACCCCCCCCATAACTCCCTGATTGCCCCTAGAGTTAACCCTTTCACCCCCTTTTGCAAGTGTCACTAAGCGATCGTTTCTCTGATCGCTGCATTAGTGTCACTGGTGCCGCTAAGTAGCTAGTTATTTTTTTAGGTTCATCGCCAGGTTTTTATAGCGCTAGGTACCCCGATATACTACCCAATAATGGTTTTAACCCCCTGATTGCCCCTAGTTAACCCTTTCACCCCCTTTTGCCAGTGTCACTAAGCGATCGTTTTTCTGATCGCTGCATTGGTGTCACTGGTGCCGCTAAGTAGCTAGTTATTTTTTTAGGTTCACCGCCAGGTTTTTATAGCGCTAGGTACCCCGATATACTACCCAATAACGGTTTTAACCCCCTGATTGCCCCTAGTTAACCCTTTCACCCCCTTTTGCCAGTGTCACTAAGCAATCGTTTTTCTGATTGCTGCATTAGTGTCACTGGTGCCGCTAGGTAGCTAGTTATTTTTTTAGGTTCACCGCCAGGTTTTTATAGCGCTAGGTACCCCCATATACTACCCAATAATGGTTTTAACCCCCTGATTGCCCCTAGTTAACCCTTTCACCAGCGATCACCGTATAAGTGCCACTGGTGACGCTGGTTAGCCAGTTAGTTATTTAGGTTCCCCGTCAGGTATTTATATAGCGCCAGGGACCCCCATATACTACCTAATAAAAATTTGAACCCCCTGATTGCCCCTAGTTAACCCTTTCACCAGTGATCACCGTATAAGTGTTACGGGTGACTCTGGTTAGTTAGTTTGCTTTTTATAGCATCAGGGCACCCACCATTTATTACCCAATAAAGGTTTAACCCCCTGATCACCCGGCGGATGATATCAATTAGGTTTTAGGGTCAGGGTCTGTGTCGCCCCAGGCAGCGCTAGGTTAGTGGCAGTACCGCTAACACCCACGCACAAAGCATAAACCTCCCGTAGTGGTATAGAATCTAAACAGATCAATATCTGATCTGATCAGATCTATACTAGCGTCCCCAGCAGTTTAGGGTTAGAAAAAAACGCATTGTTAGCGGGATCAATCCAGATACCTACTAGCACCTGCGTTTTGCCCCTCCGCCCTGCCCACCCAAGTGTAGTATCGATCGATCACTGTCACTTACAAAACACTAAACACATAACTGCAGCGTTCGCAGAGTCAGGCCTGATCCCTGCGATCGCTAACAGTTTTTTTTGGTATCATTTTATATTTAAATCCGGAAGGCAGTGCTTGGTTTTCGGGGTCCTGTATGTGGCTAGGCTCCCAAAAAGTCCCCCACATGTGGTATCCCTGTATTCGAGAGAAGCAGCAGCATTTATTTTGGGGTGTAATTTGACTTATGCCCATGTGTGAGCAATATATCATTTAGTGACAACTTTGTGCAAAAAAAAAAAAAAATTGTAATATTCCTGCAACTTATGGCAAAATATAAAATATTTCATGGACTCAACATGCCTCTCAGTAAATAGCTTGGGGTGTCTACTTTCCAAAATGGGGTCATTTGGGGGGGGGGGGGGTTTGTGCTATTTTGGCATTTTATGGCCTTCGAAACTGTGATAGGTAGTGAGGAGTGAAATCAAAAATTTGCACCCTTAGAAATCCTGAAAGCAGTGATTGGTTTTCGGGGTGCCGTACGCGGCTAGACTCCCAAAAAGTCCCACATATGTGGTATCCCCATACTCAGGAGAAGCAGCAGAATATATTTTGGGGTACAATTCCACATTTATCTATGGCATGTGTGAGCAATATAACATTTAGTGACAACTTTTTGTAAACTTTTTTTTTTGTGTCATTATTCAATCACTTGGGACAAAAAAAAAATATTCAATGGGCTCAACATGCCCCTCAGCAATTTCCTTGGGGTGTCTATTTTCCAAAATGGGGTAATTTGGGGGGGGGGGGGGTTGCACTACCCTGCCATTTTAGCACCTCAAGAAATTAGATAGGCAGTCATAAATTAAAAGCTGTGTAAATTCCAGAAAATGTACTCTAGTTTGTAGACGCTATAACTTTTGCGCAAACCAATAAATATACGCTTATTGACATTTTTTTTACTAAAGACATGTGGCTGAATAAATTTTGCCCTAAATGTATGACTAAAATTGAGTTTATTTGATTTTTCTTATAACAAAAAGTAGAAAATATCTTTTTTTCTCGAAATTTTCGGTCTTTTTCCATTTATATCGCAAAAAATAAAAATCGCAGAGGCAATCAAATACCATCAAAAGAAAGCTCTATTTGTAGGAAGAAAAGGACGCAAATTTCGTTTGGGTACAACATTGCATGACCGCGCAATTACCAGTTAAAGCAGTGCAGTGCGAAATTATAAAAAGACCTCTGGTCCTTAGGCTGACAATTGGTCCGGGGCTGAAGTGGTTAAGCATGAAACTGTTTTTTTTTTCTGAGAAAAACACGTTTGAAAAACTGCTGCGCAAATACCGTGCGAGATAAAAAGTTACAACAACCACCATTGTATTCTCTAGGGTCTTTGCTAAAAAAAATATATATAATGTTTGGGGGTTCTATGTAATTTTCTAGCAAAAAAATTATGAATTTTACATGTAGGAGAGAAATGTCAGAATTGGCCTGGATGCGAAGTGGTTAAACAATGTGTCACAACCATGTATGGGAGCCACTGGACATTTAAAATCTGGCACCATTTTTTTCCCTCAATCTGCTACTTTTGGTACTACTATGTCTGTGCGGCCTCATTCTCAGCCGCTTCACTAAGCATATGTGCATCATTTTACTTCTCTGCCTGCTTCCTTCATAGTCCTGAGATCCCTGGTTGCCTGCCTGGGTGCAGCAACCTATAATGCCTGGCACAGAAGACTTAACCCTTCCCTCTCCACAGCACCAGAGGTTGTGAGTACTCCTCTGGACACATGGCAGATCACAAGTTCAGGGATGGCCTTTCAAGCTTACACTGATCACATTGCTCTGGGGGGAAGGGGGTGGGTGATGGACCATCTGTTCTAATAGTTGCTCCCCCTGTTTAATTCTCTGCCTTTCTCTGGACACTCCGCTAGTGTTTTAGCTGCTTGTTCTTCCTTCAACTTACCTAGGGAGGTATATTTTGTCACAATGTCTGATTTTAAGGATCAAATTTTTAATTCTTTTTAGAGGTCATAGAAAACAGGGGTCCCATGCAAGCCCCTTCAGTATCCCCTTGTGGGTTCATCTCTGACTTTGCTTTGGCTATGTACACACTTCAGAAGGAATAGACAAGATAGATCCCCACTCTACTTCTGAGAAATTTGAGTGTAAGTAGCTTTCAGCTGAAATTGCATCCATTCTCGGGGATACCTTTGCTACCACTTTTGATACTGTACACTTTTTTTAGCTTTAGAGCAGTCTCAGCCTGCTCACGCTTGGACTCTAACAAGCCATTTGCTCCTCCTAAATGTTTTGATCAGCAGTATCTTATTGAAGAGAGCTTCATGCAAAAACAAACAGTCCCTGTAGTGGATCCTTCCCTCTCTTGTCTTAATCTAGTCCCTGTAGAGGATAATTCTGTTTTCAATAACAGAGTGTATAAAAGGTTGTCCACTGAGCTCTTTTTTCTTGGCAGGCTCCAGCATGCAATTCACAGTTGTTTCTATGGCTGTTTGCCAGACCCTTGCTGTCTATATTTAGTACATGGCCCAAGACCCTAGCTCCATTCTGATGAATCCTTCCGTACACCAATAACTAGAGGTTTACCTATGGCCATACTGTGTGAATAGTTTGGCCAGTATGCTTCATCAGATCTTCAATATCAGTCTTCTCTCTGTCCATATGCAAGAGGATTCCTTGCCTCAAAAGCTGGTCAACAGAAATCCCATACAGGAAATGCCTAGAGTGTCTGCCCTTTGAAGGAAAACATCTGTTTTATCCCTACTTGGATAAGTATATAACAAGGAGTAAGTGAACTCTTCTCCCAAGAAAAGAAAGGCAGATGCTTCATAGGTAGACCTTATACTTCTGAAGCTAAAAAAAAAGTTGTTCCTTTCATCCCTCTAAGGCCTCCAGCTCCAAGCCGAAGTCTGGAGTTAACTTTTGTTAGAATATGTGGTACTCCAAACCAGCAAAATCTGGCTTCAACCCTTTTTCCCAATGAAGGGACAGCCCTCACTTGTCAGAGTAGAGGGACATGTGTCGCCCTTCTGTTTCCAGAAAATCTCACATGTCTAGAGATGGAGTGTGTCTTTTTCAAGCGCTACAAACTGGAGTTTTGGACTCTGCCTCCTTTCTGTTTCATGCTCTCCAGTTTTGCTCTCTTCCTGCAAAGACAGTGTTCAGCAGCCATTGTCCCAGTCCTGAGCAAGTAATGTTTTCAAGGTTTCTACTTAATGGGACACTAAAGGTTCCCTTTTTTTCTTTTACAATAACAAACATGTTATACTTACCTCCTCTGTGCAGTTGGTTTTGCACAAATTGGCCCTGATCCTCCTCTTCTGGGGTCCCTCCGCAGCACTCCTGGCTCCTCCCTGCATTGAGTGACCCGTCAGAGAAGCGTTCTTCTTCAGGACACCCATGTGGGTGTGTTCCCATGTGCTGCTGCTGCGTCCATAGACACAGACAGCAGGACTTGGCTCCGCCAAGACACCGGCCAGAGAGGGTGTGTGCGTCTCCGGCGTGGGAACGAACAGTCTCAGGTGAGTAAAACTGGGGGGCTGGTGCACTATATAGAATGCATTGAGGTGAAAGAACAGGAGGGTTTACAACCCCTTTAAATCTGTTCACAGTTCTCAAGCCAAATAGAGAAGTTCAGCCCATTCTGCATTTGAAACTCTTAACTTGCTCCTTTGGGTTCAGAAGTTCTGCATGGATTCAGCCAGGTCTCTTATTGTCCCCCTCCCTCTGTTGATTGTATTGTTTCAGTAGACATCTGGGATGCTTACTTGTACATTACAATCTTTCCTCATCATCACTATGTGCATTTTGCAGTTGTAAGTCAACATTACCAATTTGTCAGTCTTCCCTTTAGAATACCTAATGGCTCGTACACACGATCAAACAATCTGGTGGAAAAGTCTGGTGGACTGAAGTCCGCCGGACAATGCCCCCGTGTGTAGGCTCCGGCGGACTTTTTTTTTACCCAAAAGTCCGGCGGACTTATTAAAGGGGGCTCCCGGATTCCGATAAGCCCCCCGCCCGCAGACCCCGACAATCAACGGCCAGGGTTGTCGGGAAGAGGCCCTTGTCCTCATCAACTTGGGACAAGGTGCTTTGGGGTGGGGGGGGCACACCCCCCCTTCCCCAAGGCACCCTCCATGTTGAGGGCATGCGGCCTGGTATGGCTCAGGAGGGGGGGGTGCTCGCTCGTCCCCACCCCCTTTCCTGGCCGACCGGGTAGCGTGCTCGGACAAGGGTCTGATGTGGACCTAGGGGGGGGCCCCACGCCGATTTTTCGGCATAGGGATTCCCCTTTAAGTCCATACCAGGTGATGGGGCCAGTGACGCCTCCTTCGCTGGCCCCAGCTACCTGGAGACGCGCTCAAAATGAGCGGACTTTCCTCCGCGTGTGTGGGCGAGTCCGTTCATTTCAAAAGTACGGCGGATAGTCCGGCGGACTTAATACGCCGTATTAGTCCGCTGAAAAAGTGCCGTGTGTGGGCAAGTAGCTCGTTCGGAAAGTCCGGCGGGAAGTCCGCCAGACTAAGTCCGCCGGATAGTCTGCTATGTGTGTACACGGCATAAGTTCCCCTAGATTTTCACCAAGGTGCTTCTCCTGGTCTAAGCTCTGTTAAATTCCAAGGGGATACATATTGTGGGTTACCAAGGCTATCTCCTGATAAAGGATCAGTACTTTTCCTGTTAACCAGTGACCAGCGGACGATTGGATTCTGCAAAGCTGCGATTGGATCCTCAAACTTTGGAAGTTGTCGTTGATTGGAATACCTGGGCCTGACATTGGATATCAGACAAACTTCTGTCCCTCTGCTCTCGTGCCCAGGCTCTTTTGTCCCAAGTTCGACCCTTGATGCAGTGCTACATGAGGATCTTGAGCCTGATGGTAGCTTCCCTCCTGTGGCAACTCAACCTTCTGGCAGCGTAGGACAAACAGGCTTGGTCCGTGTGTCTGACCTGCAAGGCCATACTCTCTGTGACCAGGGGGTTTCCAACTCAGAGCTGAAATCAATCAAACCATTTCCCCCAAAGTTGTCACCATAGATACAAATCTGTTAGGCTGTGTATGAGTCCTCGTTGCCCCTTTGGTGCATGGGAGTTGGTTGTCAGAGAAAGTCTAGCTTCCCATCAATATCCTGAAACTCAGGGCGATCCCTTGATAGCTGAGCCCCTTAGTTGCAATGTCATTCAAGATGACTTCAGTCAGATAATGCCATAGCCGTGGGCTACATCAACCATCAAGGAGGCCACAGAAGTCATGTTGCTCAAAAGGATGCTGACTTGATCCTGTCTTGAGCAAAATGTTAAATTCTGGCCCTGTGCATTGTCCATATACCAGATATGGAAAATTACCAGGTGAACTTTCTTAGTTGTCAGCCAGCACCTGGATCCAGGTGAATGGGCTCTTCATCTTGAGTTGTTTTAAACCTTTTGCTGCAGGTAAGGGATTCTGCACATAGATATTCTGGCATCCCGATTCAACATTAAACTGGACAGGTGTGTCGCTAGGTTCAGGGACCCTCAGGCCTTGGCAGAAGATGTAGTGACTCCGTAGGTCAGATCCACCTGAACTGTACCCACCAATGGAGGGCATTCCAGTGATTCTCCTCACACTGATCTGAAACATGAGATTGTGGTACTCAGACATATTCTGACTCCTGGCAGACTCTCCGTGCATCCTTCAGATTATCTGGACCTTCTGTCTGTAGGGCCAGTCCACCATTTTGCTTCTAAATTGCTGGTTTTTACATGGCTGTTGAAGTCCATGTCTAAGGGACAGGGACTTAACAGATGCGGTGGCCCCTACCATCTTGAAAGTTCTATCCTAGGAAGTACTGCATGGGATGCATCCTGTCCTTTCTGTGGTCTGGTCTACATCAGCATCTGCCCTTGAGTACCATCAAGGGACACATCTGTTTCCCAGATTGTTTCCTTATTATTCTTTAGTTAAGGCATTTGTGTGGGGTGTCTTACACATCTCTCTCCCTATGCATACTCTGGTAAATTAACCTGGTTCATTCAGCACTTCAGAGGCCACCCTTCAAACCTAATTGGGATATTCCCTTATCTGACTTTATTTGCAAGTTAGAATATGTGTAACTAATGTGCTGGATTTGCTTCAAAAAAAGTCACACAGTAATGCTCCTCGGTATTCAGTATTTTTTTTTCATCACACAATGAATTTTTTTATGTCCTTTTGGATAGAGTAAGGGAGGGTCAGTTTTTTCTGTGTCCAATTTGGGGAGATTTCCTTAGCTTCCTATCCGACAGCCAAAACAGGAGGTGAGAAGAAATTCCTCCATGTAAGGAAACACTAGATCTAGTGTCCCCAGTAGAAGATTTCCCCTCTATTCCTGTTCTGGCGAAAACCCAAACTTTTAACTTTTACTCTTCGTAATAATGATAATGATCCCTAACGGGAGCACAGACAGGATTAGAAGCCTGACGTTCTTATCCCTCTCCACTCTATCCAAAACAAAATAAAATCTGCCTTTAGTTATACCTTAATTGTGGCAATTCTGCCATTTTGAGTCCTCCCAGGTTTATACAATACCAAAGCCGTGAAGACGGGGGAATAACTTTATACTCTCAAAACGCGTTGGCTACTTTGTATAGCTTTGCTGAACAAACTCCAACGTTAAAAAGTTTAACTCATTGGCCTGGTGCTTTTTTTTGACTTTGTAGTCACAAGTTGGCTTTTCTCTTTGATATTACCTCTGCACAGAGGCTTTCTTACTTAGTGTCCTTATCTTATAAAGAGCATTTCCTAGTGTTAAAGACAAGGTTGTCCTAAGGCCTAAAGCCTCCTTTCTTCCTAATGTGGTTTCCTTCATCCACCTCAACCTGGATATTGTCCTTCCCGCCTTATGTTCTGCTCCAAAACATCCAAAGAAATGTTCTCTCCATTTTTTTGACCTGGTACGTGCAGTGAGAGTCTACAGCTTGGCTACAGTCTCTTTTAGGCAATCTTAGCATCCTTGCACATCCTGAGGGTTCCCACAGGAGAATGCCTGCTTCTTGTTTCACAATTTTTCGGTGGATTAGACAAATCATCATTCAAATCTACAGTGCCTTGAAAACTTATTCATACCTCTTGAAATTTTCCACATTTTGTCATATTACAAACAAAAACTTAAATGTATTTTATTGGGATTTTATGTGATAGACCAACACAAAGTGGCGCATAATTGTGAAGTGGAAGGAAAATGATAAATGGTTTTCAAATTTTTTTACAAGTATATATGTGAAAAGTGGGGCATGCATTTGTATTCAGCCCCCTTCACCCTGATACCCCTAACTAAAATCTAGTGGAATCAATTGCCTTCAGAAGTCACCCAATTAGTAAATAAGCCCACCTGTGTGCAATTTAATCTCAGTATAAATACAGCTGTTCTGTGAAGCCCTTAGAGGTTTGTAAGAGAACCTTAGTGAACAAACAGCATTATGAAGGCCAAGGAACACATTTTCAGGTCAGGGATACAGTTGTGGAGAAGTTTAATGCAGGGTTAGGTTATAAAACAATATCCCAAACTTTGAACATCTCATGAAGCACTATTCAATCCATCATTTGAAAATGGAAAGAGTATGGCACAACTGCAAACCTACCAAGACATGGCCATCCAACTAAACTGACAGGCCGGGCTCAGGTGGGAGAATCTGTCCACATGACAACTATTAGACGTGCATTCCACAAATCTGTCCTTTATGAGAGTGGCAAGAAGAAAGCCATTGTTGAATGAAAACCATAAGAAGTCCCATTTGCAGTTTGTGAGAAGCCATGTGGGGGACACAGCAAACATGGAAGAAGGTGCTCTGGTCAGATGAGACCAGAATTGAACTTTCTTTCCTTTTTTGAACTTGGCTTAAAAGCAAAATGCTATATGTGGTGGAAAACTAAAACTGCACATCACCCTGAACACACCATCCCCACTGTGAACCATGGTGGTGGCAGAACCTTGTTGTTGGGATGCTTTTCTTCAGCAGGGACAGGGAAGTTGGAAAGGGTTGATGGGAAGATGGATGTAGCCAAATATAATCTTAGAAGAAAACCTGTTAGAGTCTGCAAGAGACTTATGACTGGAGTGGAGGCTCACCTTCCAGCAGGACAACTAATCTAAACACACAGCCAGAGTTACAATGGAATGGTTTAGATCAAAGCATATTCATGTGTTAGAATGGCCCAGTCCAGACCTAATCCAATTGAGAATCTGTTGCAAGACTTGAAACAATGCTGTTCACAGATGCTCTCCATCCAATCTGACGAGCTATTTTGCAAAGAAGAATGGGCAAACATTTCAATTTTGCAACATGCTAATTGCATATCCCTGATCTAAAGGATAGGGCTCCTCCCTTCCCTATTAGGGTGCACTCTACCAGATGTTAGATGCCCAATTCTGAAAAGCCTGTGACGCACTGTTTTGCAGATTTACAAGGCTACCACCAGGTTTTCTGTTGACACATTTGTTAAAGGGTAACTCTACTTTTGTGGGGAAAAAATAGCAAAAAAAAAAAAATAGCTTAGCATTTACATTTGTGAATCATGCCATATTGTAATTTAACTGCTTTGCAGACCAGCCACCGCAGTTATACTGTGGCAGAATAGCTCGGCTGAGCAAATCGCTGTGGTCCCTTTAATGGCTTTAACAGGCGCGCCCGATGCGCATTGACGGTGGCGACAATGTCCGCCGGCCACCCGCGATTACTCCACAGGGAGTCAGAACAGGGATCTGTCAATGTAAACAAACAGATTAGGTTCTATCAGGGAAGTACATAGTAGTACATAGGTACATAGTAGGTGAAGTTGAAAAAAGACACAAGTCCATCAAGTCCAACCTATATGTATGTGATTATATGTCAGTATTACATTGTATGTCCCTGTATGTTGCTGTTGTTCATGTGCTTATCTAATAGTTTCTTAAAACTATCAATGACCACCTCCTCTGGAAGGGAATTCCACATCCTTGCTGCTCTTACAGTAAAGAACCCTCTACATAGTTTAAGGTTAAACCTCCTTTCTTCTCAATTTAATGAATGGCCACAAGTCTTGTTAAACTCCCTTCTCCAAAAAAGTTTTATCCCTATTGTGGGGATAAATACCACCAGTATGGTATTTGTATATTGAAATCATATTCCCTCTCAAGCATCTCTTCTCCAGAGAGACTAAGTTCAGTGCTTGCAACCTTTCCTCATAACTAATATCCTCCAGACACTTTATTAGCTTTGTTGCCCTTCTTTGTACTCGCTCCATTTCCAGTACATCCTTCCTGAGGACTGGTGCCAGGAACTGGACAGCATACTCTAGGTGCGGCCGGACCAGAGTCTTGTAGATAAAAGATAGGTATAGATATAGGCTAGTGGTCTAGTTACATTTAATCTATATACTTAAAGAGTGCCACGTCCCAGTGAAAATTATACAAAGAAGAGGGATGAGAAACAAAAGGGACTGGAGGGCAACCAACCCCCGGGACTTTTTTGGCGGCACTAAATATACTTAAACCATATGTAAAATCATTGAAATTTTTATTTAGTGTACAAAAGACATTTTGCGAACACAATAGACAATTACATCCAATAAACAGACAAAGTGACAAAGTGCATATACAGATACAGAAAGTTGGTATGTGGGCTTATGCAGCTCCATCCACTACCACATTCTTATATGATTTAAACTGCATTGTTTCTTTCCTACATGTTTCGCTCTTCAGAGCTTCCTCAGGACAATTGCAGCAAACAAAAAAAGAAAACTGAAATTATAGAAGAAAATTTGTTTCAATACACATATATAGCATTTTTGTACATATAATAAGCCCGGAACACAGGCATAGGAAATGTCCACCTGTATGGTTTGACATATCATAATTACATTAGTCTAGTGATGGATTCACCCCAGTCTAACAAAAGCGGCCCTAACTGCGGGGAAACCATCACCAGAGAAATATTTCTATTTAAACATAAGGACATAATTTGCATATCAATAGTAAATCTATGAATTGTTTGTCAAGAAAGGGGGCAATTGAACCATTTCCAAGAATGGCGTCCCCAAATTTATTTGCATACTTAGTGCATAAATGGTGTAATTTTCCTACTAAGGAAAATGCAGACTGGGTTGTAGAACACAAAAAAAAAAAAAAAAAAAAAAAAAAAACAACAAAAAGGGAACCAGCAACTGGACCATGAGATATATCTACTTTTCAACAAAAGAATCAAATAATAAATATAGAAATAAAAAATATAAAAAATATATATATATAGAACTGAAGTCTTACCCCATATAATCAGGCAAGTTGCTTGTATTATTTGTCGTTAATATCGTAAATTGGGTATATCAATTAACATTGGAGTGAGGACAGATAATCTCTTCCTCCTTTGCTTATCAAGCCAGCGAACCGCGGCAAGAGCCCCCATTTAGGAGGCTCTTGGAGCCACCAAATGGATGGAGGAAACTCCTAAAATTTTATCGAATAGACCACGTTGCTTCATTTAACAGGTAAGACAAATCTGTCTTTACTGGACCAATTGGACATGCCTGCAGTCCTAATTTTTTAGGGCTATGCATCTTTTACTCTTATTTTTGGGATGGCTATAATGAAGACTTGGTCTCTTCGTTTATTTCTCCTGTTTCAGTGATCAACACAGAGAATTTTCTCGTATTCAGAAACACATCTCATCCAATCTTTATCTGACAATATATGGTACATGTGGATACCGGGCTGCGTGAACTGGTTTCATTTCTTCATTGTCATATCACTACCAGGTATGTTAGAAACCTGGACAGTGCCATTTGATAGATAAATAAAATCCAATAGTTAAGATATATTTTACACATATTTCTCGTGCCTCTGCAGATCCTTCTGGGGACTGAAATGGGGGATCCCTAAATGGGGGCTCTTGCCGCGGTTCGCTGGCTTGATAAGCAAAGGAGGAAGAGATTATCTGTCCTCACTCCAATGTTAATTGATATACCCAATTTACGATATTAACGACAAATAATACAAGCAACTTGCCTGATTATATGGGGTAAGACTTCAGTTCTATATATATATATTTTTTATATTTTTTATTTCTATATTTATTATTTGATTCTTTTGTTGAAAAGTAGATATATCTCATGGTCCAGTTGCTGGTTCCCTTTTTGTTGTTTTTTTTTTTTTTTTTTTTTTTTGTGTTCTACAACCCAGTCTGCATTTTCCTTAGTAGGAAAATTACACCATTTATGCACTAAGTATGCAAATAAATTTGGGGACGCCATTCTTGGAAATGGTTCAATTGCCCCCTTTCTTGACAAACAATTCATAGATTTACTATTGATATGCAAATTATGTCCTTATGTTTAAATAGAAATATTTCTCTGGTGATGGTTTCCCCGCAGTTAGGGCCGCTTTTGTTAGACTGGGGTGAATCCATCACTAGACTAATGTAATTATGATATGTCAAACCATACAGGTGGACATTTCCTATGCCTGTGTTCCGGGCTTATTATATGTACAAAAATGCTATATATGTGTATTGAAACAAATTTTCTTCTATAATTTCAGTTTTCTTTTTTTGTTTGCTGCAATTGTCCTGAGGAAGCTCTGAAGAGCGAAACATGTAGGAAAGAAACAATGCAGTTTAAATCATATAAGAATGTGGTAGTGGATGGAGCTGCATAAGCCCACATACCAACTTTCTGTATCTGTATATGCACTTTGTCACTTTGTCTGTTTATTGGATGTAATTGTCTATTGTGTTCGCAAAATGTCTTTTGTACACTAAATAAAAATTTCAATGATTTTACATATGGTTTAAGTATATTTAGTGCCGCCAAAAAAGTCCCGGGGGTTGGTTGCCCTCCAGTCCCTTTTGTTTCTCATCCCTCTTCTTTGTATCAGAGTCTTGTAGAGCGGGAGAATTATCATTTTATCTCCGGAGTTGATCCCCTTTTTAATGCATGCCAATATTCTGTTTGCTTTGTTAGTAGCAGCTTGGCATTGCATGTCATTGCTGAGCCTATCATCTACTAGGACCCCAGGTCCTTTTCCATCCTAGATTCCCCCAGAGGTTCTCCCCCCAGTGTATAGACTGCATTCATATTTTCTCTTATATTCGCCGACCGACACAGCTCCTCTCTGTAACTAAATGGGTTTGTTAGCCTGCCATTAGGAGAACTAAGCAAAAATTGTAACACAATACACAGAACTTTAGTCCCGCCCCGGGGGGCGGACCCTGTGCTAACAACCCTCCCTGCTCCCAGGCAGAACTCAGTTTTATTTTGCCTAGCGAAGGAGAATGACCTAGGAACCCTGCGGGCCCTTTGGTCCATTTTTGTGATGCAGGTTTGATGTTTTTTGCACAAGATGAAAGATCCTGCGATCTTCTATCAACTTCTATCAACTGCCGGCTGGGTGATAGGCTGGTTAAGTTATCCTTGTAGTTTCCCCAGTCCGGCCATCAAGCGTGTGCAGGTCGCAGCTAAGGCTCGGCAGGCCACGACATGCCTCAGCTCCAGAGGTGGTCGGTGAGCTTCAATGCTCCGGGTATACATATGACCGGGCTACTGATGTCTGGATCACAGATCACAGTATACTGGGCCAGCAGCTACCCTGTAACTGTGCAGGAGTAGGTCTGTGATGGAATGTCTCCCAGCTCTTCAGGACTGGTAAGTACGGCTCTCCCTGCTTCGTGGGGTGAGCAGCAGGGCATTCCCTGGGAGGTCGATTTGGGGGCCTCCTTCTCTTCTCTCCCATATCCCTATCTCCCCTCCTTTCCTCCTCCGGCGGCCATCTTGGCTGTTGGCAAAGCAGGTTCCCCTTGTGAGCCTCAGTAGCCATCTTCTATAGGATTTTCCTATTAGTTGCATTGGCGGGCATTTTCTTGAAGCCTGAGCGCTCTTTTCACCGCAGTTCTCTTGTGACAGCTTCACATGTGCTCTCACATGCTGTTTACTGTGTCCACTGTGTATACAGGACACTGGATGGCTCTTCCCTGAACGCTGGTGCAAGCTCTGCAGAACGTTTCACCGCTATCCTATACAGCTGCTGCCGACGCAGTTTCTTCACTCTGCAACTGGGTAACCTCCTAGGGACTACAGGCACGGCTAGTAACATTCACAAAACGCTCCAGGGTGGCGAGTCTGGTGCTAGGTACCCCTACCCTCACCCCCCCCCCCCCCCCCGTGGCAGCAGCAAGAGGGTGGGACCTTTACTGTCCTAAGTCCCCTTGCAGGTGGCAGACAGGGTAGGGTCAGCATGGCTTCAGAAACTGGTGTTTCTTCCTCTGAAATCCAGGCTATTGCAACCGGGTCACCTGCAGATAGCGCTGTGCCCATGGACACTCTGACGGCGGTCCTTAACTCTCTTGTTCTAAAAATAGAGGCGGTGCGTGGAAGTAAAGGTGCACGTAAACGGCCCCTACCCCCCCGTCCTCTGGGGAGAGCTCTGATGCAGACTCGGGCGCTGCTGCGGCTGGTGACCCCTGCTCTGACCTATCAAACGCGGCTGACCAGGACCTTTCGGACAGTGAGGATGATTCCCTGTCCGGGTCCGGGCACGACAAAGCGCTTATCACAGCTGTGCGTGATACCCTGAAGATACAGGAACCGTATTCGGCTTATTTTGACAAGTTCATCTACAGGGAATGGGGTCGGCCGCAAAGGACCTTTTTGGTTCCCAAAAAACATGGAGGTGCGTTACCCCTTTGAGGAAAGCCTTCTCAAAAAATGGTCGGCTCCTCCAGTTGTGGACCCCCCAGTATCCATGTTAAATAAAGTAACCACGATCCCGGTAGAGGGGACTCCTGCATTCAAGGATCCCACAGACAGGAAGGCCGAGGCAGTGGCTCGTTCCTTGTTTACGGTTGTGGGGTCAGCCTTGCGACCAGTACTGGCATCTGCACTGGTGTCGCAGACACTGACTGAGTGGGCAAAACTTTTGCACTGCGAATTGGGAGAGCAAAACGCCTCCCCTGTCTGCGTGGAACTAGCAGACCAACTAGTGCAAGGCCTTAAGTACGTTTGTAACGTGGCCCTGGATACTCTCCCTCTGTTATCCAGGGCTTCAGTGTCAGCTGTGGTGCTGTCGACGGACGAATCCAGGTTGCCAATCAATCTGCTCGAATTGAGAGCAATCAGGCTGTGCCTCCACACGTGGTCAACTTGTCTTCAAGGACGTCCGATCAGGATACAGTCCGACAACGCCACAGCTGTGGCGTACATAAATCACCAAAGGGGGAACAAGAAGCTCAGCCGCTGCTCGGGAGGTCGCTCACATACTTCGGTGGGCAGAGCGACACTTTCCGGCCCTGTCAGCCATTTACATCCCGGGGGTGGAAAATTGGCAGGCGGACTATCTGAGTCGTCAGATGCTGGACCCAGGAAAATGGGCGTTGCATCCGGAGATATTCAAGCTGCTGTCCCTGAAATGGGGCACACCAGATGTGGATCTTTTGGCCTCCCGTCTCAAATGGAAGGTGCAGAGATTCGTGTCCAGGACGAGAGATCCATCGGTAGACGTGCCAGACGTGCTGGTGGCTCCGTGGGATCAGTACCAGCTGATCTACGCCTTTCCTCCACTAAAACTGTTGCCACGTCTGCTTCGCAGACTGGAAGCCGTGGGGATTCCAGTGATCCTGGTTGCCCCAGATTGGCCTCAGCGGCCCTAGTACGCAGACCTGGTGCGTCTGGTGGCAGACGCTCCTTGGCAACTGCCTCTGCGAGAGGACCTCCTATCTCAAGGTCCAATCTTTCACCCTGCTTTACCATCGCTGGCTTTAACGGCATGGCTATTGAGAGCCAGGTGCTGAGGAACCGGGGTCTGTTTGGACTCTGTGATTCCGACTATGATGAGGGCACGGAAATCTTCACGGAAGATATACCATCCTACCTGGAAGGCCTACATCTCCATGTGTGAAGGAGAAAGGGTGGCATCCACACTCCTTTTCTATATCCAGGATCCTGCTGTTTCTTCAGCAAGGAGTAGACCAGAAATTGGCATTGAGCACCATTAAGGGGAAAATTTCAGCCTTGGCTATCTTTTTTCAGCGACCCCTGGCGTCTCACTCATTAGTGAGTACCTTTGTTCAGGGGATTCGACATGTAGTCACTCCGGTGCGTCCACCGTTACCCCCATGGGATTTGAACCTGGTGTTGTCGGCGCTTCAGAAGCCACCATTTGAGAATATGAGGGAGATTCCCCTGTTGACCCTTTCACATAAAGTGGTTTTCCTTGTGGCCATCACATCGGGCAGGAGGGTTTCGGAATTGGCGGCCTTGTCATGCAAGTCGCCTTATCTGGTCATCCATAGGGATAAGGTGGTGTTACGTCCGCAACCTTCCTTTCTACCGAAGGTGGTTTCGGCTTTTCATATCAATGAGGACATTGTATTACCATTGTTGTGTCCTAAGCCGAAGCACCCCAAAGTGGTGGCCCTTCACGCTCGATGTAGTTAGGGCTCTGAAGGTGTACTTGTCTGCCATGGTTTCCTTTCGGAAATCAGACTCACTGTTTGTTTTGGTGGCTGGTCCAAAGAAGGGTATGGTGGTCTCGTCGGCCACCATTTCCAGGTGGATCAGACAAATTGTAGTCCAAGCCTACCCCTTGAAGGGGCAGGTGCCCCCCTTTCCAGTCACGGCCCACTCTACAAGAGCAATCGGAACGCAAAGTTTTGCAGGCGGCCGTGTAGTTGCAATTGAGATTTTTTCCTGGTTTTTCGATAAAAACGCAGTGCTGTTTGTTAATGGACTGTTGCATTCATTCCGCAAAGGTTGCGGTGTTGGGGATCTCTCCTGTTGAGAATGCCTGGTTATGGTGGTGTGTTTTTCCGTACACTGCTGTTTTTTTGTGGATTTAATTTCACTAGTTCCCACTTGCCATGGTGGATGAAGTGTTAATGCTGTTTTTTCCCACCCCTCGTTTGGCACTGCTTGGGGACGTCCCATTTAGTTACAGAGAGGAGCTGTGTTGGTCGGTGAATATAAGAGAAAATAGGATTTTTGTACTCACCGTAAAATCCTTTTCTCTGTAATTCACCGACCGACACAGCACCCACCCCTCCTTTTCTATACGTTATACTGCTTGTTGAAGTACTGAGTTCTGCCTGGGAGCAGGGAGGGTTGTTAGCACAGGGTCCGCCCCCGGGGTAGGACTAAAGTTCTGTGTATTGTGCTACAATTTTTGCCTAGTTCTCCTAATGACAGGCTAACTAACCCATTTAGTTACAGAGAGGAGCTGTGTCGGTCGGTGAATTAAAGAGAAAAGGATTTTACGGTGAGTACAAAAATCCTATTTTTGCCACCCAAATGCATTATTTTACATTTTTCTACATTGAACCTCATTTGCCATGTAGTTGCCCACCCTAATAATTTTTTCAGATCTTTTTGCAAGGTTTCCATAGCCTGCGGAGAAGTTATTGCCCTGCGTAGCTTAGTATCGTCCACAAGTACAGAGATTGAACTGTTTACCCCTCCCTCCAGATTGTTTATGAACAAATTAAATAGGATTGGTCCCAACACAGAACTCTGGAGGACCCCCACTACCCACCCCTGACCATTCCGAGTACTCCCCATTTATCACCACCCTCTAAACTCGCCCTTGTAGCCAGTTTTCAATCCATGTACTCACCCTATGGTCCATGCCAACGGACCTTATTTTGTACAGTAAAAGTTTATGGGGAACTGTGTCAAATGCTTTTGTAAAATCCAGATACACCACGTCTACAGGCCTTCCTTTATCTAGCTGGCAACTCACCTCTTCATAGAAGGTTAGTAGATTGGTTTGGCAAGAACGATTCTTCATGAATCCATGCTGATTACTGCTAATGATACTGCTCTCATTACTAAAATCTTGTATATAGTCCCTTATCATCCCCTCCAAGAGTTTACATACTCTTGATGTTAGGCTAACTGGTCTGTAATTCCCAGGGATTTTTTTGTGCCCTTTTTAAATATTGGTGCTACAATGGCTTTTCTCCAATCATCTGTTACCATTCCAGTCAGTAGACTGTCAGTAAAAATTAGGCACAATGGTCTGGAAATTACATGACTGAGTTACCCATGTACCCTTGGGTGCAAGCCACCTGGTCCCGGTGATTTATTAATGTTAAGTTTCCCAAGTCTAATGTTAATTCTGTCCTCTGTTAACCATGGAGGTGCTTCCTGTGATGTGCCATGAGGATAAACACTGCAGTTTTGGTTACTGAAGCCCCCCCGATTCCCTCGTGAAGACTGTGAAGAATAAATTCAATACCTTCGCCATCTCCCCATCTTTTGTAACCAGATGTCTTTCCTCATTCTTTATGGGGCCAATATGGTCTGTCCTCCCTTTTTTTACTGTTTACATACTTAAAGAATTTCTTGGGATTTATTTTTTTGCTCTCCTCCGCTATGTGTCTTTCATGTTATATCTTAGCCCTTGTACACACGGAATGTTTCCTATCGGACCGTTTTGTCGGATATTCTGACTGTGTGTGGTCTGCATTGGACTGTTTCCGTCGGAATATCCAACGGACCAAGTTTTCCAACTTGCCGGTAACATTTTCTGACAAAATGCTCCTATCGGACATACTCCGATCATGTGTTGCCTACTCCGACGGACAAAGTTCCACGCAATGCTCAGATCAAATTCCTAGACCAAAGCTATTGGCTACTAGCCTGAACGTAGTCCCGTCATAACGAAATAATGTCATCACGTTATGTACAATCGGATTTTCCAACAACTTAGTCCGACCGTGTGTATGCAACATCACTTCCGGACCTTTTCCGGAATTAATCCGTTGAAATTACTCCGACGGATTTGGTTGTCGGAATCTCCGACTGTGTGTACAAGGGCTTAGCCGTCCTTAGCCATTTTTACATTGAAGTCAAGCAATCCAGGACTTTTGTTGGCTCTTTTAAATTTATTACCCAATGGGATTCATTGGCAAATGCCCTTATTTAATATTGTCTTAAAGCAAACCCATTTCTCCTCCATGTTCCTTGTTCCGAAGATTTTATCCCAATTTATACCTTCTAACAAGGTTCGATTTGTGATTTATACTGAAGCCAATTGACCTGTGATCTCTGTTACCTAAATTGCCCCGTATTTCCACATCCGTGATCAGGTCTGTATTGTTGGTAATCAGTAGATCCAGTAACGCTTTATTTCTAGTTGGTGTGGCTACCATCTGACCCATAAAATTGTCCTGCAAGACATTTAGGAACTGGCAAGCCTTAGATGAATGCCCGGTTCCCTCTGCCCAGTCTATGTCTGGATAGTTAAAATACCCCATTATGATAACACTTCCAATCCTTGCTGCTAATCCGAATTGTGATAGATCTGTCTCCCCTTCCTCCCTCAGGTTAGGGTGCCTATATCATACTCCCAGTATTATTTTCCCCTTAGCTTCATCCCTTTGGAGCTCTACCCATAATGTCCCATACACACAGTCGGAGATTCCGACCACAAAATCCGTCTGATTTTTTCAGATGGATTTTGGCCCAAACTTGTTTTGCATACACATGGTCGCACAAAGTTGTCGGAAAATCCGATCGTTCAGAACGTGGTGACGTATAACACGTACAACAGGACTATAAAGAGGCCAGTAGCCAATACTTTTTATCTCTTAGTCTATTCTGAGCACACGTGGCACTTTGTCCGAATTGTCTACACACGATCGGAATGTAAACAATCAGATTTTGTTGTCGGTAAATTTTAGATCCTACTCTCAAACTTTGTGCGCCGGAAAATCAGACAAAAAAAGTCAGATGGAGCCCACACACGATCGGATTTTCCGACAACATGATCCGATCGCACATTTTCCATCGAAAAATCCGACCGCGTGTATGGGGCATTAGGATTAGACCTCCTCCCTAGCTCCCTTAATGATGTTATCTCTCACATTCACTTGTTCATTATTCTTGATATATAGGCATACCCTTTCCCTTTTTTACCCTCTCTATCCCTTCGATAAAGGGTATACTCTTGAATGTTTGCCAGCTGTTGAACCAAGTCTCCGAAAATTCCCACAAAATCCAAATCCTCCTTGTACAACACTATCTCTAGTTCACCCATCTTGTCCGCCAGGCTCCTGGCATTGGTAAACATGCCACATAGTTTAGACCGGTCTCATATCCTCTTATTGGGTCTTCCGAGATTGCAACTAGGACTTGCTACCATACTTACCTTGGGTTTATGTGCTTTGGTCAACCTAACACTAATGCCTCCAATACTACCCTCTGGAATATTTTCTGCGCTGACTATCTCAACCCCTGGACCCTCCTCCCCCATTTGCTGTTTCTATTGATCAGTAACAGCGATCTCTCTCTACTCCCAGTAACCCCTTTCCTGCCAGTTTAATTTATACAGTAATCAGTGGCTATTTTTAGCTCTGATCACTGTAATAATGTCACTGGTCCCAAAAAAAGTGTCAAAAGTGTCCAATCTGTCTGCCGCAATGTTGCAGTCCTGTTAAAAATCACTGATCATTGCCATTACTAGTAAAAAAGAAATGAATAATAAAAATGCCATAATACCAATCAATACACGCTTATTGTGATTTTTTTATGTAGAAGAATACATATTGGCCTAAGCTGATGAAGAAATTGTTTTTTTTTTGGGGGGGAGGGGGGGGTTTGATATTTATAGCAAAAAGTAAAAAAATATATATATATTTTTTTCAAAATTGTCGGTCTTTTTTTGTTTATAGCACAAAAAAAAAAAAAAAAAAACACAGAGGTGATCAAATACCACCAACAGAGATCTCTATTTGTGGGGAAATAAAGGACCTCATTTTTGTTTGGGTACACCATGGCACGACTGCGCAAATTGTCAGTTAAAGCGATGCAGTGTGGTATTGCAATAAATGGCATGGTCATTAAGGGGGTAAATCCTTCCATAGCTGAAGTGGTTAATGTTATTAAAAGTTACCTTTCCTTTTCAGTCTGCAGAGCTGTATATTCTTTTAAATTTAATGTAATATGGCAATCTGGGAGGCATTCTTTACACAGTAGGTGTACGAAACATGCTCTGAAATGTGATTTTCTGCTTGTGTGTTTGGCTCACTGCTTTTCCCAGAACTCTGCATATTTGGTATTTACTCAATGCAACCTCATCTTTTATATTGTACCAACAAATTTAGTAATATATTGTGTGTTTTTGCCCTAAAATGTATTTTATTATATTTTTTATTGAAAATTTGCATTTAATAAACAGTTGCGCAAATATCATGTGACATAACAATTTATCATCTTTTTATTCTACAGGGCCTCTGTTTTCAGAAAATATATAATGTCCCGGGAGTTTAAGTAATTTTGTTGCAAAAAAAATGAAGATTTTTACATGTGTGCAAAAATGAAAAAAATTGCTTTAGAGCTCACCTTCCTTAGTTGTTCCCTGCTTAGTTTTATTGCTTAGGAATATCCCATGTTCTAAGAATATCAGTCCTGTGCCCTATACTGTGCAATTAAGATAATATTAATTTAGTCTTAAAAAACAGAATGGAAAAAACAAATGCGTCCCTGCACAACGATAACCAATGTATTTCTAAGTAGAGCTAACACACACAATCATGTCCATCACATATACCACAAAAAATCAAACGAGAAAAAAAGAATAGAAAATTGTGCCGTGTTCAAAAACGGTGTCGCTATATATTCTTCAGTACAAAAACAAAAAACGAACGTGTGCCTCATAATATGAAATAAAGTGGATCAATTATAATATGCATAAAGAAGGGATAAGTCTCAATAGTCTGTAGTAAAAACATAAGTCTTTGTGCGAAGTCCAATCCAATCAAGACTTGCATATAAGAGAAACCAACGCCAGTGTTCATAAACTGTATCACTGTAAATTGAAACTGTGTCGGGAAAACAAACACCTCTACTTGTGAATGATAGTTGAATGCTTGCCCATCTGCATTGACATCTTAAATTACAGGAGGTCTTAATCAGCCTGCCTGGGGAAGTATCTGTCCTGCTGCTATACCACCCCCACTTTGCACAAAGACTTCCGTTTCTGGCACAGACTATTGGGACTTATCACTCATTGATGCACATTATAATTATACACGTTATTTCATATTATGAGGCATATTCGTTTTTTTGTACTAGAGAATATACAGTATATTGACACACATTTTGTTCTCTGCACATTTTTCTTCTTTTTTTTTCCTCCGTAGGAAATATTACTTGCCTGTAAATTCTCTATTTTGGTACAGTACAGTAGAGTACAGTACAGTACAGTAGAGGATAGGACAGTACAGGAAACAGGCCCCTCCTCTCCCCTCTGTGTCTTGATTGCACCGTATTGATTGCTAAAAAACCTGGAGTGGATGGATTATATGAGTTTGCTCTAGTGGCAGAATTTACAGGCAAGTCAAAATTTCTGTTTCATTTTTTCAGTATACTTTTATTTTCAAATGTTTTATTGGCTACCATATTAAAAAAGACAAACCCTTTTTCAAGCTGCACAAATAGATATTTGGTTGCTTAGGTTCTCAGTGCTCA
Organism: Lithobates pipiens; assembly: GCF_037356315.1. NCBI lineage: Eukaryota > Metazoa > Chordata > Amphibia > Anura > Ranidae > Lithobates > Lithobates pipiens. Next base: position 145,511,041 of record NW_027507789.1, read on the forward strand.
TCAACAGTGCATTGTTTGTGGGTTTCCTTTCAGGATGCATAATAATCACTGACAGAACTAAGTTCATTGAGTTTCATTCCCTTTTGTGAGGAAATCCATCAAATAAGCATGTCCGGTAATGCCGGCCTTAGTTGGTTCGCATCTCGGCAGGCTAAGCAGAGCCCGGCCTAGATTCAAACCATCAATGGGCAGGCTAATTGTACCCAAGTTGATCTATCAATTTACTTGGGTGCAACCAGCATGTTGGATTTTTCATGCGATTATTGCCAGTGGCTATAGCGGCCAGTAATTATCACTGCGGCTTCCCCCGCCCCCTCGCTGAGAGAACACAGTAGCTCCTCCATCAACACTGACTGTGGTTTTAGGAAAGAAAATCACATCATCTACTGCTTGCTTAAGACTTGAGAAATTAAGGGTAAACCAGTATTGTAATGCCCACATACACAGACACTGATTATGTTTTCTTTCCCTGCAGGAAAAAGTACGGCTCAGGTATAAGCTATCATTTACACTGGGAGAAGAATTCAGCACAGAGGTGGGAGAAGTGGACCAGTTTCCCAGCCCAGATCTCTGGGGAAAACTATGACCCTGATTTTTGTCAACTTCAGACTGTGATAGAGAAGTGATTTTGCTTCAATATGCAGGTTGTTTACACGTCTTCAACATCTAGGCAATGAAAAACTGGATGTAGTGGGAGTGATTGAGACCCTCACAGCACTTTATTTGTACTCTTCCGAGTGGACTCATTGATTTCCCTTCTGTGTCCAGAGCTTCTAAAGCATTGATACTACTGTTGTGTAATAATATGCAAGCCTTTCTTTTGTCTAAACCATTGCGGCTAGAAAGCCAATGGATTGGTATAGGGCACAGAGGCTTTGACATACGTTTATATGTTTTTGTAGGCAGTATTATTCTTGTTTTGTTTTGTTAATGTAGAATCGAATCTACAACTAATCTGTTATTCTCACTAGTGAAAAAAGGGCAAATACAGTCACAAATTTTCTGCCCTTTAATAAGGTAAGTAGTAGGATGGCTGGAAGCTGACAGAACCAAGGCTTCAGTTCAGCACAGGAGGCTTCCACTGCCCAACTCCCAGGTGCAGTGCTAATTTTACAGCAGATTACAGCTTGATAGTATCAGGCACAATGAAGTGCCTGCCCTTCTTTTTTTACACCTCTTCCAAGCACCAGGCAGTGGCAGCCTCTCACACTGGATGGGTACCTCAACCCTGACATTAAAACAACCACCCTGACAAATTATGTTTAAGAGTAAAACATATGTGTCCCTCCATGAACACATTTATCAAATGAATACTTAAACTGAATAATCCAATACTGAATACACCGGCACGGGCAGACAGACTTTACAGCCCCTCTGGAGCCAGCGATTCAAGAGCTACTGTGCATGGTGTGCCTTATAGACAAAATAACTTCTCATTTCCCAGCTAGGTGGCAGGGGGACAGGTAGCCAATGCATGTACACTCAGATCGCTGGGTCCAGTGAGGATATGGATGCTGTGCAGCCGATGCAGGCTGCAGGAGTGTTAAGTGAAAAATACTCAGCTGGAGGTAAGCACTATTGTTGAGAGGGCATTCTTATTACTACAGGTAGCATTTACTTTATCTCAGAAGTGAAAAGGCAGACCACCTACACTAACACTTATGTAAAAAATCTAATTGGATAATTATGCTGGTTATCCTAGAGGTCTTGGCAGTGTGAATTTACTCTCAAGCGACCAAAGATTTGTTTTTGTTTTTTCATTTTATTTTGACATGTTCCTGTTCTGTAAAAGCCAATAATGTTTGCCTTCAATATCTGTTAAGATAAGTATGAAAGATTCTGTAAGTGTATGCATTTGTTTATATGAGATTGGGTTTAGAACAAAAAAAACAAAAACATAACTGTTGGAGATATTTTGTGCAGTCTAGTAATATACACGTTTCGGAAATAGAGATTATGGTCATGAAAGAAAGTATAAACGTTTAATACTTTGCAGATACCTATTAATTAAAAGATCAGTGTTCTGTACATCAGCTTGTCTTTGTCCTAATAGAGGCCAAAATATGGATGACAAAAGTTTGTCATATTATCATCTTGTTTAAAGATATAGATATAGGTCAAGCGAACTATAGGGACCAAATCACAGCATATCCTTTCTTCTGTGACAAGTGGCTATTTGTAATTGCTCTAAAAGACAGGCTTGTCTTATAAGCACAGTGAGATAATTCATGGAAACTGGAGAAAAGTTGAGCTATTACCCCATGGCAACTAATTAGGCTTCTCATTTTAGAGCAAAGCAGATTGGTTGCTATGGCAGCAGCCCTGCTTTTTTGTCATTATTAAGCCCTTCTGCATTCTTTTCAGTAAAACTGTACTGTATTATTAGCCTGAAAATCAGACAGACATGAGATCCTGTTTAACAATACAGAAGACTTCTGTAATATTTGTTCAGTGCAAATATATGGTAACAGGCTACAAATCCACAGTGTGAGTGTTGTGTAGAAGCCGAAGTTTGCATGTTTAATAAAGTTTTTGTCTTGTTTGCTTTTTTCGTAAGATTATTGACCTCCATTTTTACCTTAAAAGAGAAATGGGGGACTAAAAAAAGAATCATACATACATTCATCACTCCGTTCTCGGTCTGCACTGAGAAGATCACAGTGACTGTCAGTCACCAGTTCTCTGCTCTGCCTCCCTAGAGCTCACTGGAATGCTGTGCTGTGGAGGGGGAGGGAGGGGCTGGCTTGGGCTCTCAGTGACACGCTGAGAGGTTGAGCCAGCTGCCAGTCAGGGATCTGCATGGATCCCTACATTATTGTCAGGATACATCCAGAGACTGGAACAGCCCACTGTCAACTGATTCTGGGTCACAGGAGAGCATAAATAAGTGCACTCCTGTGACCCAGAATAGAAGTATGACCAAATAAGTTTTGCCTATGTGACGGACTGTCTGGCACCCAGCCTGGGTACCTCCGCCAAGATACAGCTTCCTCCACTCTGAAACCAGGTATTATAGCTGAGAATTCCACCCAAAAACTAGGCGAAACTAGCTTAAGTGCAAACTGGAAATAATTATTGAAAACTCACCCAGAATTTATACCACACAAAATCAGATAAGAGCTTGATCACATTATCCTAAACAATGCAAACTTTACACAGTAATATCATCAGTACATCTAATGTCAGGTCACCCACTCCTGCTGGGGCATGCGCACCAAGGAAGGGCATCCCTAAGTCCCACTGGAGCCAGTATCGCCCCTCCAGGGTAGCAATATCCCTTCCGCTCTTGCTCCAACTGTTGGGCTTCTCTCCATAGCACCCGGCAAATGACATCCCTCCACACCAGTGCATCCCTTACTGAATCATCTCTGCCAAACTGGGTGAGCTTCTGCTGCCAATAATCCACTTCCATCGCTGTGGGGAGTAGCGCCACTCTGGAGTGATCTCCTGAAGATGTGTTCCGGTGGTAGTTTGAAACTGCGCCATAGGGAGGAAGCAGATCCCACCAAATGTGAAGGACCACCTGGCACTCAGCATCGGTGCCTCCGCCAAAATACAGCTTCCTTCACTCTGGAACCAAGTATTATAGCTGAGAATTGCACACAAGAACTAGATGACACTAGCTCAGGTGCAAGCTGGAACTCCTTATTGAAAACTCACCCAGAATTAATACCACACAAAATCAGGTAGCAGCTTGATCACATTATCCTAAACAATGCAAACTTTACACAGTAATATCATTAGTACATCTAATGAACAGCTAACATCAACACATAAACATGCCACAATTGTTTGGTAATGAGGTAAAGTGCATCATTACATAGTTAGGTTGAAAAAAAAGACACAAGTCCATCCAGTTCAACCATTATTTAAAATAATATCATACAATCCCATATACCCAATTTTATACCCAGAGTTGATCCAGAGGAAGGCGAAAAACCCCAGCAGTGCATGAACCAATTTGCTACAGCAGGGAAAAAAATTCCTTCCTGATCCCCTGAGAGGCAATCGGATTTTCCCCCGAACAACTTTACCTATAAATGTTAGTACGTAAAGAATGCCCCCCTGTCCTCTGTGTTGACTGTAAAGTGAATAACTCAACACCAAATTCACTATATGGACTCCTTATATATTTGTACATGTTGATCATATCCCCCCTTAATCTCCTCTTATCAAGAGTGAATAAATTCAGTTCCTCTAATCTTTCCTCATAGCTGAGCTCCTCCATGCCTCTTATCAGTTTGGTTGCCCTTCTCTGCACTTTCCAGTTCCCCATTATCCTTTTTGAGAACTGGTGCCCAAAACTGAAATGCGTAATCCAGATGAGGTCTTACTAATGATTTGAACAGGGGCAAAATGATATCTTTCTCCCTGGAATCCATACCTCTCTTAATACAAGAAAGGACTTTTCTCGCTTTGGAAAATGCAGCTTGGCATTGCATGCCATTTTTGAGCTTATGAGCTACCAAAACCCCCAGATCCTTCTCCACTATGGATACCCCCCCAGTTGTACTCCCGCTAGTATCTATAATGCATGCATATTGTTAGGCCCCAAGTGCATAACTTTACATTTATCAACATTAAACCTCATCTGCCACATAGTCGCCCAATTAGACAGAGCATTGAGGTCGGCTTGTAAATTGGAGACATCCTGTAAGGATGTTATTCCACTGCATAGCTTGGCGTCATCTGCAAAGACAGAAATGTTACTTTTGATCCCAGACCCAATATCATTTATAAAGATATTAAAAAGTAAGGGTCCCAGCACAGAACCTTGGGGTACACCACTGATAACCTTAGACTATTAAGAGTAAGAATCATTAACCACTACTCTCTGAATTCTGTCTTTTAGCCAGTTTTTTATCCATTTACAAACTGATATTTCCAAACCTGTAGACTTTACCTTACACATGAGCCATGGGTGCGGAACTGTATCGAACGCTTTTGCAAAGTCCAAGTATACCACATCCAGGGCTACCCCTCTGTCCAAGGTTTTACTTACCTCTTCATAAAAAGAAATCAGGTATGTCTGACAACTTCTGTCTTTCATGAATCCATGCTGTCTGTCTATGTGCTCTTTTATTAATTTCTCCAGTATGTTCCCAACTATAGAAGTTAAACTAACCGGTCTATAGTTACTTGGGAAAGACTTTGTTCCCTTTTTAAATATAGGCACCACATTGGCACTGCGCCAATCCAGTGGTACTATTGCTGTCATTAATGAGTCCCTAAAAATTACATGCAATGGCTATGAAATTTCAGAGCTCAATTCTTTTAGGATCCGATGGTGGATGCCATCAGGTTTATCCACCTTTATTCTGTCTAAATATTTCTGGACCATATCACTTTTGAGCCATTGTGGATTTGGGGCTGTGTCACTACCACCCCCATTATGGACATGAGCTCCCCCATGCTCCTTTGCATACACAGAGCTGAAGAAAGTATTTAATAAATTAGCCTTCTCTTTGTCCCCAGTCACCCACTCTAGATTATTTTGTAAACGGCCTACATGTTTGACCTTTTTATTACTAATATATTTGAAGAATTTTTTGGGGTTTGTCCTACTATCTTTTGCAATCTGTCTTTCGTTTTAAATTTTTGCATCCTTGATTTCCTTTTTACACATTCTGTTATATTCTTTGTAACATTTAAATGACACTAGTGTTCCTTCATTTTTATATTTTTTAAAAGCTCTTTTCTTATAATTTATAGCTTTTTTAACTTTGGCCATGAGCCAGATAGGTTTTATTTTTAGCCTTTTAAACGTATTGCCCATGGGAATATACTTTGCAGTGAGTTCACAGTCTTTTTGAAGAATTCCCATTTCTGTTCTGTGCCCATTGATGCCAATAATCTCTCCCAGTCTAAGTCCTGGAAAGCAACCCTCATCCTTGGAAAATTTGCACTCTTGAAATTAAGTGTTTTTATCTTTCCCGTATGTGATTTTTGCTTACAGCTAACATCAAATGAAATCATGTTATGGCCACTGCTACCCAGGTGTTCCTTTATCTGAACATAAGTAATACGCTCTGCATGTTTGAGATTACCAGGTTCAACAGAGCATCATTCCTAGTTGGGGCCTCAATAAACTGGACCATAAAAATTGGCCTATAATAGGTTTATACATTTTTGCCCTTTAACTGTCCCCGCAGTGCCATTACTCCAGTCAATTTATGGGTAGTTAAAATCCCCCATTATTATCCCCGTCCCAGCCCTTGCAGCTCTTTCCATCTGTGCAAGGAGCTGAGTCTCCACCTCCTCATTAACATTGGGTGGTCTATAACAAACTGCAATGATTAACTTTGAACTACGCACATCTGTATGCAGTTCCACCCATAATGCTTCAGACTCATCACACTCTCCATCCACCAGGTCCTCTTTCACACTCGCTTTGAGATCACTTCTCACATATAGAAAGACCCCTCCACCTTTCCTTTTTACTCTGTCTTTCCAAAAGAGTGCATAGCCAGGAATATTAATAGCCCAGTCATGTGAGGAATGAAGCCAAGTTTCAGCAATACCAATTACATCATAGCTCTCCTGATGCACCAGAGCTTCCAACTCACCTATTTTGCTTGGCAGACTTCTGGCATTGGTGAACAAATATTTAAATGCATTAATATATTTTGACCGGTCACATACTATCCTCTTGGGTGTTGCGAGATTGCAAATAGGACTTGCTACTATACTTACATTGGGTTTATATGCTTTGGTTACCCTACCACTAATGCCCCTAATATCTGGAATATGTTCCACGCTGACTCTCTATCTCTGGACCCTCCCCCCCATTGCCTAGTTTAAAAACCCCTCTACCATTTTGGCCATCTTCATTCCCAGCTGGTCTGCACCCTCCTCATTTAGGTGCAGTCTGTCCCTTCTATAGTACTGGTTATCGACTGAGAAGTTGGCCCAGTCCTCCAGGAACCCAAACCCCTCCTTACTACACCAGATCTTCAGCCACTTGTTTACTTACCTAATCTCCCCCTGCCTTTCTGGTGTGGCTCGATGTACCAGTAGTATTCCTAAAAATACTACTTTGGAGGTCCTTTTCCTCAATTTAGCTCCCATCTCCCTAAAATAGTTTTTTAGGACACTCCATCTGCCTCTGACTTTGTCACTGGTGCCAACGTGCACCATGACAGCTGGGTCTTCCCCAGCCCCTCCCAGTAATCTGTCCACCAGATCCGTGATGTGCCGAACCCGAGCGCCCGGTAGGCAACATACAGTTCGGCGCTTCAGCTCTTTGTTACAGATTGAGCTCTCTGTCCTTCTAAGAATTGAGTCCCCTACCACCAGAATCTATCTTTCCTTTCCCTTCGCTCCCCCCCCCCCACTCTCACTGGAGGACTTCTTCCCCCGGCAGCTAGGAGAGTCCCTCAGCTCCAGCAGTGCTGGTCCCTGACTGGTTTCACCAGTGTCACTCAATGGAGCATACTTATTGGGATGCTCCAGCCCTGGATCGGCCTCCCTGGCACTTCCCCCTCTACCTTTCCTGTCTGTCACCCTTCTACTATTTTCTAGTGCCTGCACCTCTGTGCTGGCACCTGTCGTGTATGTTCCTGGCTCTTCTTTAGTGTGGAGGCTCTTCTCAGTGCTGACAGTTGCTTCCCCCCGATTCAGAACCTGGGCTTCCAGGGAAACAATGTGCTTACATTTTGCACAGCAGTAATCTCCCTCGATCAGATGATCAAGGGACGCATACATGCTGCAAGATGTACACCGAGTCGCCTCTCCACACCCATCGGGCATTGTACCTATTAATTTAATGAGGATTAGAAAATATACCCAGTCCAAATTACCTAACAACTAGCTTCCTGACACTAATATTCAACAAGACAGTACACAGGTACTCGCAGACCAGCGTGGACCCACAATACACAAGTACAAGTAGACACAATACTAACCACATTTCTAAGAGGATTAGCAGATTAGACAGAAACAATAGCTGACTCAATTAACAATGGGAATGCACACAATGGAGAGAGAGAGACACCTTAATAAACATATTAATAAACATATTTACACAAAGCAGCAGGAGACACCAGCATCAGGTTGTTTGAACTGATTATTATCGGCTGTGAGTCTTGTCAGTCTATGAGGTGGTTGAAGCCATCAAGACTGGCTTGGGCTCCTGATTCCATAAACCAACAAAATGCAGGGACCCCAAATCTGTATCTAGTCCGGGTGTCAGTGTGTTTTGGGGAGATGAGGACCCAAATCCGAAGCAAAACCACTCCAGAGGTCCCCCAGGCACACCACCTAAAGAATAGAGCCCCCTCCAAAGCCAGGGCCCATAGTCAGTAGGCAAGAGGCTACCCTGCAGTCCCCCCAAAAGCCCCTGTGTCGGTTTGATCGGTCACAGGCTATACTTATCTTTTAACACAGAAGTTACAGGGTAAATCCCTAACCAACAATGAAAATACAGTGTTTGCAAGAACATGATCTTTTAATAGGCATACACAACCCTCTCATTAGGGCTATTACTGCTGCTCTTTGCTCTATGAAGAATAAAGAGATTGTGATTGTAAATAACACCTCACTGATCACACCCTATCCAGTGCTGAATATGTCTGAAGGTTCGCATTCCAGGTTATGGTACAACTAGTATTAGTTTGTCACATTCAAGTGGACGTTTTTGCAATGCTGAAGACATTTGTCACTCATCCACGTGACTTCATCAGTTAGCATGAAGGGAGCATATTCTGACATTTTATATCATATGGGCAACTCAATCATATTAATATAACTGGTGTGTTGGTTGTCCAAGAATGTGTCTGGAGGTGTGAAAGGTTGTGAAACCAGGGGTTAATGGTATAATGCAGTTTTAACATATTTACCCTGATGACATTTTACACGTTCAGCCATATAAGTGAAACATTATGATTTCTAGGCCATTTTTCAGAGAATATCAATGATAACAAAGACGTTTCTTTCACTCATGGTTAGTGTTTGGCTGAAGCCATTTATTATCAGTCAACTGTGTTTACTCTTGGCAAAAAGCCTCTAGTTCCTGTAAATTCTTTTGCTGTCTTGCATTAACTGCATGTTTGAGATCTCCCCAGAGTGGCTCAATGATATTGAGGTCAGGAGACTGAAATGGCCGCTCCAGAACCTTCACTTTATTCTGTTGTAGCCAATGACAGGTCGACTTGGCCTTGTGTTTTGTATCATTGTCATGTTGGAATGTCCAAGTACGTCCCATGGGCAGCTTCCTGGCTGATGAATGCAGATGTTCCTTTAGTATTTTTTGATAACATTCTGCATTCATCTTGCCATCAATTTTAAACCAAATTTCCTGTTCCATTGAAACTCACAACTCCCCAATAGGAATAGTGTACCTTTCATTATAGGCCTTGTTGACTCCTCTCCAAATGTATCACTTATGGTTGTGGCCAAAAAGTTCAATTTTGGTCTCATCAATCCAAATGACTGTGCCAGAAGGTTTGAAGCTGGTCTCTGTGCTGTTTGGCATATTGTAAGTGGGATACTTAGTTGCATTTGCATAGTAATGGCTTTCTTCTGGTGACTCAACCATGCAGCCCATCTTTCTTCAAATGCCTCCTTATTGTGCATCTTGAAACAGCCACACCACGTTTTCAGAGAGTCTTGTATTTCACCTGAAGTGGGTTTTTCTTTGCACATCAAACAATTTTCCTGGCAGTTGTGGCTGAAATTTCAATTGGTATACCTGACTGTGGTTTGGTTTCAACAGACCCCCTCATTTTCCACTTCTTGATTAGAGTTTGCACACTGCTGATTTGCTGTTCTTAATTCCTTGGATATCTTTTGATATCCCTTTCCTGTTTTATACAGTTCAACTACCTTTTCAAGCAGATCCTTTGACAATTCTTTTGCTTTCCCCATGACTCAGAATCCAGAAACGTCAGTGCAGCACTGAGTGAAAGATGCAAGGTTCTGTCAGGAGTCCAGAAACTCATTGACCTTTTACACACACACACACTAATTACAAGCAAACATATCACAGGTGAGGATTATTACCATTAATAGTCATCCAAACCCCTTTGTGTCAACTTGTGTGCATGTTATCAGGCCAAAATCACCAGGGTATGTAAACTTTTGATCAGGGTAATTGGGTAGTTTCTTTTTTTTTTTTCAATTCTGTTTTTATTTTCAGTTATTATAAAGCATTACACATAATTAAGCAATCTCATACATATGAATATATATTACTTACATACATAATAATCACATTTATTATTTTATTTCCTCTTCCCTCCCTCCCTCCCTCCAAAAAAAAAAAAAAAAAAAAAAGGAGAAAAAAAAAGGAGGAAAAGGGGAAGAATGTATATCTGATTTCTCCCCCTCCTCCACTTCTCACTCCTCTCTCCTCCGCAAGTCCCTCCCTCCCCCCTCTTCCCTCCTAATTCCTCAGTCCTTTACCAATTTCCTATGCTGACTCCAAGGAGTCCAGACCAAGAGACACCTTTCATATGTATCTAATTCTTGAGCTAAGAGTATCTCCATTCTCTCTATGTTATCCATTTCTAAAGCCCATTCATTTATCGTAGGGGACTGGGATGATTGCCAGTGCCGCGGTATCACAGTTCTTGCCGCAGTCAACCAGTATCCCAGAAGATTCTTTTTAACGTTTTTATATGTTCTTGGCAACATAGAAAGAAGGGTGACTTGTGGTGTATTTGGAATTACCTCCCCAGTGATTGTTGTATATAATTGCATAAGCTTTTCCCAAAATCTGAGAATTAGGGGGCATTCCCACCAGATGTGGAGCAATGTACCCTTGTCTCTATGGCACCGCCAACATATATCTGATTTTTCTGGGTATATACGATGGAGTGTCACTGGGCTCCAATACCATCTTGAGAGCAATTTATAATTCGTCTCTTGTGCTTTAATCGACGGTGATAAACAGTGAGTGAAACTAAATGCCTTCTCCCATTCCCCAACCGCAATCTGAGCGTTGATCTCATTAACCCATTTATTTATATATTCTGGGGGCTCCGGGTGATTTTTAATAATAAACATCTTATACAGTACTGATATAACATGCTTTGGTTTCTGATCTTGTGTCAAGAGAATTTCAAGTTCTGTTAAATCTCTACCCAGAGACTTATTTGAATGAATTGTACACCAAAATAATCGCAACTGCCAAAACTCCAACATTTGCACAGGTGATGGTCGCTGTGTAGAGAATAGATTTAATAAAGACGGAATTGTCCCCTGGCTTAGAATATTGCTCAGTCTATAATGGGATTCCCTATTCCATATAAGAAAACTTGTCCTATTTAATGCCGGTGGAAAAAAAGGGTTGCCAAATAAAGGTGTCATAGGTCCTTCATAAGAGGAAAGTTCCAATTTTATAGCTGTTTTTCCCCATATATTCAACACATGGGATGTGAGGGAAGGCATAGACTCTTTCAACTCTTGATTTAAATTGCTACCAGACAGATCTAACCATGGTAACACTTTTAAATCCAGTTGATTTAACCCTTGTTCTATTTTTACCCATTGTTTGGTTTCCGAGCAATAAAACCAGTCCACCAGTCTAGTCAAAACAGCCGAAACATAATAATAATATAGATCAGGTGCACCCGCACTTCCTTTCGTTTTAGGTAATGATAATAATTTCTTTTGTAATCTTGGTTTTTTATGTCCCCAAATAAATTTTGTAAAAGCCGATTGCAGAGTGGAGAAAAATGATCGAGGGACACTAATTGGGATAGTTTGAAAAAAATACAGGAACCGCGGTATTATATCCATTTTCAGTATATTAATCCTCCCAAACCATGAATATTGCTTAACATCATATTTTTTTAGATCTTGTAGGGTACGTTGCAGAAGAGGAACATAGTTCATTGAATATAAATACTTTGAGTCCGGGGTGATTTTAACACCTAAATATTTTACAGCTACAGAGCAAATCCTAAACATAAAATTGGCTCTCAACCTTGCAACCTGTTCGGGTACGAGCGACACGTTGAGAATTTCTGATTTTGATACATTTACTTTAAAATTGCTCAATTTTCCAAACCGCTGGAATTCAGCTAACACAGAGGGAATTGCAATGTGTGGGTTAGTGATATAAAGTAATAAATCATCAGCAAACAAAGCCATTTTTATTTCCCTCTGTTTTATCTGTACACCAGAAATAGAGGGGTTCCGTCTAATAGCCGTCGCTAAATATTCCATTACTATAACATAAAGTAAGGGGGATAACGGGCATCCCTGGCGGGTACCATTTTGTATATTAAAACTTGTTGTCAATGAACCATTAATTTTTATTCTGGCTGCCGGTTTAGTATAAAGTGCCATGATCTTATGCAATATATTCGACCCCAATCCTATTTGCATTAAAGAGTGTTTAAGAAAGGGCCATCCCACCCGATCAAATGCCTTTTCTGCATCAACTGAAAGAAGGCATACTGGAATTTTAGCCCTTTGTGCATAGTTCATCAACAAAAAAGTTTTGATCGTGTTATCGCGTGCTTCTCTATTCTGAACGAATCCTACCTGGTCCATATGTATTAAGCTTGGGAGGAGTGGTTGAAGGCGGAGTGCAATCAGTTTAGCATATATCTTTAAATCTATCCCAATCAATGATATAGGTCGATAACTAGAGCAAAGTGTTAAATCCTTTTCTGGTTTGGGAATCAAAGTAATATGAGATTCCAGGGTCTGTATTGGAAATTGGTTCATAGAAGAAATAGAATTAAACACTTGAAGCATAAACGGGGCTATATGCTCTTTAAACGTCTTATAGAATTTTGATGTAAACCCGTCGGGACCTGGGCTCTTATTTGTTGGAGTATTAGCAATTACTTCTAATAGTTCCTCGAGCGAAAATGGAGAATCCAAAGATTCCCCAGTAACACTATCTATTGTCGGAATAGCATTTTCCCGCACATATTCCCCAATAATATTGTCTCCAGCTCCCTTATCCTCCAATAATGATGATGGAGTTAGATTATAGAGGCCTGAGAAATATTCCCTAAAGGTTTGTTGAAGCTCACGTGGATCCGATGTCAGTTCTCCTGATGATTTTTTTATACTTGGTATAAAAGTCTGTGATTGACGTGGGTGTAACATATCAGCCAACATTTTCCCACACTTATTCTCAAATCTATATCTTCCCACTACCCGTCTTTGTCGGTATGAGCTCTGAGATGATTTGAATAGTTGTAACAAAAATATCCTTGTGGAGAAAATATCGGCTGATATATCTGGAGAATGATGGGCTTTATGTCGAGTTTCCAAAGAATGAAGTTTTAATAACGTATTTTCGATAATTTTAGATTTTTCTTTTTTAAGACGAGAACCATGTTGAATAAATACCCCTCGTATTACTGCCTTTAAGGCCTCCCCTTTCAAGGGTAAAGCAGTTTCATCCTGTTCATGGTCGGAGATAAAATTATCAATCGCCTCTGCAATTGCTTTATAACAGTTTTGATCTTGCATAAGTGTATCATTCAAACGCCACGACCAATTAGTACCCTGAATCTGGGGGGGGTGCTATTGTTAAAAATACTGGTGAATGGTCGGACCAAATGAATGAACCGATATCTATAGACGGGTTCCATTCCAATATCTTAGGACCAGTTAAAAAAAAATCTATTCTGCTATATGTTTTATGTGCTAAAGAAAAATATGTGTAGTTACGATCTTTAGGGTTAAGGGTCCGCCAGAGATCCATCAACCTATGCTCGTAAAATTTGTTTTTAAGTGCCCTCAGACGAGCATGTGAAATATTTGATCGTTGAGCTGACGTGTCTAGTGAAGGGTCCAAAGCTAGGTTAAAATCTCCTCCCACAATAACCGTACCTTCTGCAAAGTCTGCTAAGAGGCCAAGATAACTCACAATTGGGGTAGTTTCTGTTGCCATTATGATTTAACCACTTCAGCCCCGGACCAATTAGCCTAAGGACCAGAGGTCTTTTTACAATTTCGCACTGCACTGCTTTAACTGGTAATTGCACGGTCATGCAATGTTGTACCCAAACAAAATTTGCGTCCTTTTCTTCCCACAAATAGAGCTTTCTTTTGATGGTATTTGATTGCCTCTGCGATTTTTATTTTTTGCGATATAAATGGAAAAAGACCGAAGATTTTGAGAAAAAATGATATTTTCTACTTTTTGTTATAAGAAAAATCAAATAAACTCAATTTAAGTTATACATTTAGGGCAAAATTTATTCAGCCACATGTCTTTAGTAAAAAAAAATAATGTCAATAAGCGTATATTTATTGGTTTGCGCAAAAGTTATAGCGTCTACAAACTAGAGTACATTTTCTGGAATTTACACAGCTTTTAATTTACGACTGCCCATCTCATTTCTTGAGGTGCTAAAATTGCAGGGCAGTACAACCCCCCCCCCCCCAAATGACCCCATTTTGGAAAGTAGACACCCCAAGGAAGTTGTGGAGAGGCATGTTGAGCCCATTGAATATTTTTTTTTTTGTCCCAAGTGATTGTATAATGACACAAAAAAAAAAAAAAAGTTTACAAAAAGTTGTCACTAAATGATATATTGCTCACACATGCCATAGTTATATGTGGAATTGCACCCCAAAATATATTCTACTGCTTCTCCTGAGTACGAGGATACCACATATGTTTGACTTTTTGGGAGTCTAGCTGCGTACGGCACCCCGAAAACCAATCACTGCCTTCAGGGTTTCTAAGGGTGCAAATTTTTGATTTCACTCCTCACTACCTATCACAGTTTCGAAGGCCATAAAATGCCAAAATAGCACAAAACCCCCCCAAATGACCCCATTTTGGAAAGTAGACACCCCAAGCTATTTACTGAGAGGCATGTTGAGTCCATGAAATATTTTATATTTTGCCACAAGTTGCAGGAATTAAAAAAAAAAAATTTTTTGCACAAAGTTGTCACTAAATGATATATTGCTCACACATGCTATGGGCATAAGTCAAATTACACCCCAAAATAAATTCTGCTGCTTCTCCCGAGTACGGGAATACCACATGTGGGGGACTTTTTGGGAGCCTAGCCACGTACGTGACCCCGAAAACCAAGCACTGCCTTCCGGATTTAAATATAAAATGCTACCAAAAAAAAACTGTTAGCGATCGCAGGGATCAGGCCTGACTCTGCGATCGCTGCAGTTATGTGTTTAGTGTTTTGCAAGTGACAGTGATCGATCGATACTGCACTTGGGTGGGCTGGGCAGAGGGGCAAAACGCAGGTGCCAGCAGGTATCTGGGCTGATCCTGCTAACAATGCGTTTTTTTGGAACCCTAAACTGCTGGGGATGCTAGTATAGATCTGATCAGATCAGATATTGATCTGTTCAGATTCTATACCACTACGGGAGGTTTATGCTTTGCGTGTGAGTGTTAGCGGTACTGGCACTAACCTAGCGCTGCCTGTGGCGACACAGACCCTGACCCTAAAACCTAATTGATATCACCCGCCGGGTGATCAGGGGGTTAAACCTTTATTGGGTAATAAATGGTGGGTCCCCTGATGCTATAAAAACTAACCAGAGTCACTTATACGGTGATCACTGGTGAAAGGGTTAACTAGGGGCAATCAGGGGGTTCAAATTTTTATTAGGTAGTATATGGGGGTCCCTGGCGCTATATAAAAACCTGACGGGGAACCTAAATAGCTAACTGGCTAACCAGTGTCACCAGTGACACTTATACTGTGATCGCTGGTGAAAGGGTTAACTAGGGGCAATCAGGGGGTTAAAACCATTATTGGGTAGTATATCGGGGTACCTAGCGCTATAAAAACCTGACGGTGAACCTAAAAAAAATAACTAGCTACCTAGCGACACTAATGCAGCGATCAGAAAAATGATCGCTTAGTGACACTGGCAAAAGGGGGTGAAAGGGTTAACTCTAGGGGCAATCAGGGGGTTAAACCTTTATTTAGGTTTAGGGGGGGAGTGGTCTGAGCATGGCTGAGTGAGGGCGTGCAGAGTTTGTGCTCCCAGCTGAACCGCCAGTCATAGGTGATGTGCACCTGAGGATCCCGGAATGAGTGCTCCTAGACAGAGAGAAACGAAAACCTCGCGTAGAGCGGCAGGGTGCAGTGCCCCACAACCCGCTATACAGCAGTATTTCTCCCCGAGGCGGATGTCAGCTGCCGGGCATATCGCGGAGACTACGGACGTAGCTAAACCCCGCGAGGTGGCGAGCGCTCGGACAAACAGGGGGGAGACGAAAAGCTCAACCGAGGCCGGGAGCGGCAGAGAGGAAAACGAAGGAGCTACCCCTCGCACTAAACGATCGGAAGCGGAGGTGAGCGGGCGAGTGAATAAGGGGGAGACGGAAAGCCCAACCGAGGCAGTGAACGGCCGAGAGGAAACCGAAGGAGTTACCCTTCGTGTTAAGCGATCGGAAGCAGAGACGAGGGTGTGGATGAATAGGGGAGAGATGGAAAGCTTAACCGGGGCCGGGAACGGCAAAGAGGAAAGCGGAGGAGTCACCCCTCGTAGTATACGATCGGAAGCGGAGGATCTGAAGAGCTTAATCCAGGCTCTACCAACGAAAGCCGACATAGAGGCTCTCATTAAGAGAGTGGAGGAGACACACCGTGCTGAGATTCAGCAAGTACACACTGAGATCCAGGTCATTTCCGACCGCTTGATAGCGGGGGAGGTAAGAGTATCCTCATTTGAAGGAAGAATGGAGAGAGTGGAAAGGGAGAGCAAAGAGCAAGGTGAGAGGTTGGTGGAGATGCAGCTCCAGATCGAAGAACTTGAGGATCGCAGCCGCCGCTGCAACTTGAGGCTCCGAGGCGTCCCAGAAGTCGCTGAGCAGGAGGACTTACAGGAGAAGGTAATGAGCATTTTTCACATGATTTTAGAGGGGAATGTCCCGCCCAACATGGACTTGGACAGAGTACACAGGGCGCTAGGGCCTAAATCAGCAGACCCGCAAAGGCCCAGGGACATAATCTGCCGCCTCCATAGATATGCGCACAAGGAGACTCTGCTGAGGAAGGCATGGGTGGCTGGTAATATTGTGATAGAGGGCTCAGTAGTGAAGCTCCTACCTGACTTATCCCGGGCCACATTACAGCGCAGAGCACAGTTGCGCACTGTCTTGGACTGTGTACGGCGGGAGGGACATACATATAGATGGAAATACCCTCTTGCTGCGGTAATAAGAAAAGGAACATCTACATGCACACTGAGACTATACAGCGATCTTCCAAAATTATTTGCCTTTATAGGTGTGGAGCCGTTTACGGTGCCGAACTGGAGACTCCCACTCTCTCAGCTGCAGAGAAAAAACCCAGAAAGTACAGGAGGGAAAGAGAGGGAGTGAGAAAGATGAGAAAGACATAATACAATATAATGAGACTTGTGTCAGAATCTGTGCTAAATTAACTCATATCCCTGAATCTGAATTTTTTTCTTTTTTTTTTTTTTTCTTTTTTTTTTTCAGCCTCACCCCATGGGTTTCCAACCTGTCTAAATACTCTTGAGTCCTCTTTCTTTTGGGATGAATGGAGATAATGGGGGGGAGAGTCTAAGATAAAATATACAAATAAGATTAGATAATTATTATAAAGGGGGGAGGGTTCGGGTCCCTTGGGGTCCTTGGGGGGGATTTACATGACCTAGGTCTCTAGGACCTGGGCTCCTAGAAGAGGTGGTCACTTAAGAGAGTATTATAATTCACTAGGGATAAAGAGAGATAAAGAAAGAGGGAATGGGATGATAGAGGTTGCAGTGGTCTTTCCTTTTTTTTTTTTTTTTTTTTTCACTAGATGTGTAGGGAGGGGGAGGGGATTTAATATAATACATAAATGTTTGTTTAATACATGTTTGTTTTTTCTCGGGGGGGGGGGGCAATGGACGCGGAGGGTCAGTAAATGTAAATATGAAAGATGGTGCACAGGGGTTGGTTTAGACTTATGAGAGATGAGAGGGTGGGATAAGGAGGGACAATGAATAGGGGGAGAGAGAACATAGAACTAGTACACTAGTACACAAGAAATTGGGTTTTTTTTTTTTATTAATACGGTGATTCACTAAACACTAATATTAGTAACCTTTAATATTATCACTAATAAAATAAAGCACAAAGCTAGGGACCCGGGGGAAACAGAGGGCTTATGGACTGGGACCAGACCCCCCTACCTGAACCTAAGGATGAATAGAATAATTTTTTAGGATTTGACCTCCGGCTCCATCCCCCCCCCCCCCCTTTTCCCCCTTTTTTTATTTTTATTTTTTTGGGGGGATGAGGAATGTAAGACATCATATTGTATTATTGTTTTATTGTATTAATGTATCTTTTTGGAACAATGTCAATACACAACGTGGCTCTTTGGGGAAAGGGGAGAGAAACGGAGAGGAGACATGGAAAATGGGAAGGGAGGAGACTGACATAAACTATACATAAATTATATATGCAGGGGAGGCTTAAATTTTGGATAAATACAGAGGGGGGAACATGTCTGAATTTGCAAACACAGGCGCAGTTGTGGATGTGTGCGCCCATATACATATATGCAAGGGTATAGGAGTATGCATGTAAAAGTATGTATGTAGATGGGAATGGATAGACATAATTAACTGTGCCTGTGTTATGGCTTTTGTCTCCTTCCCTTTCCGGGAGTTTTTTTTTTTTTTTACCCCCCCTCTCTCAAAGAGCCATGTTGGAGTAGACACAATCTGTGTAGAGAAGTAACAGGTGATAGTAGAAAACATGATATTATAAAAGACTGGTGGGGGAGAGCACGGGGGAAGCTCGCCCAGGAGCAGCCAAGCACAACCACAAAACCCCATTAGGTAAACACTCATAATCCGGAGGGTCTGGAAATTGAGTGGATAAAAGCAGTAGAGCTTTGGAATTCGTGGGGAGACCGTTGGAAACGGTTGACCCAGGGATTGGTAGTGAGGGAGGGAGGGAGGGAGTAGTAGACTAGACGGGAGGGAGGGGGGTGGGAGGGGGTGGGGCTAGAGGGGGCCCCCTTTTTTCCCTTTTTTTTTTTTTTTTGCACCTTTATTGGTCTCTGCCTATTTCCCCAAGGAGATATGGAGACTTTAAAAATAATGTCCCTGAATGTTAAGGGACTGAACGTCCCGGAAAAAAGACGAATGCTATTCCACGATCTAAAGAGACTGAAAATAGATGTAGCATATATCCAAGAAACACATTTCAGAGAAAATAATCTTTCTCTGCTGAGGTCTACGGGATATCCAACGGTTTACCATGCACTTAACCCGATTTCCAAAACTAAGGGAGTTACCATCATGATATCCAAAACAGTAGCATGGAATCATAAGGATTCCATGATAGATGCAAAGGGAAGGTATCTCTTTGTAAAGGGGACGATGGGAGGGGTAGGAGTTACATTAGCAACATATTATGCCCCCAATATACAACAAGACCTCTTTGTTAAAGAGATACTTGATAAGCTTATGGATTTTGAAGAAGGACAGTTGATTATGGGGGGAGACCTTAATATCCCATTAATCCCCAGTGAAGACACCTCATCAGGGACATCGTCAGTGACACCAAAAATAAGAAAGAGGATAGCTCAGGCATTAACAGAAACAAAACTAGCAGATATATGGCGAATATTACACCCTAAGGAAAGAGATTACTCTTTTTTCTCCAATCCGCATAAAGTGTACTCACGAATAGATATGTTTTTTATTCCGCATAAACAATTACCCTCAGTTAAGGACGCCACTATTGGCCTAATTACTTGGTCAGATCACGCTCCAATTTTCTTAAAATATAACTTAACGGGGAAAAAACATCTAACCTCCAGGATGTGGAAACTTAACGAGAGCCTCCTTCAGGATCCTTTAGTCCTGGAGGATATTAGAAAGGAGATAAAATTCTTCTTTCAGGAGAACGAAGGCCCAGAAAGTTCCTCGGGTACAATCTGGGAAACGCACAAGGCAGTAATCAGAGGAGTATTAATTAAGCATGGAGCAAGGATTAAGAAGGAAAGAGAAACTAAGTTAACAGAATTATTAGTAAAAATGCAACATCTAGAAGCACAACATAAACATGCCCAGAACCTAGAAGTTGAACAAGAATTAATAAGTATACGTAGGCAAGTCACAGATTTATTACAGTACAGAGCTAAAATGGCAATTCAGATAGGACGTAAGTGTAGCTATGAATCCGGCAATAAATGCGGAAAACAATTAGCGAGAGCATTACGGGAAATACAAACCAAGACATATATACCTATAATTAGAAAAAAAAGATGGGGAGGAAGAACGGATGCCAGAACAGATCGCTGGTGTGTTTGGCGATTTCTACTCCTCACTGTATAACCTGAACTTGAGGGCGGCAGATCAAGCTAAGATAAATGAATACATAAGTGTAAGTGAAATGCCGACTCTGACGGATGATGCACGGGAGGAGATGGAATCCCCAATCACACTAGTAGAAGTACAAAACACGATAAAACAGATAAAAAGTGGGAAAGCACCTGGTCCAGATGGACTAACAGCCCAATATTATAAGACGTTTTTGCCGGAATTAGGTCCACATATGGTTAAATTGTTCAATGAAATAGGAGACATATCGACTTTCCACTCAGATACACTTAAAGCTACAATCACAGTGATACAGAAGGAAGGTAAAGACCCGAAACAATGTGGAAGCTATAGGCCAATATCTTTACTGAACGCAGATTTGAAAATATTTAGCAAATTATTAGCCTTGAGGATACAACAGTATTTGCCCTCTCTGATTCATCAAGACCAAGTGGGATTTGTCCCAACAAGAGAATCAAGGGACAATACTATTAAGGCCCTAAACCTAATACATACAGTTAACTCCACCGAGACTCCCTGCATATTTCTGGGAACAGATGCAGAAAAAGCTTTTGATCGGGTGGGGTGGGGGTTTATGTTCTAGGTACTTCGACATATAAAGCTAGGAGGGAAAATGCTGGGCTGGATAACAAGCCTGTACGGAAAACCTACAGCTCAAGTAAGGGTAAATGGAGTGGTATCCACATCTTTCCCAATAACAAATGGGACCAGACAGGGATGTCCATTGTCCCCTTTGTTATTTGCGCTGACCCTCGAACCACTTTTATGCAGAGTAAGGCTCAACAGGGATATCCAAGGAATAATTATAGGAGAAACCCATAATAAAGTTGCAGCATATGCAGATGATATGCTTTTTACAGTGACGAACCCGATAATCTCGCTCCCAAACCTATGTAAGGAAATCGAGACATACAGTATACTATCTTACTTTAAAATAAACTGCTCCAAGTCAGAAGCCTTAATGATAGCAGTCCCAGAGAAAACGAGGAGACTAATAAAATTAGATTATAAATTTAATTGGACGGACTATGGTTTGAAATACTTGGGAATAACGATCGCAACAGACCTTAATAAGATATATGAATTAAATTTTGCACCAGCATTGAAGATGGTACGAGGATGCCTGGAGAGATGGCACAGGGGAATATATTCCTGGTTTGGAAGAAATAATATAATTAAGATGAATATTTTGCCAAAACTCCTGTACCTCCTACAGGCAATTCCAATGTTAATACCAAGAAAATTCTTCAGAACTATACAAACATTATTTATGAAATTTATCTGGGCAGACAAACAACCAAGGATACGGAGGACATTATTAACATTACCAAAGCAATACGGGGGATTAGCAACACCAGACATATATAAATACTATCAGGCAATACATCTAGGTAGACTATTAGACTGGTGTCGACATGGAGATCAGAAAATATGGGTAAAATTAGAGCAAGCACAATGTAGGGAGCTACTACATAGAGCACCTTGGTGCTACAGAAATTTGACCTTAGATACGAAGCTACACCCTACAATAGGACCCACATTACAGATATGCTACCATCTCCTAGCTAAGAATAAGATATCGACACAGAACTCCCCTCTAGTTCCTATATTGGGCAATCCCCGATTTATACCAGGCATACAGAAAGGACCTTTTGATAAGCTGATTAAAAAAGGAATATATCAAGCCTCGCATTTCGTGAAAAAAGGTAAATGGCCAACAAGGCAGGAGATGACAGATAGAAAAGGCCCCTTTCAATTAGATTTCTGGCAGGCGGCACAATTAGGACACTTTTTAAGAACAGAGATAGAGCCAGAGTTACTAGACCGAGACTATATGCCATTTGAGAAACTTTGTACGGAAAAGGAACCAATTACGCATGTAATCTCGAAAATGTATGCGTTACTGATTAAACCCGTAGAAAATTTTCAGTTACCCTTCTTTCGGAAGTGGGAAATAGACCTAGGAAGGATTTTCTCTGAGGAGCAGAAGAAAAAGATGATACAATCAATTTTTAAAACAGCAACATGCACAAAATTGCAGGAAACTAATTATAAAATTATTGCACAGTGGTACAGAACACCAGAAAAACTTCAAAAATATTTCCCTCATATATCAAATAAGTGTTGGAGGTGCCAGAAAGAAGTGGGAAATTTTTTACACATATTTTGGTCATGTCCAAAAATTAAGAAATATTGGAAAGATGTACGAGAGATCGTTCAAAAATTCAGTGAGGTAGAGATACGGGAGGATCCAGCAGTATTCCTCTTGAATTTGTCAGAGACCTCAGGGAATATAGGTGGGAACTCCATCATGTGTCACTTGGTAAATACAGCCAAGTCATGTATAACACTTAGGTGGAAACAAATACAACCTCCCAGTGTGAGCATGTGGTTGAAGAAAGTCGAGGAGGTGAACAGGATGGAAGACCTAATATGGACAGCTAGGAAAAGAAGGAAAACTTATTTGGAAATATGGACACCATGGAACCTCTATATCTCCTCGGGGGATGGAAGGAGACGGATCGATGCAGTTTAGGGGGGTGGGGGGGGGAGACTCGGGGGGAGGAGATGGGAACTCCCCCTCTCTCCCCCCCCTCTCCCCCTCTCTCTGGCTTGGTTCGGGGTTTTTTTTTTTTTTTTTTTTTGGGGGGGGTGGGGGGGGGGTGGGGGGGAGGGCTGAAGAATAGGGGGAAAATAGTAAGAGGGGTAGATGAGTAAAAAGGAGATAACAATACAACTCTAATCTAACTGGGATCAGTACCAATCTAGGATTAGACATGGTGTATGGGGGACTGAGAGAGAAGTTTCCATGTTACTGTCCCGATATGTTATGTATATTACCATTAACCTTGCGTGTTTTCTTTGTGGTTTTATATACCATACTATAAGGGGAGTAAGAAGCGAACGGAATGGAATGAACTGTTATGCTATTTCTGTTTATTATGTATGAACATGGAAGCTAGATGTATGACTCTTAGATTGTTTATGTAAAATTTTGGTTTGGCTTACTTATGGAAAGGGAAAAAATAAATAAATAAAGAAATTGTAAAAAAAAAAAAAAAAAACCTTTATTGGGGGGTGGTAGGGGGCTACCCTGGACCTAACACTAACTGCCCTGACAGTTTTTAGTTTTACAACTGACACTGAATGCAGTGATCAGTAAATAAATGATCACTGCAATCCGTGGCACTGTGACTGGGGGGGGGCGATCGGGGGGGGGGGGGGGTTGTGTGCCTGTGTGTGCCTACATGTCAGTGTAGTGTTGGTGCACACTTACTTTCTGTCTTCTCCTCATAGTCCGGTCAAAAAGACTGCCCGAGGAGAATGACGTCACTTCCTCCCTGCCTGTGTATACAATACACAGTGGGAGGAAGCTTATCATTCGCCAGGAGCGATCGAGAGGGGGTGGCCAGAAACCAACAGCCATCCCCTCATCCCAGATCGCTCCTGCAGCGAAACGGACCGCTGTATCCAGCGGGAGGGGGTCCGATCGGACCCCCCACCCGCTGGAAGGCAGGCACATACATGTACGTGCTTGTGCCTGCCGGTGCCATTGTAATGACGTACATTGGCAATACGGCGGTCCTTAAGTGGTTAAAAACAGTAAACATTTTTGATAATAAATGGCATCAGCCAAACACTAGTCATGCACGAAAGAAATGTTTTTGTGCTATCATTCATATTCTCTGAAAAATGGCCAAGAAATCATAAATTCTGCAAGGGTATGGAAACTTATGAGCACAGCTGTATATATAGTTAGTCAGGTTGAAAAAAGACACAAGTCCATCCAGTTCAACCAAAAAAAAAAAAAAAAATTTATATATATATATATATATATATATATATATATATATATATATATATATATATATATATATATATATATATATATATATATATATATATATATATATATATATATATATATATATACACACACACACACACATACATATATACACACACACACACAATAAATATCATACCAGCCCATATACCCAAATTTTATACCCACAGTTGATCCAGAGGAAGGCAAAAAACCCCAGCAGAGCATGATCCAATTTGCTAAAGCAGGGGAAAAAATTCCTTCCTGATCCCCCGAGAGGCAATCGGATTTTCCCCGGATCAACTTTACCTATAAATTTTAGTACCCAGTTATATTCTGTACACTTAGGAACTAATCCAGGCCTTTCTTAAAGCAATCCACTGAGCTGGCCACAACCACCTCTGCAGGGAGTCTATCCCACATTTTCACAGCTCTTACTGTGAAGAAACCTTTCCGTATTTGGACGTAAAGAGTGCCCCCTTGTCCTCTTTGTTGACTGTAAAGTGAATAACTCGACACCAAGTTCCCTGTATGAACCTCTTATATATTTGTACATGTTGATCAAATCCCCCCTTAATCTCCTCTTATCAAGAGTGAATAAATTCAGTTCCTCTAATCTTTCCTCATAGCTGAGTTCCTCCATGCCTCTTATCAGTTTGGTTGCCCTTCTCTGCACTTTCTCCAGTTCCCCGATATCCTTTTTGAGAACTGGTGCCCAAAACTGAACGGCATATTCCAGATGAGGTCTTACTAATGATTTGAACAGGGGCAAAATGATATCTCTCTCTCTGGAGTACATACCTCTCTTAATACAAGAAAGGACTTTGCTCGCTTTGGAAACCGCAGCTTGGCATTGCATGCTATTATTGAGCTTATGATCTACCAAAACCCCCAGATCCTTCTCCACTATGGATTCCCCCAGTTGTACTCCCCCTAGCGTGTATGATGCATGCATATTCTTAGCCCCCAAGTGCATAACTTTACATTTCTCAACATTAAACCTCATCTGCCACATAGTCGCCCAATTAGACAGAGCATTGAGGTTGGCTTGTAAATTGGTGACATCCTGTAAGGACGTTTTTGCACTGCATAGCTTGGTGTCATCTGCAAAGACGGATATGTTACTTTTGATCCCAGACCCAATATCATTTATAAAGATATTAAAAAGCAAGGGTCCCAGCACTGAACCTTGGAGTACACCACTGATAACCTTAGACCATTCAGAGTAAGAACCATTAACCACTACTCTCTGAATTCTGTCTTTTAGCCAGTTTTCTATCCATCTACAAACTGATGTTTCCAAACCTGTAGACTTTACCTTACACATGAGCCAGGTGTGTGCGAAACTGTATCAAACGCTTTTGCAAAATCCAAATATATCACGTCCACCGCCACCCCTCTGTCCAAGGTTTTACTTACCACCTCATAAAAAGAAATCAGGTTTGTCTGACAACTTCTGTCTTTCATGAATCCATGCTGTCTGTTGCTCAAAATATTTTTTTCCTGCAAGAACTCGTCTATGTGGTCTTTTATTAATCCCTCCAGTATCTTCCCAACTATAGAAGTTCAACTAACGGGTCTATAATTACTTGGTAAAGACTTTGTTCCCTTTTTAAATATAGGCACCACATTGGCCCTGCGCCAATCCAGTGGTACTATTCCTGTCATTAATGAGTCCCTAAAAATTAGATACAATGGCTTTGAAATTACAGAGCTCAATTCTTTTAGGATCCGTGGGTGGATGCCATCAGGTCCAGGTGCTTTATCCACCTTTATTCTATCCAAATATTTCTGGACCATATCACTTATGAGCCATTGTGGATTTGGGGCTGCGTCAGTACCACCCCCATTATTGACATGAGCTCCCCCATTCTCCTTTGTATACACAGAGCTGAAGAAAGTAATAAGTTAGCCTTCTCTTTGTCCCCAGTCACCCACTCCAGATTATTTTGCAAAGGGCCTACATGCTCAGACTTAACCTTTTTACTATTAATATATTTGAAGAATTTTTTGGGGTTTGTCCTACTATCTTTTGCAATCTGTCTTTCATTTTGAATTTTTGCATCCTTGATTTCCTTTTTACATATTCTGTTATATTCCTTGTAACATTTAAATGACACTAGCGTTCCTTCATTTTTATATTTTTTGAAAGCTCTTCTTTTATAGTTTATAGATTTAACTTTGGCCGTGAGCCACATCAGTTTTATTTTTAACCTTTTAAACTTATTGCCCATGGGAATATACTTTATATAACAAAATAAAATGTAAAAAATAAAATTGTAAAAAAAATAATCATATATACTGATGGCCTATCTCATTTCATGAGACCCAAACACACCAGGACAGTACAGATAACCCAAATGACCTTTTTGGAAAATAGACAGTCTGAGGTATTTAGTAAAAGGGCATAGCACATTTTTTAATTGATGTTTTAATTGTTTTTTTCTTATATTCACCGACCGAAACAGCTCCTCTCTGTAACAAATGGGTTGTTAGCCTTATCACTAAGAGAATATTAGGCAAAGTTGTAACACAACACCAGAACTCTTAGTTCTGCCCAGGGGGGCGGTCCCTCGGGCTACATCCCTCCACCCTGTGAAGCAGCATCAGTTTTATTTTGACTACCAAAGGAGAAGGACCTAGGAACCCTGCGGGCCCACCCGTCCTTGTTTTTTTACACAGAAGCTTGTTTTTTTGTGCAAGATGAATGATCCTGTGATCTACTTTCAACAGCCGGCTGGGTGACAGGCTGGATACTCTTATCCTTGTAGTCTCCCCAGTCTGGCCATCGAGCATGTGCAGGTCGCAGCTACGGCTCGGCAGGCCACTACAGAACCTCAGCTCCAGAGGTGGTCGTGAGCTTTTATGCTCCAGGGCGTACATATGACCGGGCTACTGATGTCTGCGATGTATACCCTGTACCAATCAGGAGTAGAACTACAATGGAATGTCTCCAAGCTCTTTAGGACTGGTAAGTACAGCTCTACCTGCCTGGTGGGGCTGAGCAGCTGGGCATTCCCTGGGAGGTCGATTCGGTGGTCGCTCACCTCCCTCTCTTCTCTCCCCTGCCCCTATCTTCCCTCCCCCTCACGGGGATGATGCTGCATGTGGTGCTGAGCGGTGTGTGTGTAGGATCCCTGAGGCCTCTCACCTGGGGTAGGGAACTGGCTGGCTGGTGGTGTCCTGGATCCTGTGTGTTCAGCTCCTGGAAGGTGCCTGTGAGGTTCTGGCTATGTTTTTGTTCCAGCGCTGTGGTCTGTCACATTCTGTCTCTGTCCCTCATGGAAGCTGGCCGGTGTCCATTTTAGGTGTGGGCGAGGGCAGCATGTCTTTCTGGGCTTCAAGTGGCCATTTTCCCAGTGCTCTCCTATTCAGGACATTGTCGGCCATTTTCTAGAAGCCTGAACACGTGTTCTCCAGCAGCAGCTGCATGTGCTCTCAGTTTGCTGTCTGTTTACTGGATGCTAGGCGGCCATTTTATTGAAGCCTGGGAACGTTTTTCAGATCGTTTAGTGCTCATTCTGACAAACTGCAACCGACACAGTTTTTGGTTCCTCTGCACCTGGGAGCACTCGGGGTCTACAGGCACTACTGTGAACAGCGCAGAACTCCTCAGGGTGGTGAGTCCGGCGGGTTAGAGCCCCTCAGTCAGCGGCAGCAAGGAGGATCGGACTGTCACTGTCCTAAGTCCCCTTCACTGACACAGGTTTTGTTTCCTCTTCACCTGGGAGCACTCAGGGTCTACAGGCACTACTTGTGAACAGCGCAGAACTCCTCAGGGTGGTTAGAGACCCTCAGTCAGTGGCAGCAAGGAGGGTAAGACGGTCACTGTCCTAAGTCCCCTTTGGGTAGCAGACAGGGTAGGGTCAGCATGGCTTCAGAAACTGGTGTTTCTTCCCCCGAAATCCAGGCAATTGCAACTGGGTCACCTGCGGACTGCGCAGTACCCATGGACACCCTGATGGCGGTCCTCAATTCGTTCGTTGCCAAGATGGAGGCGGTGCGTGGGAAGAAAGGTGCAAAAAAGCAGCCCTTGCCCCCTGTCCTCTGGGGAGAGCTCTGACGCAGACTCGGGTCCTGCTGAGGCTGGTGACCCCTGCTCTGTCTTGTCAGATGACGCTGACCAGGACCTTTTTCAGATAGTGAGGATGATTCCCTGTCCGGGTCCAGGCACGACAAATCGCTTGTTGGAGCACTTATCACAGCTGTGCATGATACCCTGAAGATTCAGGAGCCAGTGGATCCCTCTGCTGATGTACCAGTCCCCTTTGGGTCCCACAAGCCAGCAAATTCACCTAAGGTGTTCCCGTATCTGACTTATTTTGACAAGTTCATTTACAAGGAATGGGGTTGCCCACAATGGTCCTTTTCTGTCCCCAAATACATGGCGGTGAGTTACCCCTTTGAGGAAAGCCTTCTCAAAAAATGGTCGGCTCCTCCGGTCGTGGACCCCCCAGTATCCAGGTTAAATAAAGTAACCACGATCCCGGTTGAGGGGACTCCTGCATTCAAGGATCCCACGGACAGGAAGGCCGGGGCAGTGGCTCATTCCTTGTTTACGGTTGTGGGGTCAGCCGTGCGACCTGTACTGGCATCCGCACTTGTGTCGCAGACACTGACTGAGTGGGCAAAAGGTTTCCACCGCAAATTGGGAGAGCAATAGGCTGCCTGCGTGGAACTAGCAGACCAACTAGTCCAAGTACGTCTGTGACGTGGCCCTGGATACTCTCCCTCTGTTATCCAGGGCCTCAGTGTCAGCTGTGGTGCTGAGGCGCCCAAATTTGGCTAAAATGCTGGTCTGCTGAACAGGCATCCAAAAAAGCCCTGACGGATCTTCCCTTCCTTGGTGACCGGCTCTTTGGAGCCTCATTAGATGACATTATTAAAAATGCCACCGGTGGTAAGAGTACCCTACTCCCACCGACCAGGAAGGCTAAGGAGCCACGCCGTAGGCAACTGCCCTCTTTTTCCGCTCACAAACGGCTTTTTCGTCCGCCCGGAGCTTCGACACCCACAGACGGTCAAAAACGTCCCTGGAACCGCAAGCCTAACAAGCCTGCGAATAAAAGTGCTACTGCATGAAGGTTTGCCCCCACCCATGTCTCGGGTGGGGGGGTCGCCTTCGGGAGTTTGTAGCCCGGTGGTCCTCCCGGTTATCCGACCAATGGGTCTGCGATCTGATTTCCTCAGGCTACAAGATAGTTTCTCTTGGCAACCAAACAGATTCTTCCCCTCCAGCATACCTGTATCCCTGGTTCGCCGGGAGGCCCTGTTGGGGGCGGTAAGGGATTTGCTGAATCACAGAGTGATTGTACCGGTTCCAGAATTGGAACGTTTCCAGGGATTCTACTCAAATCTGTTTGTGGTTCCCAAGAAGGAAGGGGTACGTACGATCTTGGTGATTAAAACAGAGGGATAGAGTGCGCTATGGGATCTGTTATACAGAGAGTATGTAGCGTAATATAGGTAAGAGCAGCCTCTATTGTGTTTCCATCCAGATGGATGGAACAGTAAAATAGGTGAAAGAAGGAGAATAGATGTGGCGCTATACCTTATTAAACTCACTAAAAAATATAAAATATAAAATAATATAATATAAAATAAAATTGTACAAATTTTCCAGCTTGCTGGCTAATATTTTTTAAAACCAGCGAGAAACCTTGATGGACTGAATAGTGAAATAAATAGTAAAATCAATAAATAATAAAGTGCTGGGGGTTAATCCTTATTAAATAGTGAATGCAAAGTGAATATAAATTTTCCAGCATGCTAGTTAGTAAATGCAATAAAACTGTACGGTCCACTCAAATTAGGTAAAGGTGAATAGATAAATATTTAAACAAATAATTAGTAAAACTATCATGAATCAATCAATACTCAATAGTGAAAACTACTAAAGTTGCTTGTGACTGTGATTGTAGCACAACCAAATGAATGGACACAAGGGGAACAATCAAAATTATATAAACGTGAATACTGGTGGGATGGTGGGTGTGAACACACTGTGTCAAATCTCAAAACATGCCAAAAATGCCACAATATAAAAATAGAAAAAATGGAAAATTAAATAAATAAAAGGTAAGAAATAAAAATAAAAAATTAAGTCCAGAAAGTAAAAAGTAAAAAAATCTTGCGGTGACAAGTCAAATGTGAAAGTCCAATTGAATAAAGTTTAAAATTAGTATTTAAACATGAAACGAATATTTGATGGTGAAAAAGGTGAGTGAAGAAAGTGACTTCGATATTCGTTCGCAGTGAACGTTTGCAGTGAACGTTTATGGATTTTGCTCTCACCAGAGATATGACCCCGTCCGGGGTGGATCAGCCTCCACAGTATAAGCCTTCCGCCTTCAGATGATATTCTCTCTCATTTCCTTGGTTTAGAGTGGAGATCCAATCGATATAGAATTTGAGGTGAAATCAGAAGAAGAGAGGTATGTGAGGGATGATGAGCAGTCTATGACTCATGTCTATGCTCATCATCCCTCACATACCTCTCTTCTTCTTCTGATTTCACCTCAAATTCTATATCGATTGGATCTCCACTCTAAACCAAGGAAATGAGAGAGAATATCATCATCACCGCAAGATTTTTTTACTTTTTACTTTCAGGACTTAATTTTTTATTTTTATTTTTATTTCTTACCTTTATTTATTTAATTTTCCATTTTTTCTATTTTTATATTGTGGCATTTTTGGCATGTTTTGAGATTTGACACAGTGTGTTCACACCCACCATCCCACCAGTATTCACGTTTATATAATTTTGATTGTTCCCCTTGTGTCCATTCATTTGGTTGTGCTACAATCACAGTCACAAGCAACTTTAGTAGTTTTCACTATTGAGTATTGATTGATTCATGATAGTTTTACTAATTATTTGTTTAAATATTTATCTATTCACCTTTACCTAATTTGAGTGGACCGTACAGTTTTATTGCATTTACTAACTAGCATGCTGGAAAATTTATATTCACTTTGCATTCACTATTTAATAAGGATTAACCCCCAGCACTTTATTATTTATTGATTTTACTATTTATTTCACTATTCAGTCCATCAAGGTTTCTCGCTGGTTTTAAAAAATATTAGCCAGCAAGCTGGAAAATTTGTACAATTTTATTTTATATTATATTATTTTATATTTTATATTTTTTAGTGAGTTTAATAAGGTATAGCGCCACATCTATTCTCCTTCTTTCACCTACGTACGATCTTGGACCTAAAAGCCCTCAATCACTTTGTGAAAGTGCAGAGGTTCAGAATGGAATCAGTTCGCTCAGTAGTCGCTGCACTCCATCAAGGGGACTTCCTGGCATCCTTAGGCATTCAGGATGCGTACCTGCACATACCCATATGCCTTCGGCATCAAAAGTTTCTGCATTTGCAGTCGGGGAAGCCCACTACCAGTTTGTGGCTCTTCCTTTTGGTCTGGCATCGGCCCCCTGAGTCTTTACCAAGTTATTGGCTCCAGTTTTGGCGTTGCTGCGACAATGTGGGATCGCGATTGTGGGATACCTAAACGATCTCCTCCTGAGGGAATCTTCCGCCTCAGAATTAGAGGAGGATGTGGCGATCACCATGCAGACCCTGCAAGAATTTGGGTGGCTGTTGAACCTCAAAAAGTCGGTGATTGTGCTGGCCCAGCTTCTGGAGTACCTAGGCTTGCTGTTGGACTACAGGGAAAGGAGAATTTTTCTCCCTTTAGACAAATTGCAGACTTTCAGATCCACGGTAAGACTGCTGATGAACCGCAAGTGGTCATCGCTCCGCTTTTGCATGCGAGTACTGGGGCTCATAGAGCCTCCTTCGAGGCAGTACCTTATGCCCAGTTCCACACCAGAGTCCTGCAGAAGGAGATTTTGACAAAATGGGACAAATGTCAGTTGTCCCTGGATCGACAGATCCAGGTGAGCCAGTCAGTCAGAGACTCACTGATCTGGTGGTTGAGATCCCCAGTGATTCAGTCCGGAAAATTGCTCCTTCCTCTGAAATGGACGGTGATCACAATGGACACAAGTCTATCCGATTGGGGTAGAGTGATGGGGGTTCAGTCGGCCCAGGGCCTCTGGTCGACGGAAGAATCCCAGTTGCTGATCAATCTGCTCGAATTAAGAGCGATCAGGCTGTGCCTCTCCACATGGTCGATGAGGCTGCAAGGGCGTCCGATCAGGATCCAGTCAGACAGCGCCACGGCCGTGGCATACATCAATCACCAAGGGGGAACAGGAAGTTCAGTCGCTGCACGGGAGGTCGCTCACATACTTCGGTGAGCAGAGCGACAGGTACCGGGCCTGTCGGCCATTTACATCCCGGGAGTGGAGAACTGGCAGGCGGACTATCTGAGTCGACAGATGCTGGACCCAGGAGAATGGGCATTGCACCCGGAGATATTTAGGTTACTGTGCCTGAAGTGGGGCACACCAGACGTGGATCTGCTGCCCTCCCGCCTCAATCGCAAGGTGCCAAGATTCGTTGTCCAGGACAAGAGACCCGTGGGCAGACACATCAGATGCTCTGGTGGCTCCATGGGATCAGTACCAGCTGATCTACGCCTTTCCTCCACTGATACTGTTACCACATCTGCTGCGCAAAGTGGAAGCCGGGGGGGATCCCATTGATACTGGTTGCCCCAAATTGGCCTCAGCGTCCTTGGTACGCAGACCTGGCGACTGGCGCTGCGAGAGGACCTTCTGTCTCAAGGTCCGATTTTCCATCCTGCTTTACCATCACTGGCTTTAACAGCATGGCTATGGAGGTGTTGAAGAATCGGTGTCTGTCGGACTTGGTGATTTTAACTATGTTGAGAGCACGAAAATCTTCTTTGCGGAAGATATACCATCGTACCTGGAAGGCCTACATCTCCATGTGTGAGGAGAAAGGATGGCATCCGTGCTCCTTTTCCATATCCAGGATCCTGCTGTTTCTCCAGCAAGGAGTTGACCAAAGATTGACATTATGCACCATTAAGGGGCAAATTTCAGTCTTGGCTGTCTTTTTTCAGCGACCCCTGGTGTCTCATTCATTAGGGAGTACTTTCGTTCAGGGGGTACGGCATGTAGTCCCTCCAGTGCGTCCACCGTTACTCCCATGGGATTTGCACCTGGTGTTGTCGGCGCTTCAAAAACTGCCATTTGAAAATATCAGGGAGATTCCCCTGTTGACTCTCTCAGAAAGTGGTCTTTCTAGTGGCCATCATATCGGCCAGGAGGGTTTCGGCCTTGTCCTGCAAGTCGCCCTATCTGGTTATCCATAAGGATAAGGTGGTGTTGCGTCTGCAACCGTCCTTTCTGCCTAACATGGTCTTGGCTTTTCATATCAATGAGGACATTGTATTACCATCTCTGTGTCCTAAGCCGAAGCACCCGAAGGAGGTGGCCCTTCACGCTCTTGACGTGGTTAGGGCTCTGAAGGTGTATTTGTCTGCCACAGCTCCCTTTCGGAAGTCAGACTCACTGTTTGTTTCGGTGACTGGTCCCAAGAAGGGCATGGCGGTCTCGTCGGCCACCAGTTCCAGGTGGATCGGACAGATTGTTGTACAAGCCTTCACCTTGAAGGGGCAGGTGCCCCCCTTTCCGGTCACCCCACTCCACGAGGGCAATCGGAATGTCTTGGGCTTTCCAACACCAAGCGTCGGTCGCTCAGGTGTGTCGTCTGTCCATACGTTTACCAAGTTCTACAAGGTAGACGCCAGTGGATCGGCTGATGCTTGTTTTGGCCGCAAAGATTTGCAGGCGTCCGTGTAGTTGCAATTGAATATGCAATATATATTTTTTCCTGTTTTTTTTAATAAAAACACAGTACTGTTATTTTAATGTACTGTTGCATTACTTCCGCAGTTTGGTGCGGTCTTGGGGATCACTCCTATTGAGGATACCCTGTTTTTTTGTGGTGGTTTTCCACGCACTGCTCTTTTTGTGTGGGTATAGTTTCACTAGTTCCCACTTGCCATGGTGGATGAAGTTTTTATGCTGTTTTTCCCACCCTTCGTTTTGACACTGCTTGGGGACATCCCATTTGTTACAGAAAGGAGCTGTGTCGGTCGGTGAATATAAGAGGAAATAGGATTTTTTTTTACTCACACTAAAATCCTTTTCTCTGTAATTCACCGACTGACACAGCACCTGCCCCTCCTTTTATCTTTACGTTATACTGCTTGTTGACGTACTGATGCCGCTTTGCAGGGTGGAGGGTTGTAGCCCAAGAGACCTCCCCCCTGGGTGGAACTAAGAGTTCTGGTGTTGTGTTACAACTAGTATTCTCCTAGTGATAAGGCTAACAACCCATTTGTTACAGAGAGGAGCTGTGTCGGTCGGTGAATTACAGAGAAAAGGATTTTACGGTGAGTACAAAAAAAATCCTATTTTTTCCACATTTCTTATTTGTACTCAGAGTCAAACTGTGGATAGTATGGAAAGGAACAAAGCAACAAAGAACATAGACCTGAAGTGTGCCGGGGTCACGTGGTCAGTATGCCTAAAAGGGGGCAAAAAAAACACAGTAGGATGAAAGTTTAACAACCAGATTACACAGTGAATTGACGTCTAACCTGGAGTGGCGGCAACAAAGTATAAACTCCGCTGTAGAAAGAGGAGCGCCAGAAAAGGCAGTATAGGACCAACCCAGGGGTTGACAAATGGAACTAACCAAGCTGGCATAAAACCAACCCCGAGCACCACACCTTGCCAGGCTCCCAGAACCAGTAAACAGTGCCGCCCCCCCCCCAATGCTACGACTTGAGAACATGCAGATGTAACAGTAGAAGGCCGGGGTGCCAACCAGTTGATAGGCTAAAGTAAGCGAGACCCTGACCAGAAGCACCACTCCCCTAGCTTTAAGAACCACAAAAGCAAGCTATAGCACTGCCTTGAGCCCAAAGCTGGTAACCAACGCAAAAGTAGACCTAAGAGTATGTCGGATACGACACAAAAATAAGACCCAAAACAAGGGAAGTCATCTGAGCACATCAGGGGGTCTACTCTGCTGGAACCCCGAGGACGGTTTCAATCGAAAGTGCAGAAAAAGGAACCTGATGGGTCATCCAACATGAAATGCTGAGACTCAACTCAAAACACCCTGAAAGTGCAGTGGGCCTATGAACTGGAAGAGGAAAAAACCCAAAAAGACAATAGGAACTGGATGTTAACCATCAGGACTGGAAACCTAGACCAGAGAGCCTGGAAAACATGCCAAGCAGTGTCATGAGCCTTCCTGGTATTTAAACAAAACCTAATGATCAAAGCTGCTGCGAAAGCCAAATGGACAACCAATCTACCATGGAACTGAAAGAAAGTGCGATACCGGTACCTGCTTCCGAGACCCGAGCCTACTGATAGCGCCCCAAGCCCCGAGAGGGTCCCGGGATCCACCAAAGCCCCTGAGCCAGTAGAAGCTGAGGAGCTGTAATAGGTTGATTTACCAATCATTCCATACCATGCGCAACTCCTGGCCGGACGCAGCTAGGAAATAAAAAGGTAGTGTGGAACGACACCCAACTGGTCAGGAACACAACTAGCGAGAGAACTGTGAGCAACCAAAGAAACCTGTAAAAGCATGCAACCTGCTAGAAGGAAACGTGACTTAACGAGAAACATGAGTAGCGTGAGCTAACAAACATGAGCAGCCTAAGAACCGAATCTGCAAGAAAAACACCCTCCACATAAGAAACGCAGGTTACATGAGAACATGAACCGATGAAACTACGAGAGAAAACCCTGGGGGCACGAGAGAAAACCCTAAAAAAAAAAAAAAAAAACGACAGAAACCTGGAAAACGAGAGAACCTAGAAAATGAGAGAAACGAATCATTGCGTGAGAAACTAAACATTTGCATGCGAAACGTAACATTTGCATGCGAAACGTAACATTTGCATGCGAAACGTAACATTTGCATGCGAAACGTAACATTTGCATGCGAAACGTAACATTTGCATGAGAAACGTAAACCTATCGAGAGAAACTTAACATAGCGAGAGAACCGTGAATTCCATGGGAACCGTGAATTCCATGGGAACCGTGAATTCCATGGGAACCGTGAATTGCATGAAAACTTACCTGCCTAAGAACTAACCAGTGGTGTAAGAACAGATGAGGAGACTTGCCACCGAACAAGCCAATTAAAAACGATCACCTCAATCTGTTAAAACCCATAGGCGTGATGGGTAACCAGCGATGGAAAAACATGGACAACCCAGCTGTTTAAAACAACCAGAAAACCTAATAAAATAACCGGCCTATGACACAACCATCCCCCTGGTACCTGATAAGTATAAGGACGGGGGACCTACTAAGTGTAAAGATGTGGGTGCCGAAATGACAGGACCAACAGCGCATGAATGTGAGCCTGATGACAACCCACCCTAATGAATACAGCAGTGAGCCCGAACAACCTGCTGTGCTAAGACAGGAAATGAAAACGAACACTCAGGGCTAAGGTACCCACAGACCGTGGTGGGTAGTAGTAGTAAAAGGTGTAATGGTGAATGTATACGTATTATGTGTGGACTACAGGCGAGAAGATTGGGACAACAATCAATTAACAACGAAACCTCAGCCTGTATGGACCTGTAGCATGACAGATCCTGGATGTAAGTACCAGCTAAAGGAAATGCAACGAATGAAGAGCAATAACATGAAACGCGCGACACAAGGAAAACGTAAGAAACATGGGAAAAACGAAAGAAACATAAAATGAAAGAAACATGGGAAAAAAAAACGAAAGAAACATGGAAAAAAAAAAAACGAAAGAAACATGGGAAAAAAAACTAAAGAAACATGGGGAAAAAAAAAAACGAAAGAAACAAATGGAAAAAAAAAAAGAAAGAAACATGGGAAAAAAAACTAAAGAAACATGGGAAAAAAAACTAAAGAAACATGGGGAAAAACGTAAGAAACATGGGAAAAAAAAACTTAAGAAAACACGGGAAACGTAAGAAACAAAAACATAAAAGTAGCCTGAGACACGTAAAATTGCAACAGACACGTAAATACAACAGACACGTAAATACAACAGACACGTAAATACAACAGACACGTAAATACAACAGACACGTAAATACAACAGACACGTAAATACAACAGACACGTAAATACAACAGACACGTAAATTGCATGCAAAAATGTAAAACCTGAGAACCAAAAATTCCATGAAACCATATAAGAACCGTAAAACGTGTAAAAAACGTCAACCACCTGAGAAACGCATGAGCAATGCAAATTGCATGAGAGACGCAAATTGTGAGAAAAACACTTAAATTGCAGAAACTGTAACCTGCGTAAGAAACCGTAATTTGCAGAAACTGTAAATTGTGTAAGAACCGTAAATTGCATGAAACAATAAATCGCACGAGAAACTGAATATCGCATGAGAAATCGTAGTTGCATGACCCGTCAACTGCATGAGACACACAAATTGTAAGAACCGTAAATTGCATGCAATTTGCCTAAAGCCGTAAATTGCAGAAAAACGAAAATTGCATGAGAAAAAACGTAAACTGCATGAGAAACCGTAAAAATGCATGAGAAACCGTAAATCACATGAGAAACTATGAATTGCATTAGAAACGTAAATTGCATGAGAAACTGTAACTGAATAAGACCATACCTACCTGGAACCCCGCCCCCCCATGGAAAATGCACCATTACACCATAACACAGGTATTCTCTGTATGATACCCTGACCAAACCCCAAAATGCAAGTAACTATACCATGCATGGTCACATATGAAGACTGATAGCAGCTCGAGATTTTATTGGCCACACACCTGCTGCCGAGGAGCCCCAGCAGGAGACATTAGCCCAGGTCACCACATACATCAAACCCCACCCCGGACAGCCCCTGGGAGTGATGATACAACACCGGTCCAGCTCCTAATGACCTCAAGGGCCCTCCCCCCATATGCTCCTCATACTGTATGGGAGGGGTGGCATGCAGAGAAAACACCCCTCCCCCTTGCTGGAGTACTTGGGAGAGAGAGGGAGGATGGACACCCCCCTTTTAATCCTGGTGTGAGCATGGCTATCCCCTCCCCCCCGAAATGCCGGATGGCATATCCCAATGTGGGCAGGCGGCACCGGAAGAAGCGGCAGCCGAACACACCCCCCCCCACCCAGCACAGGCACCGAGAGAACGGGCGGCCGGACACACCTCCCCTCCCGGCGTGAGCACCGGGAGAACGGGCGGCCGGACCCGGCCACCTCCCCCCCTCCCGGCGCGAGCATTGGGAGAGGTGGGTGGACAGCCACCAACCTAACACAAGGAGAGGGGAGCTGGCGGGCGAGCGGCCGAACACCCCCCACCCCATGAGCACCGGCGGGTAGGCGGATGGACGGCCCCCCAGTAATCGATAACCGGGCAGGTCGGACGGTCTCCCCAGAGGCACCCGCGTAAGCACCGAGGGAGGAACCGCCACCCCGCCTGCCGTCGACTAGAAGTGCAGACCCAGAAATGACGTCATGAAAAGCCGGCGTCCACAAGAGGAGGAGGCAGAGGAGGGCAGGCTTTATGAAGCCTGACTCCTCCCACAAATACAGACTGACCTGCGGTCAGCCTTACACATACTGTCAGCAGTGCAGTACAGCATCATCTTATAACTGGTTTGGCGATGACCAGGGACACTGACTGGTGAGAGTATGTAAAAAATAAAATATATATTTTTTTGTTCTTTTCTCTTTTCTTTTTTTACATACTGTGACCATAGTAATACAGAGTCACCATGGTAACACTGTACCACTCTGGGCAGTTGATCAGAATTTTTTATTCATTTTTTACATATTATAATTGCATAGTAGTGAATTTCACTGCAATAAGCACATATTTTTACTTAATGACAGTGTGTAGACACTGTGTATTGTTACATGGTTCAAATGGGCTGTGATTGGCCCGGTCTGTACCATGTGATCATTCACTGTGACCAATCACATCTAGCAACACAATTGAATAGAATGAATGAATGGCATGAAAGGAAGCCATTCATTGTTTACAACTAGGGATGAGCTTCGTGTTTCGAGTCGAACATACGTTCGACTCGAACATCGGCTGTTCGCCCTTTCGGCGAATTCCGAACGTTATGGGCCGTTCGCGCCAAATTCGCGTGCGCTCACGGCCCACAATGCACTGTGTCATCGCAGTGCATTGCTGGCTCATGATTGGCCAAGCATGCACTGTGACCCCGCATGCTTGGCCAATCACAGCGCCAGCAGCGAGGAGAGCCATAATTGGCCACAGGCAGGATGCCTGTGGCCAATCATAGCTCAGGCTGTGTAGTACACGCCCCACACTATATAAGGCCGCCAGCGCGGCGGCCTAGTGTAGTGTGTTGGCGTCTGAAGCAGTTAGGGGGTGTTCTGTGTACCTTCAACACAGTACACACCGATCGTTATCGGCCGATTTTCGATCTTGCTCTTCTGTAGTGGTTGTTGTCTGCTTGCCCTGACCGCAGTATACACCGCTATATTCACCTCACCTATATAGCTTGTGATCTATCTTTTATAATAGAGCTTGCAGTCAGTAGTGTTAGGAGCTTGTGCGTGCTGTCTGCGTGCTCTGTACCCAGTACACACCGCCATATCCACCTACATAGCTCTTCTCTATTTGAGCCCACTTGCCATCTGCAGGAGTTATTGGAAGTTGTGTGTGCCTCCAGCACAGCACAGTGTACATCTGTATATACCCCTTTATCTCTGGTGTTCTATAATAAAGGCATCTGCAGGAGTTAGTGGGTTTTTTGTGCCTCCAGCACAATATACACCTGTATCTACCCTTTATTGCTGTTCTCTAATAGAGGCATCTGCAGGGCTTAGTGGGTGTTGTGTGACTCAATTACAGTATACCCTTTTATCTCTGGTGTTCTATAATAAAGGCATCTGCAGGAGTTAGTGGGTGTTGTGTGACTCCAGCACAATATACACCTGTATCTACCGTTTATTGCTGTTCTCTAATAGAGCCATCTGCAAGGCTTAGTGGGTGTTGTGTGACTCCATTACACTGCTGTTTTATCCAACTCCCTTCAGGCCATTACCATGTCTGGAAGGCCAGCAAGGAGAGGCAGACAGGCGCGAGCCGATAAAAGAGGGCAAGCAGGCTCTGTGTCTAGGGACAACAGTGCTGGTCGTGGACGCGGTGCATTGTCATCAGCACGTGGCCATGGGACACGCTTGTCCTTCTTTTCGGCAGCTGGACATGTTGAACCGCAACATGCCAACGACTTGGTAGAGTGGATGACCAAGCCCTCTTCATCCTCTCTCACCCAGTCTCAGGGTACTAGCAAAGCAGCTGCCAACGCATCGTCTTCCCTCCTCTCAATGTCATCATCAGTGACTCCTTCCCTAGACCCACCACGTCCTCCTGAGGAGTCTCCTGAACTCTTTGAGCACAGTGTTGGGTACATGCTCCAGGAGGATGCCCAGTGTTTTGTAGGCTCTGATGATGACACTCAGCTAGAGGAAGGCAGTAGCGTGAGCGCAGAGAGAGGGGATGCTCAAGAAGGACAGCAATCTGGCAGTCATGTTCCACAAGCTGCACATACTGCCAGGTTTGCTACAGCGATGAAGAGGGAGGGGATGATGAGGGCACTGACTCCATGTGGGTGCCTGGTAGGAGAGAGGAGGAGGAGGAGGCACATGTCCAACGAGGCAGGATGCCCTCCGGGGGCCAGCTTAGGGGCAGCACACGACTGAATCACACCGCAGAGCTCCGCCTGTGCAGGGCGCTGCCTCTGCGCGTTATTCTAAAAGTTCTTTGGTGTGGGCCTTTTTTGAGACGAGTGCATCAGATCTCACCGCTGCTATTTGCAACATATGTCTCAAGCGTATCTCGCGTGGCCAAAACATCAGCCGCTTGGGCACCACATGCTTGACCAGACATATGTTGACGTGCCATGCAGCTCGTTGGCAAGCGTACCTCAAAGACCCACACCAAAGAACAAAGCGGACCTCTCCTTGCTCCTCATCAGCTGGCATCTCCAACCCCACTAGACCTTCAGTCCTCTCTGAAACCTGCTCTGAGAGGAATGAAGGTGTAGAAATAGGTGTGTCACAGCCAAGTGCTTCCGGGCACTCTAGCAGTACACCCACGTCCGATTATAGCAGGCAAATGTCCCTGCCCCAGCTGCTGGACCGGCGAAAGAAATTCACTCCCAGCCATCCACATGCCCAGCGGTTGAATGCTAGCTTGGCTAAATTGCTAGCACTTCAACTGCTGCCTTTTCAGTTGGTAGACTCGGCCCCCTTCCGTGAGTTTGTACAATGTGCGGTTCCTCAGTGGCAGGTCCCCAAACGCCACTTTTTCTCACGGAAGGCGATTCCGGCTCTCTGCCGGCATGTGGAAGGCAATGTCCTTGCCTCGCTGGACAGGGCGGTCAGCGGTAAGGTGCATATTACCGCTGACTCATGGTCCAGCAGGCATGGACAGGGACGTTACCTGTCTTTCAAGGCCCATTGGGTCACTCTTCTGGCAGCTGGGAAGGATGCAGAACAAGGTGCAGTAGTGTTGGAGGTTGTTCCGCCACCACGCCTCCAAAATGCTACTATTGGTTGTGACACACCTCTCTCCTCCACCCCCTCCTCTTCTTCTTCCTCCATGGCCTCTTCCAGTGCTCTGTCCTCAGAATCAGCGGTGCTCCGTAGGCGTTCCAGGGGCTATGCCATTACGCAGGCAAAACGATGCCATGCCGTGCTTGCGCTGGTTTGTTTGGGGGACAGGAGCCACACTGGGGCGGATGTTTTGTCAGCTCTGCAGGAGCAGGCCGAGAGGTGGTTGACGCCACGCCAGCTTAAGGCAGGAATTGTGGTTTGTGACAATGGCACCAACCTCCTCTCCGCGGTTCTTGGGCAGGTACCCCGGCTTACAGGATGTCCTGAAGCAGGCCAGGAAAGTCTGTGTGCATTTCCGCCGATCATTTAATGCCTGTGCTCGGCTAGCTGAGCTCCAAAAGGAGTTGAACCTGCCCAAGAACCGCCTTATATGTGACATGCCCACCAGGTGGAACTCAACGTTGGCCATGCTGCAGCGGCTGCACACGCAGCAGAGGGCCATCAATGAGTACCTGTGCGACTACGGCACCAGGACAGGGTCAGGGGAGCTTGGTTTTTTTCTCACCACACCAGTGGGGCATGATCAGGGATGCATGCACTGTCCTGTCACCGTTTGAGGAGGCCACAAGGATGGTGAGCAGTGACAGTGCATGCATCAGTGACACTGTACCTCTTGGAGCATACGCTGCGTGGAATAATGTACAGGGCACTTGAGGCAGAACAGAGGCAGGAGGAGGAGGACTTCCTTGCCTCTCAAGGCCCCCTTTATCCAGACAGTGTTCCTGCTGTGCCACCCATCACACAGGAAGAGGATGAGGAGGAGGAAGAGGAGGAGGAGGGTGATTGTGTCAGCATGGAGGTGGAGGCTGGCACTCAGCAGCAGCAGTCTTGTAGGGATGATTTACAGTCCCAAGAAACACGTGGACTTGTACGTGGCTGGGAGGAGGTAGCTGCGGATCGTGTTGCCCTTAGTGACCCAGAGGACTCCGGACCGAATGCCTCAGCTAACCTACGCTGCATGGCCTCCCTGATCCTGCAAAGCCTGCGGAAGGATCCTTGTATTCTTCGGATCAAGGAGAGGGACCATTACTGGCTGGCCACTCTCCTTGATCCACGGTACAAGGGTAAGGTTGCCGACCTTATCTTGCCATCGCAGAGGGAGCAGAGGATGAGACATCTCCGGGAGGCCTTGCAGAAAGGTCTGTGCAACGCGTTCCCAGAGACTGGGAGGTTACAAACTCCTGGTCCTGGACAACGTGTTGCTGAGGCATCGGTCAGAAGGAGCGGTGGAGAAGGTGGCCGTCTGAGTGATGCTTTCAGACAATTTTTTAGTCCGCAGCCCCAAGGTATGATCGGTTCCAGCAACCATCGCCAGCGTCTGATTTACATGGTGCAGGAATACCTAGGGGCAAGGTCAGACTTGGACACCTTTCCCACTGAAAATCCTCTGGCTTACTGGGTCTTGAGGATGGATCACTGGCCAGAGCTTGCACAGTATGCAATTGAGCTACTGGCCTGTCCTGCATCCAGCGTTCTTTCGGAACGCACCTTCAGTGCTGCTGGTGGCTTTGTTACCGATCACAGGGTACGCCTGTCCACCGAATCAGTTGATCGACTGACCTTCATCAAGATGAATCAGTCTTGGATCACCCACAGCTACCAAGCACCTGAAGCTGATGTAACCGAATAATTTTTTTTGAAATATCACATCCCTTCAAGACTGCCTATGCTGATGCTGAGTGACTGTCCTATTATGTTGATTGTCTATCCTCTTCCTCCTCCGCTGATATGTTGGAAGAACATTTCTGGTTCTGGGTTATGCCATCAGCCTAATTTTTCTGCCCCTGTTTAACAGGGGCGTTTAATTACAATTTTTGATGCAATGCTTTGCAGCAGGGCTAATTCCTGCAATAAAACTAGAGTATATGGGAGAGGTTGCAGTGTGGTGGCACCAGTGCCTAAGGCCCAATTTTTCTGCCCCCGTTTAACAGGGACATGCAATTACAATTCTTGATATAATATTTCACAGGAGGGCCCGTTCCTGTGCCCACCCAGAGTAACGGTGGAGGACTTATAGTGTTGTGGCACCAGCACCACAACCACCAAAGGTCAATTTTTCTACCACTGTTCAACAATGGCATGTAATTACAATTCTTGATATAATCGTTCACAGCAGGGTGCTCCAGCGCCCACCAAGAGTCACTTTGAGGGCTTACAATGTTGTGGCAAAACCAACACCTTGTTCCGCCATTTCTGTAGCGCATATAGGGCAGGCCCCTACTTTCAAACATCCAACTTACAAACATCTCCTACTTGCAAACGGAAGGAGACAACAGCAAGTGAGATGAAAAAAGATGGACGACAAAACAAATTATACAGGGGTGATAACCCTTCCCTATGTTTTCCAAAAAGCTTAAAAATAGTTTTTTTTGACTGGAGCTACACTTTAAAAATGTACCAGTTAAAAATTACAAACAGATTCAACTTAACACAACAAACCTACACAGTCCCTGTCTTGTTTGCACCGCCTGTATACTGCTGTTCTGAGTATATAGGGCCTGGGGGCCACACGCATTTCCTTTTTTTAATATGGGTTTGGGGTTCCCCTTAATATGCGTACAAGACCCAAAGGGGCAGGTAATGGGCAGGGAGGGCTACCCATGCCATTTTTCTCAATGATTTTCAACCATATTGCAGGAACCAGATATAACATTAAAACCGCAAGCAGTTTTCAATGATGTCATTTCTGTTTAATGTCATTTTGTGCAGGGACTGTTCTAAACACGGGAAACACGTGGCACTTCACAGGCATACTACAGACACCCCCCAGGCACCATATTTAAAGGAATATTTCATCTCAAAACATGGTGGGAGGGGGATATGCAAGTCAGACATATTTAGTACTTCAAGTAATTCAAACTATATGTGATATTTGTAGGTCACCAAAGAGATAATATAATTTTAGTATCCGATGAGTTGATGAAATCGGTTATAAAGAA
This sequence comes from Lithobates pipiens, assembly GCF_037356315.1. Taxonomy (NCBI): domain Eukaryota; kingdom Metazoa; phylum Chordata; class Amphibia; order Anura; family Ranidae; genus Lithobates; species Lithobates pipiens. The sequence continues at coordinate 145,555,662 of NW_027507789.1, forward strand.
AATATATATGAAAGTATAAGGTTATTAGTAGAATTGTTTTAGGAACAAATTAGTATTAAGAAAAACATATAATCGTGATTATAACTGTATAAGAATTTAACCTATGTTTAGATAAACAAATATTGATTGGATACCCGAATTATACATGTATCTATATAGATAATAATTGTATGTGATATTGTTTGATATATATCTAACCTGTGTCCTTTATAAATGGACTAAAAAGATTAATAGATATACATTTATATGCATATATATCACCATTTTATGCAAGTGATTAATCAATAATTATGCTAAGCGTATTTGATAGCATGTGGTTAGTAGAATTCCCAGTTTGAGAGATTATTTTCACTAAGGTACAAAAAATAAAATACACAATATAAAATTAAATCTATCACTTATAGAGATAAGCCACAAAACACATGTGAGACACCTGGTGGTTGAAGGTGCAATTACCTTAAAAACATTTAGACTACTGGGAAAGGTGATCATTAAGTCTGCCTGCCAATAGGAGAGGGACATATACCTTCTGGGCAGAACTTAGTATAATTTTATGATCTTTTTGTTGAAGAGGATATTTAAGAAGCACAAAAGATGGTCATGGAGGGAGCTCAGGGGGAAGCTTAGGGACCCCCCCTGAGAAGGGACACTGGAAGATTCCCAGACAAACTGATACTCATGCACCATGCATGAATACATATTTTTACATTCACGAAGATCCCTGCTCCATTGACCCGCACCACACACTCATGCGGATTTAGGTTGGATGCAGCACATAATGCATGGACATACATGGAGCGATGGCGACCCATGTTGCACTCCATTGGTTCTTCCAGACTTGGGCACTGGGCCGCCAGATGACCCAGTTAATGGCAGGACCAACAGCAAACCTCACCGGGTTCCCCCTGTCGGTTCCCTGGAAGCTTAGGTCATGGGGTGCTCCTGGTAGTTGTATTATCTCTCCGAGCAGCCACTATGCGATCACTGGGAGGCACACTGGTGCTGGAACGCACTTCTTTAAAATGGGCCAGCTCTCTTGTGACAGAGGGACTCTCCTGGAATTTTTCTGCACAACTGTAGCGCTCAACAGCTGTAGCCATCTCATCCAGGGACAGAGGCTCGGACTGAGCCACCCATCGGTGGAGCTCCCTGGGTAGTCCATGCAAGAAACGATCAAATGCGACTCTTTCCACAATCTGAGTGGGTGTCTTTTCCTCAGGTTTCAGCCAATCTTGGAACAAGTGCATCAGGTGGTAGAGCTGCACACGGGCAGGCTTAGCCTTGTCAAAGCGCCAGCCATGGACTCGGTTCTCCCTTAAAGTGAAGTCACTCCCAGACTTGCTAGGATTTCTGCTTTCAGGAGCTTATAATCATGTGCTGATTCAGGGGCCAAGTCACAGTACGCTTGTTGGGGGTTAGGTTAGGAGCCAGTACATCTGCCCAGTCTTTATCAGGCAGACCCTCCCTTGCTGCAACCCACCTCAAACATAGCTAAGTATGCTTCCACGTTGTCTAAGGCCATCATCTTTTGCAGTGTCCGCTGCATTGTCTTCCGGGGGTCACTCTTTACAGCGGGGTCACCTTTCGTCATTTCAGCTTGCTTGGTCACTGCCTTTTATCCCGCTATCTGTTCACTCAGTAAGCAATTTGTTTCCTGTTGTACAGCGACTGTCTGCACCAGGATCTGCTCCTGCCGAGCCTGTGCTTGTACCAGGGCCTGCTTGGCCTCCTGATGGCGGGCCTGCCCTTGTGTATTAGCCAGTACCAGATGCTTAACCACATCCTCCATGGCTTGTTCAGAAGATTTCACTGTCTGTGCAGCTTTAACCCAGGACGTGGGATTAGACTGGACCCCTCAAACTGCCCAATTTCTCCACCAATTGTAGGGGATCAGAGGGGTGAAGAGCTGGCTTAGAGGCAGTCCAGTAAAATAAAAGTGTCTTTATTCAGCAAAATAGCAAAAAAAAAAACATACGACCAGACAGACTTGTCTTATCACACGGATGTGCACACAGGTACAGCTCACAGTTCAGCAGCACACAGGCTTACAGGTAAAAGTTCATGGCTCCAATCAGAGCTACAGTCTTTTTGTGGTTAAGCTCACCCAGCAGGTACACCATCCAGCAATGGACATTTCCACACAGCGTGCTGCTGTGTCTCTCTCTCCCACTCAAACAGCTCCACACTGACACTTTCAGCACACCTGATAATAAACAGGTCTGAAGGGGAAGTACCTGCCTTCTTCGATTAACCCCTTCTTAACCCTGCCCCAGGCTGACCCTCTACAATTGGTACCGCTTTATTAAAAGTCTTTTAGCCGTGGTCCTTACCGTCATGTTGGTAACGGGATAGCCTTCTGGCCATGCGGAGAACATGTCAATGACAATCAATGCATATTCATATCGGCCACTCTTTAGCATCTGTATGTGGTCGATCTGTATCCTTTGGAAGGGGTACTGGGCTTTTGCTAGATGTTTCAAAGGTACCTTCTCTGTTCTTCCAGGATTGCACTTAGCACAGATGTGCACGACTTGCAGAAGTTGTTGGTGAGTGGAGTGACCCCCTAATAAAAGTAGTATTTGTTGATCAGGGCGTTCATCAAGGTTTTTGACAGATGAGAGGCACCATGGGCCCACTGTACCACTGCAGGACACATTGATCGTGGTCAACACAGTCTCTTGTTTAATTCCATGATTCCTTCAACTTCTGTGGCTCCTTTTTTGTTCCACACTTCTTTTTCTTCTTTGTCAGCTGCCTTCTGTTGCTCCTTGAGGTGAGTCCTGTTTACAGGAGTGTTTTGTAGAATCATGTTGGTTTGTACAGTCTCTTCAGGGGTGTCTATTGGGTCATCCAGGATGGGTGTATTCACTCTGCTGACCACTTCTCACGTCCCATCTGCAGCTTGTTTCCTTTCGCAGTGGTATCTACCAGGTCAGGGGTCAAGTCCTGGGGAAAAAAGTGTGGGAACTCCTACCCAAAATCCACTCCCCCACCAAAAAAAAAAAAAGATATGCTCATATGCATATATATATTTCACACAAAATACAGTGACTGCAAATGCGACATGCTACAAGAGATGACCAGACTGCGAATTCGACTACAGGAGATGACCAGACTGCGAATGCGACATAGTACAGGAGATGACCAGACTGCGAATGCGACTACAGGAGATGCCCAGACTGCGAATGCGACTACAGGAGATGCCCAGACTGCGAATGCGACTACAGGAGATGATCAGACTGCAAATGCGACATACTACAGGAGATGATCAGACTGTGAATGCGACATATTACAGGAGATGACCAGACTGTGAATGTGACATACTACAGGAGATGACCAGACTGCGAATGCGACATAGTACAGGAGATGACCAGACTGCGAATGCGACTACAGGAGATGATCAGACTGCGAATGCGACTACAGGAGATGATCAGACTGTGAATGCAACTACAGGAGATGACCAGACTACGAATGCGACATAGTACAGGAGATGACCAGACTGCAAATGCGACTACAGGAGATGATCAGACTGCGAATGCGACTACAGGAGATGACCAGACTGCGAATGCGACTACAGGAGATGACCAGACTGCGAATGCGACTACAGGAGATGACCAGACTGCGAATGCGACTACAGGAGATTATCACACTGCAAATGCGACTACAGGAGTATGCGACATACTACAGGAGATGACCAGACTGTGAATGCGACATACTACAAGAGATGACCAGACTGTGAATGCGACATACTACAAGAGATGACCAGACTGTGAATGCGACATACTACATGAGATGACCAGACTGTGAATGCGACTACAGGAGATGACCAGACTACGAATGCGACATAGTACAGGAGATGACCAGACTGTGAATGCGACATAGTACAGGAGATGACGAGACTGCGAATGCGACATAGTACAGGAGATGACCAGACTGCGAATGCGACATAGTACAGGAGATGACCAGACTGCGAATGCGACATAGTACAGGAGATGACCAGACTGCAAATGCGACATAGTACAGGAGATGACCAGACTGCAAATGCGACATAGTACAGGAGATGACCAGACTGCAAATGCGACATAGTACAGGAGATGACCAGACTGCAAATGTGACTACAGGAGATGATCAGACTGTGAATGCGACATAGTACAGGAGATGACCAGACTGCAAATGTGACATAGTACAGGAGATGACCAGACTGTGAATGTGACTACAGGAGATGATCAGACTGCGAATGCGACTACAGGAGATGACCAGACTGCGAATGCGACTACAGGAGATGATCAGACTGCAAATGCGACATACGACAGGAGATGACCAGACTGTGAATGCGACATACTACAGGAGATGACCAGACTGTGAATGCGACATACTACAGGAGATGACCAGACTGTGAATGCGACATAGTACAGGAGATGATCAGACTGCGAATGCGACATAGTACAGGAGATGACCAGACTGCGAATGCGACATAGTACAGGAGATGACCAGACTGCAAATGCGACATAGTACAGGGGATGACCAGACTGCAAATGCGACATAGTAGAGGAGATGACCGGACTGCAAATGCGACATAGTACAGGAGATGACCAGACTGCGAATGCGACATAGTACAGGAGATGACCAGACTGCGAATGCGACATAGTACAGGAGATGACCAGACTGCAAATGCGACATAGTACAGGAGATGACCAGACTGCAAATGCGACATAGTACAGGAGATGACCAGACTGTGAATGTGACTACAGGAGATGATCAGACTGCGAATGCGACTACAGGAGATGATCAGACTGCAAATGCAACATACTACAGGAGATGATCAGACTGCAAATGCGACATACTACAGGAGATGACCAGACTTTGAATGCAACATACTACAGGAGATTAAAAATCAAACAGATGGTGTTGCGCTACCTGAACTAAATATAATTAAAGTGCCTTATACTAGAAAGATAAATTCTATCTAAAAACCAGCTACCCTATCTTAAATGCAAATTAAGGTGCCTAGTGCTTTGTTGATAGTATTAAATGGGTGACATATTTATAACAGCAATAGAGAGAAAAAAAATAAAAAATTAAATTTTATCTTGCTCCACCAAGTTAATCCAAAAAACAAAGAGTATCCAATGTGTTATAAAACATAGATTCCAGAAATCATGTGTTATATATAAACATAAATAACTTCAAGTAGAAGGAAAAAATATTCCATAAAGTGAAAAATATCTTATATTAAGACGTGCAATTCATTATGTATACTTAAACACAAAAACTTTGTAAAATACAATCTTTAGTGAAATTAAATAAAGTGACCAGTGATTGTTAATTCCGTAATCTTCTTAATAGATAAAAAAATATATATAAGTAAATAAAACAGTCTATATGTGAACTGGGAAAAAGTGCTCAGTGACTTATTCAGTGCTTCTCAAAAAACAGGTGCCAGCAATCGTGTTTTGTGATTCCTGTGTCTCCAGTATGCACGGCACACCAGGTAGAATGGCCCCTTACCTCACTGCTGTAAGGTAAACAGCAAATCAAGCAGTCAGAAAAAGGGGGGTCCAGGGATTCTATCCCAATTCCTAGCCGATGGATATTGGCCCCCTCAATTAGGTTTTTTCCTCAGATAGTTTCCATATGGATCTTTGACTTCAATGTAACTCCCAGAGGTCTCATAGGAAAGAAAGAGGTATACTCCGATGGTGAAGTACGTTCGTATATTTTATTGTAAAGATATATAAAAAAGAGGTACTCACAAACATGTAGTAAAATACAGCTTAAAAGCGAACGAGCGTTCCGCTCGTGTTTGCGAACGTCACTTCCGGTATCCTTGTTCCGACGCGTATCGTCACTAGTCACGTGACTTCATCAGGGAATAGGATACTCTAGCATGGAAGTGTCTTTTATATGCGCGTGTATGGCGGCCATTTTACTGAAGTCTCCCATAGGTTAACATTGGCACAGCCATTTTTATGGGGTCTTCCATAGATTAACATGGTACGGCCATCTTTTAGAAGTCAATCTACACCCAACATCATTTTCCACATAACTAAGCTACACCCGCGGCCATTTTTCGTTGGTCCTGGTTAATAGCCATTTCCCCATAGCTCACCCATGGGTTATATCTTCAGTGATGTTTTTTGTGTCTATATATAATAGTGGAAATTTCTATCGGGCTCCTATATTCCATTTAATGTCATATAGAAATTAGTCTGCAATTCCATTGGTTCACATCAAATTTCTAACGGGGAACAGCGGGGGGGGGGGGGGGGGGGGGATGGGGGGGGGTAGGGGAGGGGGAAGTGGAAAGGGGGGGGGTGGTCATAAGAGGTGTAGGTGAACTCGATATTCAATATCTACCTACACAAAGATTATTTATCAAATGCCATAAATCGCATGGGCATTGTAACCCCATATTTTACACTAGATAATATCTAAAACCGTTTTTTTAAAAATAGTATATATAAAAAAAATTAGGGGGCGTGGCCTAACCTCGGGACGGAATGGACGCTTGAGAGCTGAGCTCCTGCCGCGATCCGGTCCTATAGCCGTTAAGGAAGCTTATCCATACTCTTAAATACCTCGAAGATTATGGGAACCGCCTCAAGAACATCATCTGCCTCCCGTTCACGATCCCCGAGGCGACAGCACGGCAGCATTAGCCAAACTCTTCCGGAGCTGTTCCGCTCACAGAGAGACAATATGGCGTCTTCCCGCCACACTTCATCGCAGGCCCCAGCCTCCGCACAATCACCCGCGCCACTCAGTGAAGCTGTCCCGGGCCAGGAGGTCTCACTACAGCCCTCCAACAACACCCGAGTCTCATGGATCTAAGATCGGTGGCGACGGACATTAAAGAGACCCTTACTGCCGCCATAGCGGATCTCCGGCTGGATTTGCGCGCCATTGCTGACAGAGTAGTGGAAGTGGAGCACCGCACGACACACCACGAAACGGTCCTTCGCAAAGTCACCCACAAAATAGACACTCACACGCTACAATTGAGAGACCTCCAACGTCACCAGGAAGATCTGGACAATAGAGGGAGAAGGCACAATATTCGGGTGCGCGGCCTCCCCGAGTCGGTGGACTCGGATCAACTGGAGACGACAGTCATGGATCTATTCAACGATCTTTTGGACAGACCGGCTCGTACCCCGGTGGCCTTCGAAAGAATTCACAGAGCTCTACGACCCAAAGGCCGAGATACAGACCCCCCACGGGATCTTGTCTGCTGCCTGGTAGATTATAGGCTGAAGGAAGAAATACTACGAAAGGCCAGAAATAGGATTCAAATCTCTCTAGGGAACGCTACGATCCACATCTATCAAGACTTATCGGGCATTACCCTACAACATCGCAGGGACCTGCGACCACTTCTTGATGTACTACGGGCGAAAGGCATTCAATACAAGTGGAAGTTCCCGTTCGGTCTTGCGGCCACCTATCGTGGCCGAACTGCCCTGCTACGAGTCCCGGAGGAACTTCCTTCTTTCTGCGACGCCCTGGAGATTCCCTTGGTTGATGTCCCCAATTGGTACGCTGCTTTTCGCACTTACAGACAACCCAGCAGGGAAAGGGACCGCACCGAACCAATGGATACTCAGCGCAGTAGGCACCGACGGCGTAGATCGGAGTCAAGAAGTCGATCCTATCGCTCCAGAAGGGACTCCCGTCCCGAACGCAGTCCGACGGATTCCCCGCGATCTGGCCGCGCCAGGCGAGAGGCTGATCATCACCGGGATCGTTCCCCAGGAGTGAGACTCTTCAGCTAAGTCCAGTTCTTTTGGGTGAAATACCCCCTCTTTGGAGACTTAAGCCTTCGGTTGTATGCCTCTACGGGCTGCCTAGTTAGCTTATACCAATCCAGAACCGGCCTGACTCTTTCCTAGGTAGCCAACGTCGGATCTGGAATTGGCCCCCACAGTCTATAGGTTTAAAGTTTAGTATAGAAAGGTTTCTTCGTTAGCCACGAGTTCACGGAAAAGTCATCTTAGACCGTATGTTTTTACATGTAGGTAGAAATACGATGATGTTAGACTTAATACCTCCCTACAGTTAAGATACAATCGGATGAACTGAACTGCTGAACCCTACCTTATATTCGTGAAATGTTGTGTTTATGCTGATTGCAAGGTTTATATTGCATGATATAAGGTGGGAGGGTTGCCGCTCACACTGTCACATTCTTTGTAGTTATCCTAATGTTGAATAGACGCCCGTACGTCTAGCTGATGTTGACCCCAATTTTAGGGACCAATGAGGGTATTAGATTGCAGACGTGGATGGCCTGGTTCTGCTCGTCCCCCCGTGCTCGCCAACTCCATCGAGGGGCGCGCTCGGGGAGAAGAGACGGGCCTACGCTGAAATGTGCTCGTACCTCTCGGGTACCTCGAGGAACTCTTTCCTCCACTCCATGCACAGTCCCGATTCTCCGTTACTAAGATCCGAAGATGGGGTCTTTGCACTAGTTAATTATTGACAATAGGGCGCTAATACGAGTGATGTCTATGAGTATTATAGGATCCTCCTGTCCACCTCTATACCTTTGTATACACTTTATGTAGTGACTGTGGCCTACAACTAATAGATCTGTCCTCCCTGCATTGTAAGCATGTGGTACTTCCTCTCAGCTAGCTGGGCGAAATAGGCTATATAAACTAGACAGCCTTCGCTTGAACGAAAAAGAGGTTGCGCCAGTCCGCTTCCTTTGATAGAGCCTTTGTATGTTTTTTATCATTGGACCGGATCGCGGTCGCATCTGAAATCTAACGTATCCACCCTTACCGAGAGACTTGGTACAACCCCGCTGCGGCTGATCGTACGGAGGTGTCCTGTTATATACCGGACGCTGTCCGCGCGATCACCGTACACTTCCCGGACGTTTTCGCTCTGAGGGAGAGGCTGGTCCTCTATCCTCACGGTGAACGCCTAAGGGTTTATCCCTGTTTCCCGTTATCCCTATTCACATACCTCGCTCTTCCCCTCCCCTTTCCCTCCCTTCTTCTAGGACACTTCTAATTCGTACGACCTGTTATACGACCATTTGCACTACGACACGAGGGTGACCTTGCACCATGCACAAACGACAATCTCTTATCCCTAATTCTCAGGTTAAACTGTATTCGCTTAATGTGAAAGGCCTTAACACGCCGGAAAAAAGATCGCAATTGTTTCGACTTTTACGTAAAACTAAGGCGGATATAGTGTTTCTTCAGGAAACCCATTTTAGATCTGACAAAATACCTAACTTGCGGTCCTCCCTTTATCCAACAGTGTTTCATGCTACTAACCCATTAGCAAAATCGAAGGGAGTATCGATTCTTATATCTAAGAATTGCCCCTTTCAGGTGCAAGACTCGTTGTTGGATACGGAAGCACGCTATGTTTTTCTGAAAGGAGAATTATATTGCAAAACTATTACTTTAGCCAACATTTACGCCCCCAACCAGCATCATGTCCCATTCTTCAACTCCACGATGCTGCAACTCACCGCCTTTTATCAGGGCACTCTGGTGGTCGGAGGAGACTTCAATGCAGCCTTGACTCCCACCTTAGATTCCTCGAACGGTACCTCCTCCTTGAAATACAGTGCGCTGAGGGCTATAAAATCCCAACTGACCGTACTGACACTTCACGATACGTGGCGAACGTTATATCCGACCGCCAGAGACTTCACCTATTATTCACCCCCTCATAACAAATATTCGAGGATCGACTACTTTTTCCTCTCTCAGGCAGACTTAGACTGTTTACTTGTTGCTTCCATCGAACCTATGGTGCTCTCTGACCATAATCCAGTCTCGATCACCCTGTCCTTCCCGATCAGAACAGTCAAACCATATATTTGGCGGTTGGACGGTTCTTTGCTCAGCGATTCGGAAGTAGTGCGTTCTATCTCTACTAGCCTAACGAACTACTTTACGGATAACGCCTCCACTGAGATCCATCCTATAACAAGATGGGCAGCTCATAAATGCGTGATTCGGGGAGAATTGATCTCCCTTGCAGCTAAGAGACGGAAGGATAGGGAGGCCAGACTTGATAAATTGTCGAAGACCATCCACTCGTTAGAATTGTCGCACAAACGAACACTAGCGGAAAACACGCTCCACGCATTACAACAGGCCAGACTAGATCTCCTGGAGGAACTTAACATTCCAATCAGGAGGAAGTATACCCTTATGCAACGCAATTTTTACGAATTTGGCAACAAATCAGGGAAATTTTTAGCCAGAGCAATCCAACTACGAAAAGCAATGTCCACGATTCATCACATCCTAGATCCGCAAGGTCTAAAGATTTCTTCACCATCTGGCATAGTGGAACAATTTAAAAAATTCTACTCAAATCTTTACAATCTCCCTAGACATTCCTCGACTACCACACAACACGACAGAACTCAACAGATAACAGACTTTCTAGCCGAGAACTGCCCCGGGAATATCTCCGACGATCTTGCCACAGACTTGGAGAAGCCAATTTCGACCGTAGAAATACTGAGAGCCCTTAAACAGCTAAAACCGGGCAAAAGCCCCGGCCCAGATGGCTTCCCCACTGTATATTACAAAACCTTTTCGGACTTACTTATACCGCACGTTACTGAACTATTTAATAAACTTCCTGACTCCCCGTCGCTTCACGTAGATCTCCATGAGGCACACATTACAATGATCCCGAAACCAGGGAAAGACGACGCTTTGGTCCCTAATTATAGACCGATTTCGTTGATAAATGTAGATATGAAGCTCTACGCGAAAGTCATTGCGAATCGTATTCTCCGCCTTCTTGCCCTCCCTGGTTTCCCTGGACCAAGTAGGTTTTGTTCCGGGCCGTGAAGCGCGCGACAACACGCTGAAAGCGATCAATGTCCATAAATGGCTATCGGCCTCCCACAGTCCGGGCTTCTTTTTATCGTTGGACGCGGAGAAGGCGTTCGACCGAGTGGCTTGGGATTACATGCTGGCCACCCTTAGGAAAATGGGTTTTAAAGAACGTACCTTACAACATATTACGGCACTGTACTCTTCACCCACAGCCAGAATTAAAGTTAATGGGCATTTGTCGGACGCCTTCTCCCTGTCCAACGGCACGAGGCAGGGTTGCCCACTATCCCCGATTCTGTTCATTTTAACGATTGAACCCTTACTCCACAAACTCCGCACGAACATCAATGTCAAGGGAATCCGAATTCGGGATGAGACTTATAAAATAGCTGCATACGCGGACGATATCCTTTTATTTCTTACAGACCCACTTATCACCCTACCCAATTTACTCAAGGACTTTGCTCAATTTAAGACAATAGCGAACCTGCAAATTAACTTCCATAAATCGAAGGCCCTCAACATCACTCTACCCGACGACGTACTGACACACTGCCAGACGAACTTCCCCTTTGGCTGGGAAAAGCATGCTATCACATATTTGGGAATTCAATTACCGACCAAACTAACAGACCTTTATCCTCGCAACTATTTACCACTACTTAATTCCGTTCGGACTGATTTGCTAAATTGGAAAATACCTACTATTTCGTGGTTTGGGAGAGCAGCGATTCTTAAAATGAACATTCTCCCACGGTTCTTATATCTTCTACAAACGATTCCAATCACACTTCCCCCCACTTTTTTCGCGACGTTCAAAACTCTCTGCTCCCAATTCGTATGGGCTAACAAAAAAGCTTGCATCAAATGGGAGACCCTGACTCTCCCCAAATTACGGGGGGGTCTGGGAATCCCGGACATACGCAAATATCACTGGGCATGTCAATTGACCAGAATCGTGGATTGGCACATACATAGACGAAACAAAGCTTGGGTGACGATCGAAGAGGCATTTGTACAAGCACCGATACATTTACTTCCTTGGATAGGCACAGCCCCAATACAGACAACGATCTCAGATCACCCTCTGATTAGCACCACACTTAATACATGGAAAACAGTTTGCCGGAGTACCAAAATATCCTCCACACATGGCCCGCTCACCTCCTTAGAGCACAATCCGGACTTCATCCCTGGTTTTCAAGCACCAATTTCCACTGACGATATAACCAGAGATTACGTTCGAGCGAGATCCTTTTTCGACAACGGTAGAATGATTACATTCCAAACTCTACTGACTAGATTCCCGGCAGGAAGATACCTTTCTTAAATTTCTTACAAATACGACATTTTTTACTCCAGAAGTCTCCAGCCACTACGTGGTGCAGGGACCTGACCCCGTTTGAACAACTTTGCACTAAAACAACTCCACAGAGACATCTGGTTTCTGAACTCTACACTGCTTTCTTTCCTACTACGAACGATTCCGTGACATCACTACGCACTAAATGGGTGACAGACACGGGTATAGACCTAACACAAGACGATTGGGAACGGATACTAATAAATGTTCACAAAGGTTCTAGGAATGTATCAGTACAGGAAAATGGTTTTAAGCTCTATTCCAGATGGTATAGGACCCCTGATATCCTGCATTCCTTCTACCCTTCGGTTCCTTCAGCTTGCTGGAGATGTGGTACAGCTCATGGAACCTTCCTGCACATCTGGTGGGAATGCTCAGCACTTCGTTTATACTGGCAGACGATCCACCAATTTATCTTTACCATAACGACTTTCACACTAGAATTCACACCGGCCCAATACTTACTTCATCATACGACCTTGTCTCAGCGCCATTACAGGAAGTCAGTTATAATACACTTAGTCAATGCAGCCAGGATGTGCATTCCAGTTTATTGGAAATCAACTACGACCCCCTGTGTCAAGGATTGGCTACGTAGAGTAAACAGAATAATGGACATGGAAGAACTCACGCATCGAATCCTTGACACATCACCTAAGTTCACTAACACCTGGGCATGTTGGAAACACTTCCAAACAACAGATGATTATAAACGGTATATGGTTGATTAAAGAATTAATCGGAAGGTCGTTGCTATTTGACGCTTTTATGGTCACCACAGGTTATGATCGGTTTAGGCAATATTCTTAACATACTAATGTGCACCTACCCTCCCTTTTCCTTTTCCACCCCCCCCCCCCCTCCTTCCCCCTATGTTTTGATGCTGGACATCATATATTAGACGTAGCATTCCAGACACTTACGATAGCGCAACTTAGAGGTACAGCAACCAATTAGTAGACCAGTTAGGGTATTCTTCCAATGCATTCATATAACTCTGAATGGAACACTCCGGTCGCTACCTTCTTGGACCTGGTCACAGATCAAACGGAGTGAGATGTGGAAACCTTTGTATCCCCAAAGAGAAGAAATATGCTAGAATTTCTTGATAATTTGTACTGTTGATTTAATAGAATTTCTACTGAGATTGTACTGGCTTGTTTGTAACACATACTATGTACCTGCTGTTTCTGCTGTATGTTATGATCTATTCAATAAATAGATTTTACAAAAAAAAAAAAAATTTAATATAAAAAAGTGGTGAGGTATCATTTTATCTCATGGCTAATGGATATTAGCGCTATATTTCCCTTAAATAAAGTACCCCTTAACTGATATTAGTAGTCCAGGTAATGTATAGCTACCTATTTCCTATTGCGGAATTTAAGTGATATTTCGCCAGTCCCCAGCTGGTCCATTATTTATATTTATCCTGTAGTTTTAGATATTAGGGTGTCCAGGACCGGATTAGGGTAATGTGGGCCAGCAGTCCGGGGCTAGTCCACTATAGCCCTATATTTATGTTATTTATCCTAATTTTTTTGGGTGTCTAAGACCAAATTAGGATAATATGGGAAGTAGAGAATTGTCCTATTGTTGTCATTTATGCCGGAAACCGGAAATGATGTTCAAATGGACCCAAAGTAGTTCATTTGTACTATCACAATAAATAGAATAATTTTACAACCATGTGAATTAAATATAATATATAAAATGAGTATTGCAAGATCATTTTTTTTATATATACTATTTTAAAAAAAACGGTTTTAGATATTATCTAGTGTAAAATATGGGGTTACAATGCCCATGCGATTTATGGCATTTGATAAATAATCTTTGTGTAGGTAGATATTGAATATCGAGTTCACCTACACCTCTTATGACCACCCCCCCCTTTCCACTTCCCCCTCCCCCCCCCCCGCTGTTCCCCGTTAGAAATTTGATGTGAACCAATGGAATTGCGGACTAATTTCTATATGACATTAAATGGAATATAGGAGCCCGATAGAAATTTCCACTATTATATATAGACACAAAAAACATCACTGAAGATATAACCCATGGGTGAGCTATGGGGAAATGGCTATTAACCAGGACCAACGAAAAATGGCCGCGGGTGTAGCTTAGTTATGTGGAAAATGATGTTGGGTGTAGATTGACTTCTAAAAGATGGCCGTACCATGTTAATCTATGGAAGACCCCATAAAAATGGCTGTGCCAATGTTAACCTATGGGAGACTTCAGTAAAATGGCCGCCATACACGCGCATATAAAAGACACTTCCATGCTAGAGTATCCTATTCCCTGATGAAGTCACGTGACTAGTGACGATACGCGTCGGAACAAGGATACCGGAAGTGACGTTCGCAAACACGAGCGGAACGCTCGTTCGCTTTTAAGCTGTATTTTACTACATGTTTGTGAGTACCTCTTTTTTATATATCTTTACAATAAAATATACGAACGTACTTCACCATCGGAGTATACCTCTTTCTTTCCTATGAGACCTCTGGGAGTTACATTGAAGTCAAAGATCCATATGGAAACTATCTGAGGAAAAAACCTAATTGAGGGGGCCAATATCCATCGGCTAGGAATTGGGATAGAATCCCTGGACCCCCCTTTTTCTGACTGCTTGATTTGCTGTTTACCTTACAGCAGTGAGGTAAGGGGCCATTCTACCTGGTGTGCCGTGCATACTGGAGACACAGGAATCACAAAACACGATTGCTGGCACCTGTTTTTTGAGAAGCACTGAATAAGTCACTGAGCACTTTTTCCCAGTTCACATATAGACTGTTTTATTTACTTATATATATTTTTTTATCTATTAAGAAGATTACGGAATTAACAATCACTGGTCACTTTATTTAATTTCACTAAAGATTGTATTTTACAGTTAAAGTTTTTGTGTTTAAGTATACATAATGAATTGCACGTCTTAATATAAGATATTTTTCACTTTATGGAATATTTTTTCCTTCTACTTGAAGTTATTTATGTTTATATATAACACATGATTTCTGGAATCTATGTTTTATAACACATTGGATACTCTTTGTTTTTTGGATTAACTTGGTGGAGCAAGATAAAATTTAATTTTTTTTTTTTCTCTCTATTGCTGTTATAAATATGTCACCCATTTAATACTATCAACAAAGCACTAGGCACCTTAATTTGCATTTAAGATAGGGTAGCTGGTTTTTAGATAGAATTTATCTTTCTAGTATAAGGCACTTTAATTATATTTAGTTCAGGTAGCGCAACACCATCTGTTTGATTTTTAATTTACTATCTGGGGGTTGGGGGTTCATACCCCTGCCGGCAGTTTGCTGCAACCTACTCTTATAAATAGTTTAGTCCCTTGACGACAGCGCGGGGATACCCTACCGTATATACTCGAGTATAAGCCGAGATTTTCAGCCTCTTTTTTGAGGCTGAAAGTGCCCCCCTCGGCTTATACTCGAGTCATCGCTGTCTGTCTGCCCGATCAGCGTGTCGAGCAGACAGACAGCGGCCATTCTAGGATTCAAAGGCCGCGCCTCCGTCTCCGCCTTCGCCTGTGATAGGCGGAACACTGAATTTCCCAGCAGTCTGTGTTCCGCCTATCACGGACGTCCTCTCATCCTCGTCCGTAGTATGAGGATGAGCGGACGTCCATGATAGGCGGACCACTGACTGCTGGGAAATTGAGTGTTCCGCCTATCACGGACATCCGATAGGCGGAACACTCAATTTCCCAGCAGTCAGTGGGAAATTGAGTGTTCCGCCTATCACCGACGGAGGCGCGGCTTTTGAATCCTAGAATGGCCACCGACGAAGAGCTGCGGGACGGGCCGGGACGCAGGCCGGGACGGGACGCAGGCCGGGACGCAGGCCGGGACGGGACGCAGGCCGGGACGGGACGCAGGCCGGGACGGGACGCAGGCCGGGACGGACACAGGCTGGACGGACACAGGCTGGACGGACACAGGCAGGCTGGACACAGGTAGGCTGCATGGACACACACACACACACACACACACACACACACACACACACACACACACACGGATGCATGCACACACAGGGATGGATGGACACACACGGATGCATGGACACACACACACACACACACACACACACACACGGATGCATGCACACACACAGGGATGGATGGACACACACACACACGGATGCATGGACACACACACACACACACGGATGCATGGACACACACACACACGGATGCATGGACACACACACACACGGATGCATGGACACACACAGGGATGGACGACACACAGGGATGGACAGGCATGTCTCACCCTCGGCTTATACACGAGTCAATAATTTTTTCCAGTTTTTTGGGGGTAAATTGGGGACCTCGGCTTATATTCGGGTCGGCCTATACTCGAGTATATACGGTAATTCAAATTATACTACAGGAGATGACCAGACTGCGAATGCGACATACTACAGGAGATGACCAGACTGCGAATGCGACATAGTACAGGAGATGACCAGACTGCGAATGCGACATAGTACAGGAGATGACCAGACTGCAAATGCGACATAGTACAGGAGATGACCAGACTGCAAATGCGACATAGTACAGGAGATGAGCAGACTGCGAATGTGACTACAGGAGATGATCAGACTTTGAATACGACTACAGGAGATGATCAGACTGCGAATACAACTACAGGAGATGACCAGACTGCGAATGCGACTACAGGAGATGATCAGACTGTGAATGCGACATACTACAGGAGATGACCAGACTGTGAATGCGACATACTACAGGAGATGACCAGACTGTGATGTGGACAGAATTAGAGACTGAAATGATGAGAGTATTTAAAAATAAAAGTTCCCTCCCTACTGCCATAGCATGCAAACAAAAGTCAGGAGAGACTGTAGTTGAGTTCTGGAAAAGGTTTCATGAAAATTGGACAACAGAAGCTGGATTAGCTACAACTACTGATGTGGGAGCTTTGTTTATTCAACCTTATATGAATAATCTAAAACCCCAGTTCGCCTTGGTGGTCAAACAGATGATATCGGAATGGACCACACAGACGATTGACAAATTTCAGGAAACTTTAATACAGAAAGAAGCAGCAGGGTGTTTCTATGTAATAAAAGAGAAAGCAGTGAGTACCCATTATCAGGGTGGAGTGCAAGCCCAGCCTCCCCAAGTTAATGGTGGACAATGGGACAGTGGAAATAGAGGTAGAGGCAGAGGAAGAGGAAAAATAAGAGGGAAAGGGCATGGTTTTTCCAGACCCCCCCAGCAGTCACGCACATGTTGTTTTAACTGTGGACAGGAGGGGCACTGGAGAAATCAATGTCCTTATGAATGGAATGACCCAAATACTCAAGATCAAGATCAAATGCATACACAGGGACCCCAATCTAGCCAACAGAATCAAGTTGCCCCAAAACAACAGGGTCCCCGATTCCCTATACAGTGGAATCAACAACAACTGAAATGAAGCTGCCCAGAAGGTAGTATCTCAGCATTTCCCTTGATCTCACACTCTTAAAATGAGCAACCAATTGTGACCTTATATGTTAAATATAGGCCTGTTCCGTTTTTAACCGATTCAGGAGCGACTCGGAGCACCCTCAGTGAGGACTACTACAGAGGTGAGACCAAAATTGCTGAACCTTCTATGGGAATTAATGGGATACTTACCAAAACATACAAAACACCGCCTTTACCAGTAAGTGATGTTGAAGGGGGAGGTGTAACAGTCTTGCATCATTGTTTCAGGATTATAACAAAATGTCCCGTGAACCTCTTGGGAAGAGATTTGATGGGAAGATTGGGTATAACACTGAAAATGACCGCTGAAGGAGGGGTCTTCGTACACTCCAAGGTAATACCAATATATTACACTGAGGATAGTGACCTCCCTCCACCAGATGATCCGGTATGGTCTAAAAGCTCCTTGGATGTAGGTCTTATTTCTTGTACCCCATACAAGGCAGCTTTAAAATCATGGGCACAGCTGGTTTATCACAAACAATACCCCATTTCAAAAGAAAAAGAGGAAGGAGTTGCTCCAATGGTAGAAAGGTTCCTGCAGCAAGGAATTCTTAAAGAGATACTCTCACCCTACAACACCCCCATTTACCCAGAAAAGAAGCCGGATGGCTCTTACAGGTTTGTACAAGACCTCAGAGCTATAAACAACCTAGTGATACCCATTGCTCCCATAGTGCCTGACGTGCCATCACTCCTAACCTCCATACCATCCGATGCAGAGTATTTTTCGGTCATTGACCTTTGTAATGCATTTTTTTCAGTTTCTGTTGACGAAGAGACACAACCTATCTTCTCATTCAATTTCAGAAATAGGCAAATGACGTGATGTAGAATGCCCATGGGATATGTAGACTCCCCTGTAGTATATACAGTAGCCCTCCAAGCAACCCTGCGGTCCTGGGCACCCCGCCATGGTTCCGTCCTACTTCAATATGTTGATGATTTGTTGTTGTGTAGTTCAAGCCAGAAAGCATGTAAAAATGATGGTTTAGATCTGTTACATTAGTTAGCAGACAATGGTCACACGGTTTCTAAGAAAAAGCTTCAATGGTGTCAGGAAACTGTTGAATACCTTGGTTTTGTACTCTCCAAAGGAGAAAGGAAAATCAGTCACAAGAGAGCTGAGGCTCTTGTGGGTCTGCCCCGCCCACTTACTAAGAAGGACATGCTATCCTTTCTTGGTTTGGTTACTGCCGCCAATGGATACCTGATTGTTCCTACTATGATAATCTCCTGAGGCAAGCCACAGGTACTGACACGCCAGATTGTGTGAAATGGAATGATGAAATGTACAATGCTTTTGTGTATCTTAAAACTACAATGGTCACAGCTCCTGGACTTGGACTACCTGAATATGGGAAAATGTTTCACTTGTTTGCAAGGGACAATTGTAAAACTTTGGCGGGGGTCCTGGCCCAGGAGCATGGGGGCAAACTCCGCCCTATTGTGTTTTTTTCAAAGGTTGTGCCTATGCCAGTACAGGGCATGCCGGCATGTCTCAGAGCTCTTGCGTCGTGTGCCAAGGTGGTGGAATTGGCTACATCATTCACTCTAGGACATGCCACCACACTGCATACCACTCACAATGTATCCATTCTACTAAAAAAACATCCATACCCAGCACATGTCAGCCCAGAGGCTGAGCGGTTATGAAGTCATTTTACTTTCTAACCCAAAACTTGAGATAAAATATGCCTCTCCCACTTCTGGCCCAGTTCCAATCCTGAATGCCTTGCTAGGCTTGAAAGGGGAAGAGGATGAGGTAGTGCCTCCACATGAATGCATGGACCTCATCCACCAAGACACATCCCCGAGACCAGACATGTCTTCAACTGCTCTCCTTGGAGCACAGAATGTCTTCGTGGATGGGTCTTGTTCAAGACCAAATGATAATACATACCATGCAGGGTATGCTGTTGTTCAGCTGCCTGATAAAATACTGGAAGCAAACCCTGTCCCATTCCAATCAGCACAAGCTGCAGAACTTATAGCTCTTACTAGAGCTTGTCAGCTTTTTGAAGGGCAGGATGTAAACATTTACACAGACTCCAAGTACGCTTACGGCGTTTGCACACGATTTTGGAGTTATATGGAAAAGGCGGGGCTACATAGCAGCAGATGGTAAATCCATCTCACATTCCACGCTTGTCACAAGTCTGCTAGGAGCTATACAATTGCCAAGGTCCATAGCTATATTACACTGTAGGGCACATACAGGGCAACAGGATGACATAGCCAAAGGCAACGCCTTATCTGACAAAGCAGCAAGAGAAGCAGCATCCACACAGCCTGCAAACACACAAATGCCATTACTCTCACCAGAAATTCCTCTTTTGGATCAAACATTGCGTGATCTCCAAGCATATGCCACAGACCAAGACATCCAGCAATGGAAATCAATAGGTGTGCAGACAAGCCCAGAAACTGACCTTGTCTGCCAAGAGGGGAGACCATCTATCACTGTAGCCAGCGCACCCATTTTTATTTCACAATACCATGGGATAGGTCACAGAGGGTGGAAAGTCACATGTGAACTTTTGGATAAGGATTTTTACATTCCAGGTCTTCCCTCTCGTGTAAAGGCATATGTTTCCAGATGCATCACATGCATTCGGAATAACCCTAGGAACCCTCACAAAGTAAAACATGAACATCTGATATATCCATCTACACCATTCACTCATCTGCAGATAGATTTTACACACATGCCCAAACTAGGTAAAAGACAAGAATATTTGCTCGTAATACTGGACGTATTTTCAAGATGGATAGAAATATTTGTAACTACAAAGGAAGATGCACAAACAGTAGTGAGGATTCTGATACAAGAAATTATTCCAAGGTGGGGTTGCCCACTACAGATAAACTCTGACAATGGTCCTGCATTTGTGGCCAAAGTTTGTCAAGACCTGGTAAAAACACTGAAAATAGAATAGAAGTTTCATATTCCTTACCACCCCCAAAGTTCAGGTATAGTGGAAAGGATGAACAGAACCATTAAAGATAAGATCAGGAAGGCCACTGGAGGTACGTATGCAAATTGGAAGAAGGTCCTCCCAGCTGTACTAGCCGAGGTAAGAATGACACCCTCTAAAAAAACAGGATACTCTCCTTTTGAAGTCTTAATGGGTAGGCCATTCCCCACCCCATGGGCCAGACAGCCACTTATGTTAGAAAGAGGGGACCTAGATCTTATTCAGGAAGAATATGTAAAAAAACGTATTGAAACTTTGGATCAAGTTGAAAGGAACGTTGTTCGCACCTCTCCTTCTTCTTCACAGGAACCTACACACCCTTTTCAGGTGGGTGACACCGCGGTGGTCCAGCAATTGAAACGTACCAAGAAACAGGAGTATCCCTTTGGACCCCCAACCACAGTGATCGCAGTTACCCGCACAGCTATTCTGGTAGAAGGACAACAGGCCTGGATTCATGCAAGTCGTGTAAAGAAGGCCAACCAGGACCCTAAGAAGCAAGGCAAAGACAAAGATAAAGCACAGACAAGTGAAGCAGATAGTCAAGACTCTGAACAAGATGACTTTGCTTATTTCACCACTGACTTCTGGGAAGGCCTTGTGCCTCTTATGCTGGGCTGCCCTGATTGTGTATCTGCCAACTTTGCTGATAACTAACTGTATTTATCATCCTGAAGATTTGGGACCCATAAAGAGTATTTGTGGAGCCTCTAACACTCTACAACAGAATAATATGAATAATACACATGACAGACACAAGAGAAATGAATACTCAGAAAGTTTTACCGATAAAATGTTATTATTGAAGTTTAAATATAGCTATGCCCAGAAATCTGGATTTGAAAAATGTTGGATATGTAGTAAACTCCATCCTAGCACTGCTAGGATCCCCTTAATGGCAGTACCTCTAAACTTCACCCCCCTCCTTAATGGCACTCCTCCTGTCGTCCTTACAAATGTCACAAGAACGCTTTCAAATAATACCCTTACTTTCCAAATTATTGGTAGAAGTAATTTCCCAGACTGGTGTTTTAGGTTGGGAAACTCCACAAACGGAGCTGAAGTTTGCCAACAAGCTAAAATTAACTTTTCAATGACATCAATTGAAAGTCCTTTCTTTCACACTTCAGAACCTGCCCTAAACACCACTCTGATAAACTTTCTTAGCTCCAGTTCCAGTTCCACATGGCGTTCCTACCTGGTACTGTGTTTAACCCATATGTTCCCGCATTTCTAGTGTCAATAGTGTTTATAGTTGCAACATTTGTCCAGTTCCAGGAACTGGTATGTCTTATGATGCCATCAATGATAAGACGCATATCTTCCTGTGTGTATTTTCTACCCTTACAGGCCTTTTTTAAGTAAGTTAAAGTACCTCCTGCAGAGGCGGTGGGTTTGGGGCAATGTTTTACTATCCTGTCAATGTCCTCAATGTCTATTACCTTTTTCAATATTTCATTTCCAATGGTCATGAAAGGCACTTGAAGATTAGGGTTACAATATACAGCTCCACTCTTTGTTTTAGGGGGACTGAATATTTTATCCCTATCAGCGTTTTCCTGTTCTTCCTCCTGCTCTTGGCCAGGTGGTGAAACTACCTCTAATATAGCTCCCTAATCTTCTGGTTCAGCTACCTCGACTTGGGCTCTCGCTTCTCTCCTCTGTGGGTGCTGTCTATCTTGTTGTGGAGCAGGAAAGATCTGCTGTTGTGGTTGTGGAGCGGGAGGGACCTGCCGTTGTCTGGTTGCATAATGTCCAGCCAGAAGATCAATATCTTCCTTTGCTAAACTTGGATAGACATGTACATATGTGGGTGGAGGATGACTGACTATTGGCAGGGATGGGGCTGTTGGGTCAGGGAAAACTCTCTTTTTATCGGCTTCTTCTCTATGTTTCTGGTCATAATCTTCCTTACTTAGACATTTGGTGGGCTTTTTCTGTTTCTTATTTTCCCTCTCAAACCAATATGGGGCGTATTTTAACCAGTTCTCCCCTCCCTTTTCCATATAATCCATATCCCATTGAGGATCCCCAGGGTACCAAGGGAAAGTTCTCTTATCTCCTAAACACAATCCTTTTTATCATATCCATATGAAAATTATCATTGTTACCATTCCGGGAAAAGGGGTCTACACTGTGTATGGTTTAGGTCCATCCTACTAAATTTGAAACCCATGGGACTATAAATTCATAATTAGTACCACAAATTCTGGCTACAAAATCTTTACATGTTTCTCCTGGGTTAGGAAGAGGGGGAGGATCTTCTTTACCTTGTTTCTGACCCATATTGACAGTGGGAGCCGACTGTTTTACCACGCAGCCTTCTGACCCACACAACAGATCATCTTATAACTTCTAAGCGACAGAGAGAAAAAGCAAAAGATTTTGCTTATCTTTCTATCCCGGACGAGCCGCCAGTTGTAGGGAAATTCAGCTTCTAGGACAACCCAGATAGGTTCAGGTAATGCAGGAAGACTTCCGTAGACCCCCAGACCCGGAGATATCAATAAGTGACACAGGGGACAGGTCTGCATTCATTCACTTTATAGATATCTGCTGAAACAATTCCAAAGTTGCACTTATATGCAGTCTAGAGATAACAAGGGAGGAGTTTCTGAAGTGTTACACGTATACAGAAGAAATAGCTTCAGTCAATATTTTACTTATTAGCTGGTGCCATAAGACAAAATTCACATCATTTTTACTACAAAATATATGTATTCTTGAACAGATGTCGTTATCTTATCTAAAACAAACGCAAGCCTGAGCTAGGTCAAACTCCACAGTCTTAATATATATGTAAAAATAACTAAGAGAACATTTCTATAGATAACACTTTAAACATGTGTGAGTTTCAACTTAAACTCATATTTGAATTTAAGAGTTGTCATAGTAAAACATAAAATCTTGAACAAAATGGAGTCTATCTTGCTATCGTTCTTTACACGACATACTACAGGAGATGACCAGACTGTGAATGCGACATACTACAGGAGATGACCAGACTGTGAATGCGACTACAGGAGATGACCAGACTACGAATGCAACATAGTACAGGAGATGACCAGACTGCGAATGTGACATAGTACAGGAGATGACCAGACTGCGAATGCGACATAGTACAGGAGATGACCAGACTGCGAATGCGACATAGTATGGAAGATGACCAAGTAGCCAGTTTTAAAATGTAAACCTGTCCTCAGCCCCTTTATGGCACCTCCTTTACATTCCTGTCCTCACCCCCTTTGTAGAACCCCCCTTCACATTCCTGCCCTGCCTCCCTTTTATATCACCCCTCCTCATTCCTTTCAGTTTCTGATATTTTCCCCCTCCCTCCTTCATAACAGTGCCCTCTTACCTGTCTTACCTTACACAGGACACAGCAGATGACATCGGAGGCACAGAGATGACATCGGAAGTACAGCAAAGGGATGGACAGAGGGCGGGACCTGCCCCAGTTAACTGATTGGTTGATAGAATGCAGAGCGGTTCTATTAACCAATCAGTTATCTGGGCCAGCCCCTGCCCTCTGTGCATCGCTGTGCTGCTCTTCCGATGTCAGCTCTGTGAAGACAACACAGCTAGCAGGCTGTGCTAGAGCCTCGGGCGGCTCTGGTCCTGCAAAGGGAACGGCGTTCCTGCTGTGAAAAAAGTGCAGGGACGCCATTCCCACGCGTTCCCGCAGGACTCGAGCCCTGTACCAGGTGCTTGCCTCGTGCTTCTTGGGAAACCAGCTTGCCGTGCGCCTTTACCTTAAGTACAGCCACTTGTGCTGGGAGGAGTGGGGCATCTATCAAATCCTTGATAGCTGCACTGTGTTTTACAGGTATTCCTGCTGCTGTCAGGAACCCTCTGGTTTTCCAGATGATCCCAAAATTGCAGGCCACACCAAGGGCTCATCTCGAGTCTGAATAAATGTTGGCTCTTTTTCCTTCTGCCAATTTACATGCCATAGTTAAGGTCTGGAGTTCTGCTTCCTGGGCAGACATGGAGGAAGGCAATGCTGAAGCCTGAAGAACTGTATCTTCGGTGGTGACTTTGTATCCTATGTGGTACCATCCAGTGCTGTCTGCATACCTGGAATCATCCACAAAAACTGTTAAGTCAGTATTCTCAAGGGCTGTTTCACTGACTGTCGGTAGGTGTGATGTTTCCATCTTCGTCACTTCAAAGCAGTCATGAGCGGTGAGGTGAGGGTCATTCTCCAATGAGATTCCCCCCTCAAGAAGAGGAAGCAGAGTGGATGGGTTAAGGGTCTCACATCGGAGGATGGTGATGTTATCGCGGAGAAGCAATGCACACTGGAGTCTGAGAGGACAGGTATTTGGGATGTGCTTAGTTTAGTATGGCAGTTATGGCATGAGGGTCAAGGGGGATCTAAAGATGGCCCAATACGAGGTCAGCAATCTTGTCCAAAAGGGAATGGGCTGCAAAGACGGCTCTGAGGCAGGAGGGCCCCCCCCCTGGCCACTGAGTCCAGCCTACTGAAGTAATACCCAATGGGTCTGAGTCTGTTGCCTTGGGCCTGAGCCAAAACTTCTGTGGCATATCCTTGTCTCTCTGAGACAGTTTGAAAGTCTTTTCATAGTCTGGGAGGCCCAGAGAAGGGGCTGTTGAGAGGATCTCCTTCAGAGTTTCAAAATTGTCCACAGCTTCTGGGGAAAGCGAGAAAGGATCAGATTTCGGGCGTCATAGAGAGGTTGCATCAAGAGGTAGGCTCCTGGGATCCAAGAACAGCAGTAGGAGATTAATCCTAGAAAGGCGTGAAGGGGCTTTTGACCTTGAGGCAACGGGATGGCCTTGATTGCAGCAACACTTTCTTCAGTGAGATGTCAGGTGCCTTGGGAGATGCAGTGGCCTAGGAAAATCACCTTCTCTCTGCACCACTGGACCTTTTGCTTTGAGGCCTTGCATCCCTGCTCAGCCAGGTAGTGGAGGAGGCTTTCAGAGAAGATTGAGGCATCACCAAGGGTATCTGCACAAAGCAGGAGGTCATCCACATACTGAAGGAGTACAATGTCTGGGTGTAACTTCATCCAGGTGTCCAGAATGAGGGCCATTGCCTTGGCAAATTGGAAGGGGGAGTTCTGGGCCCCATGTGGCGTAACAGTCCAGGTGTAGCTCCGCCCTTTGTGAGTGAAGGCAAATAGGTACTGGCAACAGGGGTCAAGGGGGACACTAAAGAAAGCGTTCGCTAGGTCCACCACGGTAAAGTACTTTTCCATGGGTGGTATTACTGCCAGCAAGGTGTGGGGGTTGGCCACGATGGGCGTTTCCAGTATGGTTCTCATTTTGTGGTTCATTTCTTCACTGGAAACAGTGGTATATTACACGGAGATGTGCAAGGTACCAAAGCTCCATTTGACAAAAGGACCTTGACTTGCTTTGAAATGGATGCAGATTGAGCTGGTTTCAAGGGGTATTGTGGTTTTCTGGGTAAGGAGCTCCAGGTTTCAGTTGCACCATGATTGGTGGCACCTTTAGATGCCCTATATCTTCAGGCCCTGTGGACCACAAGCATGGGGGAACTCGGGTTAAACACTTCATTTTTTGATTTTAGCCTCACTTTGTGCATCCAGGGATAATAGAAGGGGGACGAAACGTAGTGCTGAGGCATCGTCGATAACTAGTGTCGAGGTGACCAGAACACCGCCATCAGGTTGGAAGGAAATAGAAGCCTGGAGTCTGGACAAGACATCAGCCCCTAACAGATTTAAGGGGCATGTAGACGAGACCACAAATCTTACTAGTAGGTCAGGAAAATTGCCAAATTGTAGGGGGCGGGTCAAGGGGTTCTTCCCGGGTGTTTCATCAACCCCCACGCATGTTATATCAGTGCTTGATAGGAATGAGGTATCAAGTAGCTCTTCTGCCCTGATTACGGACCTGGTCGCACCTGTGTCACATAGACAAATGGTGAGACGGGTTATTTTTGCAAGAGAGCCTCCTGAGTCTCCAGAGGATACCATGGCAGGGGCAGGTGAGACAGGCTTGCCTAAATCCTAGCGAAGAAGGTCCATGTGATCAGGAGAAGAGCAGGGGGGTGGGCGAGGTGGGGTGTCATGTCCCTTGTACTGAGCACTTTCATGTGGACCATGGTTGGGGCTTGGTTGACTGTGGGTGAATTTCCGAGGGCTTCGGCATTCCCTTCGGAGTTGGTACTGGTGGGCACAGATACGGTGTGTCAGAGGCCATCATGAGAGGGGCTACTTTCTTACTGCTCTGTGCAGATTATAGGCCTTTGGGCGTGATAAGATCAAATCCTTTCGGATTGATTCTTTAAGACCTGAGACAAATGCGGCAGCTAACATGTGTCTATGTGCTTTGGTCAGTGTGTTAAAACCCAAACCAGTAAACATTTGTGCTATTTTATTGTGATATTTCTCAACAGATTTGCCTTTTTCTTGTGTGACCTCTTGTATTTAAGTCGCTTGGTCTGCCAAGCACTCTTGAACCCACTTTTTTAATTGATTCACAAAGTCACACCCTGAATCATAAGTATCGTCACAACAGTACTGATTGAAACATTTTTCCATTACCGGCCAATAGGCACCTCCTGTCTTTATCTCGCACAGGCTCACCAAATCCCGCCACGCAGCCGCGTATGTCTTTTGGATTTGGGTTATCCTTCTATAAAATGGCATGGGCTGCTTTTCGGGGTCTGGTAGGCTTGCAACAAGAGATGCAGCCTGAGAGGGGGGGACATTTACATACATCAGGGGAGCCGCTTGTGTCGTAGGCATTCCTGTCAGTGGTGAAATAAAGGGGCCGTATTGGGGCCATTGTTTTTGGTGGTGTGAGAGTCCAGGGGGAGTCCATTTAAGGAGGGGTTTAGGGAGAGCACTGGGGGTGGCTGCTGGATTTGTGTATTGGGTTGCGAGGGGCGTAAGAGGCACTGTAAATGTGTGTCACCAAATAGATGGTCAAGTGGGTTGTTGGACGATGGCGCAAAGGAATCCATTGCCCCTCCAGCTGATGATTTATACAGGGGAATGGATCCAATGCAGGGTGTGCCTTGAAATGTAACAATCTGTAGTTTTGGGATTGTACCTGTGCTGGTATGTGACTCTGTGTCATGGTTTTGCAATTGAGTTTGTCTGCTTACCTGTTTCCATGTGTTCATCTCTAGAGACCAGCCGACCCTCCCCTGACTGCTTTTGTAATCCATCCTCTGGCATGACTCCACCCTAGCTCCTATAGGAGAACTCTATATTAACCTGTGAACTGCAGGCCAACCCTGCTGATCAACCTTTGTGTGTTAGCTTCCTGTTACCTGCCGTGTGCTTCTTCTGTTGTTCCGTTACTGACTTTGGCGTGTCCTTGACTATCCCTGTTTGCCTGTGATCCTGACCTATTGGCGTGTCCCTGACTATTCCTGTCTGCTTGTGGCCCCAACCTTGGCTTTATCCCTCACTATCCCTATCCTCCTGTTGCCTACTGTGGGTGTGAGCTGGGGGACCCTGGGGGTCGCGACCTGGAGCCAGTTGCAGTCCAGTCCATTCTCACCTCTAGAGGCTCTGGTGAACACCTGCTGGCTCTTAGACACCGCGCCCCAGGGAATCTTATGCTCTAACCCCGGTGGGATCTGTCTCCCGTCCACAGCAGTCAGCCGTAGGGTCCACAACCTTTCGGTGCACTCCTGATCCCTACGGTGTGCATCTGTCACCTCGCCTCAAGGTGACCTGACACTCTGGTTGGGACTTTGAGAGGGGGGACCGGGTTGGGGCTGAGGTTGGGTCCCTTAGCCCATTAGCATTAGGTCGGGCTGAGTTTGAGTCCCTAGTCCTGGGTCTGTTGGGGCAGGAGGACCAAGGGGGAACCTCTTGAGGCTTGAGTGCCTAGATTTTCCCCCTGGGAGCTGTCCGAGTCTTCCCCAGAATATACACTTGTGGCTTAGGTTGGGCCTTGTAATATGATCCCGAGGACTGGTCTATCACCGGATACATGTGGGTAGGCTCCGGTGTGGGCGGTGGTGCAGGTGGTACAGATTAGGTCAGGCGTGTGTGGCAGCAACCATCCGAGCCATACAAAGACAAGTGTGCCTTGTCTAATATTAAGCACAGTGGGGGAGGTGTCCGAGGCTCCTCTGTCACTTGTAACAGAGGAGTGGTAGGGGGAGGCGTCACTTGGAACAGAGGGGCGGTAGACAAAGGGCACGAGTCTACTTCCTGGGGACCAGACACCATCATAGGGCGGTGGCTGACTACTTAGCTTCCTCTTTTCGTTTTTTTTATACACATATACAATACAACCAACTTGATTAGTTTTCTGTCCACCCTTCCTCATGAATAACTTTTGCAACTTTAAACCAAGCATCTGCTGCTCGTAGAAGCCCGTGATCTGAAAACAGACCTTTTTTTACATTTCAAAATAGTACGCCATTCATCTACCTGTAGACTTCCGCCCAAATACATATAAACCCCACACACTTTTGCGAACTTATTTCCCTTTTTGACAGCACGCTCTCCTTTCCACTCTAATACCAAGTCACAGGCCAGACTGCCCTCTTTGGGCCTCATTAACTTTTGCCCCATCGTTCCGTTAGCTATTGAAGAGTTCATGTGTACGGGCTCAGGGTTTGTATGGTGGTTTTATGAGGCTGTCTTGGACTCACGGGGTCGACAATCTTCTGACTGCGACCTGTCCTCGTTCAGACCACTTTCCAATATATAACACTACCTTGCGTTATGTCTTGATGACTAGGAAAATTTATGTGTCTGCTCAGGATTTCAGACGGGTCACAAGGCTGTTCTGGACTCAAGGGTCTGACAATTCCTCTATCCGTCACCTGGTACCGGTTCAGACTATATCACAGTCTCAAGTTAATGAGGACAAGACAAATAGAGAGTGAGAGAGAGAGAGGAATGTCTACAGTGTTCAACTGCCAAGCAAGCCTCCTTACATGCGCATTCCCAAAATGTAGACCAGTCACAGCCCTGTCCAGTCGAGGTGGCCACAGGTAAAGGGGCCGAGTAATATGTGACCACTTATTACTCTCAAAAAGACATTTAACAGACAAATAAGGAGTACAGCAGTTAATATTCAATAATACACCACTTCAACTTTCATTTACAAGTCCCAGGCTTTTACATGTCCCAGTTCAAAGCCCAAATTTCTCACTCTGTCCTTTTCTATCTCTTCAAGCCCTTCTGCTTTTTGAGGTTGCAAAGGGCACCTTTCGGCTGCGTGTCCTGTTATTCTAGCTTGAGCCTCTATGACTTCCATTGATTTGCCAACAATTTTGACTGGATAATGCACATTCAATCTGAACACCAATACGTTTGTTGTCTACGGGAATAAGGGTTTATAACCAAGAGACTCAGTCCTATATGCTGGCTCTACCACTTTAATCAACCCCCAGCCCTCTTCATGTATCCCAAACAGCAGACCACAAACACACTTTGGACATGGCATTACCACTAACAACAAGATGTTACCAAAAAACCACAACAAGCAACAAGATGTGTGACAACCGTAGAGAAATACAGGATTGTTAAAATATTACTGCACTGCTGGGCATCCATTTAACAGGATTGTTAAAATACCACGCCGCTGCTCATATTCCTGATGCCCCTTCCTGGTTTTCCTGTGCTTCACCGCACCTGTGCTTTGCCGCACAATGATTCCCCCAGGAGAAGTTTAATCTCGTCCTGACGCCTCCTCCTGGTTACCCGTGCTTTACAGCACAATATATTCCCCAGGAGAAGTTTAACCACGTCCTCATCTGTGACTATATAATCAAGCCCTTCTCATTCCCAGCAGCCGCCACAAGACACAAGATCGATCAACAGAACAGAACAAAACAGGCGGCAGATATAATTGCAGGTTCCTTATTATATCAACAGACTCGAGGCAAGATATATACTTGGTTTTGAGGACTGCAGGAAGCCGGTATGGACACAGATTAACCAGCAGGTACAGGATAAACAGTAGATTAGGTATTAAAACTGTCTTACTGTTTTCCCCGAGGTGATCAGTCTCCACACTGCCCGTGTTGATTTCTCTCAGCCTCCTCTCGTTCGGCTATCCTTTGGGCCTAGCCTTGGGCCCCACGTTGGGCGCCAGATGTTTTGGACTGGAACCAGAACCAAGGTCCGATATTATTGTTTCTGCCCCAGGTCAAATTATTGAATATAAAGCATGCATGCTTCAAGGAACTCACGCTGAGACTTCGTTCAGAGTCAAATTACTTTCTGTTTTTATTTCCTCTTTTCCAGACTTTTATACAATTTTGTTAAAGATTAAGATACATCAATAAGACTAGTGCATTCAAACCACAAAATAGCCACAAATATATAAATACATTAGGACAAAGTATGTGAGAAAGTTTTGGCCTTTAGCTGGGACATGCATGAGGAAGTGACCATGGTAAACCGTTGGGGTTATGTTGTTATATTTTGAATGTATTCTCGGAAGCAGGTGCAAACTTCTGTTGCAGTCCAGTTCCTTAGCAAGGAAAGGGTGAGCTTTGCAAAATATCTGAATATGTTTTAAGGCTGATAAACTGAAGCTGATATGTCAGGCATATAAAACATACTCATATATGTATAGCGAAACCCTCACTTACCGGTAAGTGGGCCGCAAGTTTGGTTTGGGTCCTGAGCACAGCTCCGCCAACCCCCCGGCAATCTGCACTACCCACTCTGGCACAGTTAGTATCTAGCAATACACATTAAATCACTTATACTCTAAATATGTGTGTGTGCGTGCGTGGGTAACTCAAGCTCATAGACAATCTTTGAAAGTATATAACTGACTTTACTTATTGTTTTTATAAAAGGAATAACATGAATCAAACATTTGGATTGCAACACATAATCAGGTCCCTGCAGTAACCAGTAATAAAGATAAACAGAGTAATCAGCATAATAAAGTATTGCTATGCAACTCTAGCGCTGCCCTTTTTCAGCTACTTCCCCACATGGGTAAACACCCAGCACTGTCTACCTATGCAGTCAGGCCTGACTGATCTAGATGGAAGTCCAGTAAAACAATATTCGCTAGCAATCTTTCGGTGGTGCACTTGAAGAACAACTTTGTAATCCAAACGAATAATAAAGATAAAGCATCTGTCTTTAAACAGCTCTCACCACCCGGACAAGTCCAAGTCCGGTTTCTCTGCCTTTTCGTCTAGGAACAGGAATCCACCGACCTCCGAGTCTTCAATCCTTCTGGTGTACAGCAGCAAGGAATGAGAAAATGTCTCTCAGGTGCAACTAGGCTGGCAGAGAGCTCTTTGGAAAAGAGCACAAGGCCCAGGCTTCAGGCTTTGTGCCTCAGCAGTTCAGCACAGGTCTCCTCTTGCTTGAAGAGAGGGGGGTGTCCAAAGAGAGCGAACTAGGCCTCTCCCCCTCCTTATATTTCCTCCCCCATAAGTCTCTGGGGCATAACTCAAAGCATCCTGGGAACCAGCGGGGTTCTGGGAACAGTAGTTTTATAGTTCTTAAAGAGACCCCGCTACACACTCCCCCCACTTAAACTCTTTGGTCCCCAAAGATAAACTTTTAACACATATCCTGTACCAATTTTGAAAGTGCTGAGTATGATGTTGGTACAGGGAATTTCCACCAGAACTCAGAGGTGGGATTCCCTGTCCCACAGGTCACACTGACATGAGTGGCCTGCCTAACTGTGCCAGAGAGTGAGCTGGGGTTGCCCTCCACCAAATGGTCAGTGGAAGGATTAGAGCGTTCAGCACTTCTTCTAGCAGTCACAACAGAGTCCTCAGAGCTCTCTCCCATTTGAGAGTAGGTTAGCTTCTTGGGGGGTCTCACAACTCGGCGAGCTCTCTGTTCTCTTGGGACTTCAGGCTCTGGTGCCACAGGCTCTACTTCAGGAACACATTCTGACAGCATCACTGGTTCTGGAACATCAGTTCCTTCCTCTTCTGAGTAAATGCTAGGGATATCTTCCCAGCCTTCAGGCACACCACTAGATGGAATGAACTCTGTAGCTTCTGGGTTCAGTGTCCCATCCTGTGTATCCTCAGTAGGTGGGAGATCTATGGCAGAATTTCCTGGAGTTGATGAAGGCCACAGCCACTCAAGCTCTCCTCTTCCACCTTCACCTTGTTGGGAATCTTGTCCATCTCTAACCCGGGAGGTCTGAGACCGAGTGCTAGGTCCTGGGGTATCCAGAATGGAAACAGATTCAGGTGGATCTCTCACTGGAGGTATTCTGACTGCTTCAGTAAGCGGGAGCAAATGATTCCTGTGCCAAGTTTTCAAGGGCCCCACTTTCCCCTCTGGTTTTAGCTTATACACAGGCAATCCAGGTAGCTTTCTGCAAATGACATGGGGCTCCGATCTCCATCTATCAGCAAGCTTGTGCTTCCCAGGGATCCCCAGATTGCGTAGAAGTACACGGTCCCCAGGCTGCAGGTCTTGCACTCGAACCTTCAGATCGAAGTTCCTCTTGTTGCGGGCTCCCCTTTGGTCCGAGGCCGCCTGAGCTCGTTCATGGGCCACTTTCAAATTGTGTCTAAGTCGGTCCACATATCCCTTGTGGGAGGTAGCAGAGGCATGGTCTAGGGAAATGCCAAAAGCCAGATCCACCGGCAATCTTGCTTCTCTCCCAAACATGAGCCGGTAGGGGGAGTAACCCGTCACATCACTTGTGGTGCAGTTGTAAGCGTGCACCAGAGCTGATATGTGTTGGCTCCAGTGTTGCTTCTTCTCTGTCTCTAGAGTTCCAAGCATTTTTAGTAAGGTCCAATTAAACCTCTCAGGTTGGGCATCTCCTTGTGGATGATAAGGTGTAGTCCTGGTCTTCTCTACTCCCAATGAGTCCAGTAGGTTCCGGATCAGACGACTCTCAAAGTCCCTTCCTTGGTCTGAGTGGATTCTCTGTGGTAATCCATAGTGGACAAAGTATTTTTCCATGAGCACCTTGGCCACAGTGGAGGCCTTTTGGTCTTTGGTGGGGAAAGCCTGGGCATAACGGGTGAAATGATCGGTTACCACCAGAACATTTCCCAATCCACTCAAATCGGGTTCGAGGCAGAGAAAGTCAATGCACACCAGATCCATTGGACCCTGACTCTGTAGGTGGCCCATTGGGGCAGCTTGATGGGGTAGAGTCTTCCTCTGGATGCATCGTGCACAAGAACGGCAATATTCCTCCACTTCTGCCCTCATACAGGGCCAATAGAACCGGCTTCTGACAAGCTGAAAAGTTCTCTCCGCCCCTAGATGGCCATGCTGGTCATGTAAGGCAATTAGTACCGTCTCTCGGTGCTTCTCTGGGAGAAACAACTGCCACTTATCTTCTGAGTTATCAGAGGGGCCCCTTCGGTAGACCACTCCCTGATGTACTTGTAGCTTATCCAACTCTTTCCTCAGCAGGCGAGCCTCCTTGGAAGGGTGATGTCGAAGTCCCTCTGGATTCTCATTCTCCAAAGCTTCAAGGACCAATCTCCCCATGGGGTCTTCCAATTGGTCATAGCTCAGCTCCTTTCTGGACAGCTTTGGCAGGAGTTCCTCTGCTAGTTGAATTACCCCACAGTAGGGTTGAGGGACTCCCACTGCGGTGACTCCTATCTCCTCTGCTCTGGAGCCCCCTCTTGCTTGAAACTCAGCACCCTGACAGAGTGCTCGCACTCCTTCCGGTGCTACCTGAGTCCAGTCTTCCCAGTCATCGACCATGACATGAGATCTTCGGGACAGGGCATCTGCATCCCTATTTCCAGCCCCTGGTCTGTATTTTAGACTGAAGTTGAATCCGCATAATGCAGCCATCTGTGTCCGGTTGCATCTAACTTTGCAGTAGTGAAGAGGTAGGTCAGAGGATTGTTATCTGTCTTTACGGTAAACTCCGCCCCATAGAGATAGTCCTTCAGTTTGTCTACTACTGCCCATTTGAGGGCCAAGAACTCCAATTTATGAGTGGGGTAGTTCTTCTCCGAGGGAGTCAGGCTCCGGCTCACATAGGCCACTGGTCGCAGCTGCTCTTCATGCTCTTGATAGAGCACTCCGCCTAGGCCCTCATGACTGGCATCGACATGTAGCTCATATGGTCTGGTGGGGTCGGCATAGGCCAGGACTGGGGCCGTGGTAAGGCTCCTCTTCAAGGTTCGGAAAGCCTCTTCACACCTTGGGCTCCACTGATCTTGAACCGACTCACCGGCCCTCCTGGGTCCCAAACCATCCTCTTCTCCTTCAGTCTTGAGCAATTCGTTCAGTGGCTTGGCAATCCGGGCAAACCCATCCACAAATCTTCTATAATAGGAGCAGAACCCCAGGAAAGATCTGAGCTCTGTGACTGTTGTCGGTCTTGGCCAAGAGGTAACTGCCTCCAACTTCTCAGGGTCTGTAGCCACTCCCTTTTCAGACACTATGTGTCCCAGATAGTTCACAGAGGATTGGTAAAACCGGCACTTCTCGGGAGAAAGCTTGAGTCCCTCTTCGCTGAGTCTTCTCAACACCTTCTCCAACCTGGCCTCATGTTCTTCCAAAGTCTTCCCGAAGACAATGACATCGTCCAAGTACACAAGGACTTCTATGAGGTTCATGTCTCCAACGGTCTTCTCCATGAGGCGTTGAAAGGTAGCAGGGGCTCCAGACAGGCCCTGAGGCATTCTGTTGAATTCAAAGAATCCCACTGGGGTTATGAAAGCTGTCTTCTCTCGGTCTTCCTGGTGCATGGGGATTTGGTAGTACCCACTCTTGAGGTCCATTACACTGAACCACTTGGCACCAGCCAAACTCTGTAGGGCATCCTCTATTCTCGGTGTGGTATACTGGTCAGGGATGGTCCTCCTGTTGAGAGTCCTGTAGTCAATACAAAGCCTCAACGACCCATTCTTTTTCCTGACCACCACTATGGGGGAGGCATAGGGACTTCTAGACTCCCGAATCACATCAGTCTTCTTCAACTCCGCAAGCTGCTCCCTCAGATCCTCCAGGTCAGCTAGAGGGACCCGCCTAACCCTTTCCCTGAAGGGTTTGTCTTCTTGGAGGCGGATTCGGTGGGTGGCACTCCTGGCACATCCAACATCAAACTCATCCTTTGAGAAAATCCTCTCCCATCTAGTCAGCTGGGCCTTGGCTCTCTCCTTCCAGGCTCCAGGTAGGTCCGGGTTCTCCATGGAAAGTTTTTCCCAAACATCTCCTCCTTCACCCGTTCCTTTTACTTCAGACCAGCTGACTGGGGCCGCAGGACTCACCTGCCCCAACAGCATTCTGGCAGGGATCTCTATGGGTCTCTCCGTAGGGTTTCTCACACTCACTGGGACTCTTCCTCGAGCCTTCTTCAGGGCCTTGATTGAAATCACTTCCGGTATCACTTCCAGGCCTGAGTGATCCTCCCTTGGATCGGATTCCAGCATGACAAAGGGGCCAGGCTGCTCCCAGGTAAGCTTCACCGTGGCCCTGAGGCAGGCTACCTCTCCGGGCTGCAGCACCACTCCCTCTCTCCCAAGTCTCCACACCTTCCCTATCCCCTCTCCTGGGGTCTTCTGCTCTAGGACCAACCGTTGGTAGGCTGTCTTCAGCATGGGATGGATATTGGGATCTTGATGGTTACTCGTCTCCACTAGAGGGGTCAGAAGTCTTCGCACCAGATCCGTATTGGTCCCTATGATGAGGGACATCTTGCTGGCCCCGGGCGGTCTAGGACACACAACTGCCAGGGTGTCAAACACCTCCGTTTTCCCTGCCACAGATGGATCGAAGGTCAGCTTTATGGGCAGGTAACCATCGTAGGGGAAACTCTGAGTTCCAAGGCCCCATATCTCCAGCTCTTCTATCTTCTTCTTCTTGGGACTGGAACATCTACTGGCGAAGTGGCCACTGCCCCCGCAGTTGTAGCATAGCATCTCTTCTCGGTCTCGAGTGGGGCTTGGTGTTGGTGTATCTGGAAACAACTCCCTCCTAGGACTTGGTTTCTCGGCTCCCCCTTGACCTTTCGCCATCATAGCAGTCAACATCTCCATCACCTGGGACATCTGTAACTTCAAAGTGTCCAGCTCCTTATCTCTAGCGGGAGTCATGGCCGGTGTAACTATTGCTACCGGTTGGTTGACGGGCTCGGTGAGATGTTCTTCCCTTTTCTCTTCCAGTAGGGCCTCTTCCTCTCTGATCATTCGGGTGAGGTCAGTGTACTCCAGATTCTTCCCATCCAGTCGGGCACGCAGTGTCCATGCAATAGGATCCATGGGTTGAGCTCCCCTCAGTACCTGTTGAGCACGGGCCTCATCTACTTTTCCTGGGCTGATCCCCTTCTTTAGGATCATCCTATGCAGGATTTTATCTAAACGTCCCATGTAGTCTGATAGTTTTTCACCTTTCTTCTGGTAGCAATGCTCTAATTGATAAGCAAGCTCAGAGATTTTCTCTGTCCCACCAAACACAGTCTGTAGTACATCTAGGTACTCCTGCGCATTACAGTCTGTCCTGCTCATCTTCAGGTTGCGAACGGCCTCTAGAGCAGGCCCCTTTAGACTTTCCACAATCCTCTGCTTCTTTCTGCGCTCTGGAACTTCCCATTCCTCTAGTGCCTGAGTTGCGCTATCTAACCAATCTTCAAATCCCTCTTCTTCCGAAGGTACAGGTTTCCTCCCTGAAAACATCCGGAGTTTTCTGTACCCCGACATCGGGTAATCTGTGGGATCCTTCTTGCACTGGGCCACAATCTCCCCCAGGACAGCACACAGTTCTGCGCTAAGGGTGGCCGGTGCTGATCTGAGACTCTCGGGTGAGGTACGGGCCGCAGCCTGCGGTGATCCCGTTGGCGATGGCTCCTCCTTTGTTGCGTGCGCCAACCTATAGGATCTGTTGTCTTGTGTCCGTACACGGTTGCGCTTGCAAGCCTCCGGCATCCCATCCCAGTATTCCACTAGCGCATACTGATATGAGATGTCTGGGTCTGATTTTATCTCCATCACGCATGGTTCATGGTCTGGGGACACTGACTTCATTAACTCCTCTACGGTCTCTGTCGACCATTTCTCCCCTGGGAGGCTAATGACCACTGACTGACTTGGGCTGGCCTTAGCCACTTCACACCACGGTCTGACTCCCTGTGGGTCCATGCCGGTACCTCTGGCGTGTTCACCGCTGTCTCAGAAATCCCGGATTTACGAGCCCCCACGTATAGCGAAACCCGCAAGTTTGGTTTGGGTCCTGAGCACAGCTCCGCCAACCCCCCGGCAATCTGCACTACCCACTCTGGCACAGTTAGTATCTAGCAATACACATTAAATCACTTATACTCTAAATATGTGTGTGTGCGTGCGTGGGTAACTCAAGCTCATAGACAATCTTTGAAAGTATATAACTGACTTTACTTATTGTTTTTATAAAAGGAATAACATGAATCAAACATTTGGATTGCAACACATAATCAGGTCCCTGCAGTAACCAGTAATAAAGATAAACAGAGTAATCAGCATAATAAAGTATTGCTATGCAACTCTAGCGCTGCCCTTTTTCAGCTACTTCCCCACATGGGTAAACACCCAGCACTGTCTACCTATGCAGTCAGGCCTGACTGATCTAGATGGAAGTCCAGTAAAACAATATTCGCTAGCAATCTTTCGGTGGTGCACTTGAAGAACAACTTTGTAATCCAAACGAATAATAAAGATAAAGCATCTGTCTTTA
Source organism: Lithobates pipiens (assembly GCF_037356315.1). Lineage (NCBI taxonomy): Eukaryota > Metazoa > Chordata > Amphibia > Anura > Ranidae > Lithobates > Lithobates pipiens. The sequence continues at coordinate 145,593,956 of NW_027507789.1, forward strand.
AACAGCTCTCACCACCCGGACAAGTCCAAGTCCGGTTTCTCTGCCTTTTCGTCTAGGAACAGGAATCCACCGACCTCCGAGTCTTCAATCCTTCTGGTGTACAGCAGCAAGGAATGAGAAAATGTCTCTCAGGTGCAACTAGGCTGGCAGAGAGCTCTTTGGAAAAGAGCACAAGGCCCAGGCTTCAGGCTTTGTGCCTCAGCAGTTCAGCACAGGTCTCCTCTTGCTTGAAGAGAGGGGGGTGTCCAAAGAGAGCGAACTAGGCCTCTCCCCCTCCTTATATTTCCTCCCCCATAAGTCTCTGGGGCATAACTCAAAGCATCCTGGGAACCAGCGGGGTTCTGGGAACAGTAGTTTTATAGTTCTTAAAGAGACCCCGCTACATATGCATTGGAATAGACATTTCCTTGATTCCCTTCACATCCATGACAAGAATGACTTCAGCTTTACATTTACTTACACCTAGGGTAGGAGTAAGATCTCGTTTCTGGATTTAGAAAACTGGATACAGGAGAATGGTTACATAACAACAGATCTATATCGTTACCCAAGTGCTGGAAATACTTTATTACATGCCTCTAGTTCCCACACTCCTGACCCAAAAGCATCCCGTACGTGCAATATCTGCAATTGAGCAGAAACTACGTGGGATCAGGACTTTAAAAAGACAAGCGGATTTACTTAAAGTGATCGCAAATTCTCGTTTTTTTCCTATAAAAATAACAAACGTGTTATACTATGCTGCAGTGGATTTACACAGAGAAGCCCATATCCTCCTCTTCTCAGGTCCCTTTTCTGTGATTCTGGCCCCTCCCTCCTGTTGAGTGCTTGCTATGCTATACTATGGGGGCAACCAAGCCGAGTCACAGCTCAGTGTGTCCATTCAGACATGGATCCCCACCCCGGCTAGCTGACTTTGATTAACAGCAGCGAGACCCAATGGCACCACTTCTGTGTCTCAGCCAATCAGGAGGGAGAATCTCAGACGGCTGAGACACTTGTGGACATCTCTGGACACAGAGGGACCTCAAGTAAGAGTTGGGGGGGGGGGGGGGGGCTGAGGGGCACCCCTGGACACAGAAGGCTTTTTATCTTAATGCAGATAATAGAATAGATAATAGAATGCTTTACGATAAAAAACCTTCTGACTTTACAATCCTTTTAAGGAACATCTATTGGCCAGGGGATACTCCTGCACTTCTCTCAAAAAAGCTTACAACAGGGGTGTTATCCCACCACAAACTGCTTTGCTTTATGATAAAACACTTAGGTCGGATATCAGGATACAGTAAAGATCATTAATAGATTTTCTACACATCATTCCACATTACGATCAAGTGTTTTGAGGCATTGGCATTTGCCTATGGAAGATAATACTCTTTCTAAATACATTCGCCCAGATACAGAGTTTGTCTTCTGATGGATATCGTCCTTACGTGACCGCCTTGCAGTTATTACTCTGATAACGCGACCACTATACCTGGCCCTCATGGCATATTTAGATGTGGGGAATGCCCACTCTGCCCCTGGGTCCAGGAGGGTTCTTGCATTCAGTTACCATACGGGCAATGGTTTTACTCACAGATGTTTGCAAATTGTACCACACAAGGGGTTATCTACCTAATAAAGTGTCAATGGCATGCATTTCATATTGGGAAAACAATACGTCAATTCCAACAAAGGATTGGCAACCATGTTTATTACTTTGGAAATGGTAAAATCCTCACACCTGTAAGTCCCCACATTGGTTTACACCACAAATATAATACACCAGTGGTGTGATTTTTTTTTAAATGGAGGTAATTGTCTCTGACCCACGAGGTGGTGTTTGGGACAAGAAAATTCTTGTTGGCCATGTTGGCGATTGAGCGTTTAAATGCCACCACTTCTCTGGGTCAATGAGGTTAAAGCGTTTGTTACCCCAACATTTCCTATTCCTGATACGTGGCTGCTGTACCATGTACTTGTATGAGAAAGCGTCCTGTTCTCTTTGTATTGCTACCTTTATGTGAAACCCTTGGTGATCTTGCCAGCCCCCTGCTTTACTATTAAAAACTGACCACACTAAGCAGGAGAGAACCCCGTGGTCAGTTCTCTAGCTATTCTGGGAACTCGGTGTACTCTCCTCCAATGATCAGATTTGACCTGACATGCCCACGCTGCACAGCCATTCACTAGGAAACTCAGTGTACTGCTGCTTCTCCTCCTTCCCCCCCAGCTCTTAGGCAGCTGAGAACAGAGGGAATGTGATCACTTTTAAAAAGGAAAAAAGGTGTGTGTATATATATATATATATATATATATATGTTAAGGCGATTATAAACTATCACCCTGTAAAACAACCAATTCAGTTTAAAAAAAGAAATGAAAGGCAAACTATTTTTGTGTACATATAAAAAAAATATATATATTTACCCTGCACTCTGCATAAAGCACTTCAGAACCCTGCACTCTGTGTTTTAAGCACTCCTGAACCTTATACTCTTGTGTACTCCTGAACCCTGCTCTCTGTGCTTTATGTACTCCTGAACCCTTCACTCTGTTTTATGCCTTCCTGAACTCTGCACTCTTTGTGTTATGCAATCCTGATTTTATTTAACAAATCCTCTTTAAAGTGGTTGTACACCCTGTACAACCACTTTTACCTACAGGTAAGCCTATATTAAGGCTTACCTGTAGGTGCTTGAAATATCTCCTAAACCTCCACGGTTTAGGAGATATGTACTAAAATGACGAGCGGTGATGACTACGGTGTGCCGTTTCTAATAGGGGTCATGCCGTGACTCTGGCCAGTTACAGAGCCAGAGTTCGCGGTCCCGGAAGGAAAAGGGGCGAAGGTGGAAGCACCTTTTTTATAGGCTCTAATTGGAGGCAGCTACAGGCTGAGGTTTTTTGCCTGGGTGACTGACATATTGACTGCAAGGTTTGAGATTCCCTAGTAGGTCCTCCTCCTTTATACATTTATATTGTTTCTATAAATTGGTATCCTGGTCTCAAACACATTTTGAATAATAATGTTTTTATCATGTAAACTGTTTCATTCAATACTTTACCGTAATAAAGGTCTTTGTAAGTATAGCATCTGTGCTTTGTGAATTTGGGCAGCCTTTATTTCTCCCATACCTGCTGCGGTGAGGCGTTTGGTGTCCCTGGTGATAACCTTGGATTGGGCAGACCATCCCCCACTCTTTAGTGAGTTTTGCCAATCTGGCCCAGTGATGATGTACATGATGTTTAATACTTCAAATCCTCAAATATCATGATTCTTTTATGTTTTTTGTTATTCTTAATTTTTTGTTTTTTTTCAGATACTGTGACTTCCACATACCCTGAGGAAGCAGCCTAGAGCCTTGAAACATGTAGAGAAACGCTTAAAGAAAAGTAAAGCTCACTTTGTTATTCTTACACTGCTCTCAGCCTGGCTTTTGGAATGCTGTGCCCAGACCTCACTGGACTGTACGTTGTGCTTTCCACAACCCATTCTAGTAACAAGCTAGCCACAGAACACTTTCTACATCCAGAGCCAGTCTCTATGATTGCAACTATCTGGGGAAAGTCTTCACTGTGGGAGATTGTTACTTGGTGGGGAAAGACAGCACAGCATACAGAGTTCAGTGGTCAAAAGTAAGTAATGGAGCAGTTAGGATTTTGTAGCAGGGACATTTAAGGGGGTGGGAAGCGTTTTACTGGGGGAGGGGGGGTTAAAAGAAGGTCATTTTTGGTTGTAAACGGGCCTATGAGTTATGCACTCATGTGCATTATACACACTGAACCCTGCATTCTATGTGTACTGCACTTCTGAACCCTGCACTCTGCATAAAGCACTTCAGAACCCTGCACTCTGTGTGTTAAACACTCCTGAACCTTATACTCTGTGTGTTGTGTACTCCTGAACCCTGCTCTCTGTGCTTTATGTACTGCTGAACCCTTCACTCTGTTTTATGCCTTCCTGAACTCTGCACTCTTTGTGTTATGCAATCCTGATTTTATTTAACTTTTACCTACAGGTAAGCCTATATTAAGGCTTACCCGTAGGTGCTTGAAATATCTCCTAAACCTCCATGGACTAGGAAATATGTACTAAAATGATGAGCGGTGATGACTATGGCGTGCCACTTCTAATAGGAGTCATGCCGTGACTCCAGCCAATTACAGAGCCGAAGTTTGTGGTCCCGGAAGGAAAAGGAGCGAAGGTGGAAGCTCCCTGCTCGTGGGGACAACGGTGACAGAGCGGGCTTCGGTGTCAGGTAAGTGACACATAATGAGCTACTATGCGATGCATAGTAGCCCATTATGCTTTACCTTTGCAGGGAAATAAAGAGGACATAAAACCCACCAGGGTTTACTTCCTCTTTAAGACCCTCTCATTGTGTAATTTGGCCATGCCTACCTTATGACACATATTCATTTTCTCTATGGGTATCATAAGTATTTTAATTATGGACTAGATAAAAATACACTTCTTTATAGTTAAAAAAAGATGCCAGACTCTCAAAGGTATTTTATGTTTGCAGGCCAACTAACAGAGGTAATACTTTATAAAAGACGATTCATTTATCATTAAAAACAATTAGGTATTATAAGAATGAGATGTTACAGAAGATTATTGTCAGGGCTCAGCCCTTCCTTCTATCCGGCAGCTTGCCTCTCAGCTGTCGGATAATTGCCAGCTCCCATCTCTCTCCACGGTTACTCAGCTGTTGATGATATCCTGCTTGTCAGTCCCACCTATTTAAGTCCAGAGGAGCTCTGCCTTCGCCTTGGTCAACATCACAGTAACAATCTCCTAAAATCCTATTCAAGACATGCTTTGCTGACATCCCTTCTAGCTCCAGATCCTACTTGCTGCTCCACTACATTGATCCCTGACATCTGGCTTGGCTGACTATCCGTTCCGGTTACTGAACTTTGGCTGTTTTGACTACGTTTGTTCTTTTTACTTTTATTATTAAACAAGTGTGATTTAACTGCACTTCTGTCTCGGCATGATTTCATGGTTTCTGACAGTAGGCAAAGGCCATGAATTTAGAAGATGCAGTCAATCCACTTGTTGGTCATAATTTTTCCAGATTGGATGAACTGGATCACGGCATGGATCAGTTCACCATGGCGTTACAAATGCTCCTGAGTTGCACGGCTCACCTGGAATTTTCCACATACAACCTATGTTGCAGGCCAACCCTGCTGCTGCTCCAGTCTATGTGCAGGCACCCACCTTGAGTATTACCTCTATAAGAGGTATGTCTGGTTCCACTCCCCTTCCCCAGCGATTTGGGGGCGATCCAGTCCAATTTAGAGGGTTTCTAAACCAAGTTGAGATATACTTTGAGATGCTGCCCCAGGTGATTCCCACGGACAGAAGCAAAGTGGATTTTGTGATATCTTTGCTTTCTGAGAGACCCTTGGCCTGGGCAAACCCTCTATGGGAGAAGCAAAAACGTGTTGCCTTGAGTTACCCTGAGCTTGTGGCTTTGTTTAAAAGGGTATTTGACATTCCCTCACACTCCGCTTCTGCTGCCAAGTGCCCCATGTCCATCGAACAGAGTACGAGAACTGTTGCCGACTACACCATTGAATGCCATACTCTGGCAGCAGAGGTTACATTGAACAATAATTCCCTCAGGCTGCTTTTTCTCATGGTCTCTCAGATACCATCAAGGGTGAGATAGCAGACCGAGACATACCCACTGAGCTGGAGAAGTTGATCACATTTGCCATACTCTTTGACTCCAGACTCAGAGAAAGACTCTCTTTTAAGGAGCACTTAAGGAAGCCTACTTTACGTTTGTCTCCGAGCTTTGCAGTCCCACGTGTGCCTCACTTACCTCCCATGCCTCCTGGTACTGAGTCGGGCAGTGAAGGTGAACCCATGAACTTGGGTTTCACGCATCTCTCTGCGGATGAGAGAACTTTTAGGAGAAGGGACAGATTGTGCCTTTATTGTGGCCAGGCAGGTCACTTTTTGAAGTCTTGTCCTACTCGTCCAGGGAACACCAAAACCTTGAGGTCCTGTCACGGACAAACCTTAGGTGACAGGATAAGCCCCTGGTTTCAGTCACCCTTTCTTGGGCTGAGTCGTCCGTCAAGATACAGGCACCAATCAACTCTGGGGCTGCAGGCCTGTCCATTGATGCTGCCTTTGTATCGAACCACTCGATTCAGATGCAGCTGCGTGACACTCCACTTGTCATTGAGACTCTTGATGGGAGACCTCTACAGCCTGCCCATGTGACTCATGAGACTGTCCCCCTGTCCATGGCCGTAGGAGCTCTTCACCATGAGATAATCCAATTCCAAGTTATTTCCTCACCTAAGTTTCCACTGGTTATTGGTTATCCTTGGTTACAGAGGCACAACCCCTCTTTTGATTGGCTCCGTGCTGAGGTTCTCTCCTGGTCACCACAATGCAATTAGACATGCTTCCAGAAGGCAGCCAAGGTGCTGTGCACCTCTTCACTCTCCTCCCTGCTGGAGGAGTACTGCAATTTTAGCAATGTCTTGACAAAGGTTAAGCTAGTAGTTTGCCTCCACACTGGCCGTATGATTGTGCAATTGACCTTCAACCTGTGGCCATACCCCCTCGTCGCCAGGTTTACCCTTTGTCAATCTTGGAGGATAAAGCCATATAGGATTATCTTCTCAAGGTTTCATCCGCAAATCCTCGTCTCCTGCTGGTTCTGGTTTCTTCTTTGTGAAGAAGAAGAGTGGTGTACTGAGACCTTGTATTGATTATAGGGGTGTCAATCGTTTCACAATTAAGAATGCCTTTCTGATTCCATTGACTATGGAGTTATTTGACTGCCTCAAGGGAGCAATGGTTTTCACGAAGCTTGATTTGAGAGGGGCATGCAATCTCGTGAGGATTAAGGGGGGCAACGAGTGGAAAACTGTGTTTAAAACCAGAACAGGCTATTATGAGTACCCTGTAATGTTTTTTGGCCTTTGTAATGCCCCGACAGTTTTCCAGGAATTTATTAACAATGTCCTCAGAGAATTGTTACAGTTATGTGTGGTGGTTTATCTCGATAATATCCTCATATTTTCCAAGTCCCCGGAGAGTCACCTCACAGATGTCTGTCATGTGCTTCAGAAACTAAGAGAGAACAATCTCTATTGTAAACTGGAGAAGTTTACGAGTTCCATTGTGAACAGGTTAAATTCCTGGGCTTTTCCACTGCTGGTTTTTCGATGGACCCAGAGAAACTTTCGGCATTCCTACAGTGGCCCCGACCCGTGGGTTTACGTCCTTTGCAGCATTTCCTGGGCTTTGCCAACTATTTGGAAGTTTATTTATAACTACTTGTCTCCGGTCAAACCCCTGACTGATATTACCAGAAAGTACGGTAACTCACAGAGTTGGTGTCCGGAGTCCATTAAGGCCTTTGAGAGTCTCAAGGCTGCCTTTGTTTCTGCTCCTGTGTTGGCACATCCTGATCCTATGTTGCATTTTATCCTTGAAGTTGATGCTTCTGAGACTGGTGTTGGCGCCCTTCTGTCTCAACGTCCTACCTCTGAGAGTGCTATCCATAATTGCCAGCTCCCATCTCTCTCCACAGTTGCTCAGCTGTTGATGATATCCTGCTTATCAGTCCTGCCTACTTAAGCTGTTCAGTCCAGAGGAACTCTGCCTTCGCCTTGGTCAACATCACAGTAATGATCTCCTGCGATCCTGTTCAAAACTTGCTTTGCTGACATTCATCCTGGCTCCAGATCCTGCTTGATGCTCCACTACATTGATCCCTGACTTCTGGCTTGGCTGACTATCCAGTTACTGAACTTTGGCTATGTTTTGACTACGTTTGTTCTTTTTACTTTTATTATTAAACAAGTCTGATTTAACTGTACTTCTGTCTTGGCCTCATTTCATGGTTTCTGACAATTATAGAATTATAGAAGGTCCATTGCCCCTGGAAAAGTCCAGACATATATTTCTGGACCTAGGGTGCCTTCGCTTGGCCATGTGAACTAATATATAGGTAACCACAAGGTTGATGCTTATACTGCCCCACCAATCAGGGAGAAGGTTATATATTCTGGGCCAGGTTTTTCAACAGTTTTATGAATGTTGCAACTACAGTGGATATAAAAAGTTTACACACCCCTGTTAAAATGTCAGGTTTCTGTGATGTAAAAAAATTAGACAAAGAAAAAATATTTCAGAACGTTTTCCACCTTTGTGACCTATAAACTGTACAACTTAATTGAACAACAAACTGAAATCTTTTAGGTGGAGAGAACTAAAAAAAAAAAAATAATAGGATTTTTATATACAGCTTACCTGTAAAATCCTTTTCTTGAGAGTACATCACGGGACACAAGAGCTTCATTACATAGTGGGTTATATAGGCACCTTCGGTGATTGGACACTGGCTAACCCCAATTAAGGAGAATTCCTCCCCTATATAACCCCTCCCATATGAGAGGCACCTCAGTTTTGTAGCAAAGCAATAAGAAACCACGTAAAACCCAAGAAGGGCGGGAGCTCTGTGTCCCGTGATGTACTCTCAAGAAAAGGATTTTACAGGTAAGCTGTATATAAAAATCCTATTTTCTTGACCATACATCACGAGACACAGAAGCTTCATTACATAGTGGAATGTCCCAAAGTAATGCTCAGTTTGAGGGGAGGGAGACACAGATCAGAATTATAGACCGCCATGGACCAGAGGAACTAAACTGCAGCCTGCAGTACACTGCGCCCAAAGGCGGTATCCTCTTGCCCTCTGACATCCACCTGATAAAATCTGGTGAATGTAAGGACTGATGACCAAGTCACAGCCTTACAGATCTGAGCCAGGGAGGCCTGGTGATGCACTGCCCAAGAAGCACTTACAGCCCTAGTTGAGTGCGCTTTCACTTGAAAAGGAGGAATCTTCCCTTTACACTATAGGTCTGAAGAATAACTTGTCTAATCCATCTTGAGAGAGTGGATTTCGATGATGCCTGGCGCCTTTTAGGGCCATATGGCAAAATAAATAAACAATCAGTCTTTCTTATCTGAGCAGTTGCCTGGAGATAGATACTGATTGCCCTTACCACATCTAGAATGTGCAAAGACTCTTGTTCTGCGGACTGCGGATCTGGAAAAAAGGATGGTAGGATTACATCTTGATTCAAATGGAATCCCGAAACCAACTTAGGTAGAAAGTCCGCTTGACAATTTTCCACTCCTGGAATGAAGACTGCAGAAAGGTACGGAACATGCCTCTCCGTCCAAGCAAGTATGCGATTCACCTCTCTTTGTGCACCCAGACTTTTGGTGCCACCCTGGTGATTGATATAAGCCACAGCTGTGGCATTGTCGGACTGTATTCGAACAGGGTGACCCTGTAGTCTGTAGGACCAGTTCATGAGGGCCATATAAACTGCCCGAATTTCCAGGATATTTATGGGCAGGAGTTTTTCGGTCGCAGACCATTTCCCCTGCGTGTATACCTCTTCCAACACTGCTCCCCAGCCTGTCAGGCTGGCATCTGTAGTTACAATCTTCCATGGAAGGGGAAGAAACGTTTTGCTCTTCAGCAGATTCTTGGTCTGTAACCACCAAATGAGACTCCTGCGTACCCCTGCGGATAAACACATAGGAAGATCCAAGGCCTGGGGCTTCTTGTTCCAAGCCGCAAGGATGCATCTCTGCAAAGGCCTTGAGTGAAACTGGGTGAATGGAACGGCCTCGAAGGAGGCGACCATTTTCCCTAAGGCCGCGTACACACGCGCGGACTGTTCGCCCAACTTTGTCCGTCCAACAGTTTCGGCAAACAGTCCGCTCAAACTTAGCATGGACGGACATGGCCACACACGACGGACGAACAGTTTGCTGAAACCGTGCGCGATGACGTGAACGGCACGTACGACGGGACGAAAAATACGACGTCCTATACACTGCATTATAGCTTTCGGCGTGAAAATCCTTTCTGAGCATGCGCGCAACTTTGTTTGACGAACAAGCCTACACACGAGCGGACTGTTCGCTGAAACAAGGTTTCAGCGGACAGTTTTACGGAATTTCCGAAAAACCTTGTCCGTCCAACTGTCCGCTGAAACTGTCCGCTGAAAGCCCACACACGAGCGGACTGTCCGCCCAAACACTGTTCAGCGGACAAAGTTGGACGAACAGTCCGCCCGTGTGTACGCGGCCTTACAGTCTCATACACAGCCGAATGGGGGAAGTCCTTCTGCTCAGTATTAGGCGAACCAGAACCCCTATAGCCATGGCCTTTGGCCTTGGTAGAAACACCCTGCCCTGAGCGGTGTCTATGATCATGCCCAGATACTCCAACCTGGTAGCAGGCTGCAGGGTCAACTTTTCTAGGTTTATAATCCAACCTAGGTTTTTCAGGTGTTCTAATGTTTCGATAACACTGTGGTTCAAGAGCACTACTGTCTGCTCTAGTCTAGATAAGCTATCACGGTTATGCCCTGAGCTCTTAGGTTTGCCAAGAGAGGGTCTAGAATCTTTGTGAAGACTCGAGGAGCTGATCTACCGCGAACCTTAGATATTTTTGGTGTGCGAGAAATGTTGGTACATGAAGATATGCATCCTTGATATCTATTGATGCCATAAACTCTCCCCCTTGCAGGGAAGAGACCACAGAGCGTATTGACTGCATTCGGAAAGACCGAATGTGCAAAAACTGGTTCAAATCCTTTAGATCCAGGATAGGTCTGATATCTCCATTTGGCTTTGGAACGGTGAAGAGATTTGAGTAAAACCCTGAACCCTGTTCTTTTGGGTCCACTTCCACTATCACCCCCTGGGATAGTAAGTGATTTAAGGGCAGAAGTAGCGGTCTTTGCTTTACTGGATCCTTGGGGATCCCTGACCTTAGGAAGCGAGATGGTGGAATCTCCTGGAACTCTAGTTTGTAGCCCAGAGATATTGAGGAGGTTACCCATTTGTCCCGAATCTCTTCCTGCCAGGCTTCTGAAAACTGCAGGAGCCTTCCCCCCACTCGGCTGAGTGGGGGCGCCCCTTCACAAGGAAGCTTTTGGGCTCTGCTTGGCAGGCTTTCGTCCCCAAGTCATTTTCTGCCCCTGGGCGTGACCTTGGGCCTTTCCTCTAGAGGGTGGTTGGGAAGGCCGTCACCGCTGCTTAGAGCCTGATGCTCCGGGAGAAAGAGAACGCCTAAATGATGGACGTTTGTTCTTTTTGATTGGTAGGAGAGTAGATTTACCCCCTGTAGTCTTTTGGACGAATTTATCCAAGTTCTCCCCAAATAAGCGTTCCCCTTTAAACGGGAACCCTGTCAAATATTTTTTACACGACAGCTCAGCTGCCCAATTTTTTAACCACAGGGCCCTTCGCATGTGTACCAACAGGAGAGACAAATGAGATGCTTGTTGGACAGAACCCAAAATTGCATCATTCATGAAACACAGAATTTGAGAAAGTTCTGCATAATTCTCCACTTCCTCACTGGGAAGGAGGCCAAGCATCTGCTTAACCTGTTCCTTGAGGAACTGACACAACCCCACATTTGCGACTGTAGGTTGCACTACAGCGCCAGCCATGGGAAAGGAGGCTTTCAATAACGTTTCCAGCTTCTTATCATTTGGATCTTTAAATACCTGAGCATTATCCAAAGGACAGGTCAGGTTTTTATTCACACAAGAAACAGATGGGACCCCCCATTTCTTGGTGAAACTTTCCTCCAGAGGATAAAGCATTGAAAACCTTTTAGGAGGAGAAAACAGTTTATAGGGATGTCCCCAATCCTCATACAACAATTTATCCATTAAGGGATGAATTGAAAAGGAAACGGCAGTCTGTGGAATTCTCCTGACCCCCAAGGAAGATACAGAGGATGTAGCGGCCTCAGCAGAGGGCATTCTGAAAGTGGTACGCACCAATTCAGTGTAATATTGAACCTGCTTTCTGAGTGCCTGGGAGGAGGAGATTCTTTCCTCTTCCTCTGATTCATCCGACTGCTCTTGATCCCTATCCCATGATAGGGAACTCTCCTCATTGTCAGAGGTATCACCTGAAAGAGGAATTTCAGCAGAGGGAGGGGATCTACCCCTTTTTCTGCTATCTTTCAGGGAAGCTGAAATAAAATTCATAATTCTCCCTTCAAAACCCTCCAATGTAGCCTTAAGGGAGTTTTCAGTGACATACGCTGGGGCTGAAACATTAGGAGAGGCTGCAAAACCTGACAGGGGCACTGACTCATCCTGTGAGGCTGGCTCCAGTCTTGCGGGGGGGATGGTAACCTACAGGCATCTTTAGGACCCCTAGACCTAGGCAGTGATTTTCCAGTGCCCTTGCTACCTCCCCCTGAGACCCTCTTACGAGGAGACATAGTCCTAAGCTACAAAGCAGAGGTACTAGTACAAAAGTGCAATCACTGTTGTGCTACAAGTCTCACAATAAACATATATGCTTAAACTGCACAACCTGATGCTGAGTAGGTGTCTTAGGATTGCCGGGATCCGACCCCTTAGGATGCTTACTGCCCACAGCTCTGTTTCATCCGCTTACAGATCCCTGGCGTTCTGGGCTCTTTAAATTTGCCACTTTGGCGCCTGCGCAGAGAAGCGCCGTGCATGCAGCGTGCACAGCCCCGCAACCACCCCCCCCCTTCGTTTTACTATAGGAGCGCACCCAGCGCACAAGAACTGCCGGCGTCCGAGGGGGAGGAAGAGGACCACCTGCTGAGCTGCGCGGGACCCCTAGACTACGTGGGACTTCTCTTTTACCTTTTTGTGGCAGAGCCTGCAGCGGAGGATGTAAGCCATCCAGAGGCTTCACTGAGCGTGTATCCTGGAAAGGCATGTAAGTATACACCAGGCTGGTCTTTACTCCCTCTAGTGGCGGAAACCAGGTAAGACATACAACTACTCACATGAAGAAATCCATAATATATGATTTATATAGGATTAACTTCTCTTACCTGTCCCCGCCGCAGGAACTGCTGAAACAGACAGATTCCAACCTTCACCCATCACGGCAGGCAGAGTCGTGCCAACCTTTAAATAGTACACCAAGTCTGGTTTTTCCCAGAGCCCAGTCTTCCAAAGGAGAGGACTTACAGGCAAAACCTTGTTTCTTCGGATGACGAGGCCCGGGTACCATATCATCTTGGGAGTCAAAATATCGGCCCGACATATGGATCTGGTTATCATAGCCCTTAGACCCTGCAGGGACCTGTATAGAGCTTTCTCCATAGCACATGTTTTACGTGACTAACCACCTTAGACACTGGCTAAAAAACTGAGGTGCCTCCCATATGGGAGGGGTTATATAGGGGAGGAATTCTTCTTAATTGGGGTTAGCCAGTGTCCAATCACCGAAGGTGCCTATATAACCCACTATGTAATGAAGCTCCTGTGTCCCGTGATGTATGATCAAGAAAAAATAATATGGTTGCATAAGTATGCACATCCTTAAACTAATACTTTGTTGAAACACCTTTTGATTTTATCACAGCACTCTTTTTGGGTTTGAGTCTATCAGCATGGCACATCTTGACTTAGCAATATTTACTCACTCTTCTTTGCAAAAACACTTCAAATCTGTCAGATTGTGAGGGCATATTCTGTGCACAGCACTCTCCAGATCACCGCACAGATTTTCAAATGGATTCGGGTCTGGGCTCTGGCTGAACCATTCCAAAACTTTAATCTTCTTCTGGTGAAGCCATTCCTTTGTTGATTTGAATGTATGCTTTGGGTTGTTGTCATGTTGAAAGATGAAGTTCCTCGTCATGTTCAGCTTTCTAGCAGAAGCCTGAAGGTTTTGTGCCAGTATTCACTGGTGTTTGGAACTGTTCATAATTCCTTCTACCTTGACTAAGGCCTCTGTTCCAGCTGAAGAAAAACAGCCCCAAAGCATGATGCTGCCACCACCATACTTCACTGTTGGTATGGTGTTATTTTGGTGATGTGCAGTGTTTTTTTTTGCACCAAACATATCTTTTGGAATTATGGCCAAAAAGTTCAACCTTTGTTTCATCAGACCACAACACATATTCTCACATGCTTTTGGGAGAATTCATATTGTTTTTTCAAAATTTAGCCGGGCTTGGATGTCTTTCTTCATAAGAAAAGGCTTCCATTTTGCCACTTTACCCCATAGTCCAGACATATGAAGAATATGGGAGATTGTTGTCACATGTACCACACAGCCAGTACTTGACAGATATTCCTGCAGCTCCTTAAATATTGCTGTAGACCTCTTGGCAGCCTCCCTGACCAGTTTTCCTCTTGTTTTTTCATCACTTTTGGAGGAACATCCATTTCTTGGTAATGTAACGTTCCATATGTTCTCCAATTGATGATGGCTGTGTTTACTGTGTTCCATGGTATATCTAATGCCTTGGAAATTATTTTGTACCCTTCTCCTGACCTTTAACAATGAGATCCCTCTGATGCTTTGGAAGCTCTCTGCAGACCATGGTTTTTGCTGTAGAACGGCACTTTAAATTATGGCAGGGGTGTACTGACTCCTATTTAACATGAGTTTGAATGTGATTGCTTAATTCTGAGCACAGCTACACCCTCAGTTATAAGAGGGTGTGCACACTTATGCAACAATATATTTTTTAACCGCAACCCCCCCCCCCCCCCCCACACACACACACAAAAGATTTTAGTTTGTTTTTTTATTTATTTGTACATTTTGTAGGTCACATCAAAGGTGAAAAAAGTTTTGAAATGATCAATCTTTGTCTCATTTTTTTACATCACAGAAACCTGACAATAGGGGTGTGTAGACTTTTGTATATCCATTGTAGAAAAAATAACAAGTCAGGTGACAGAAAGGGATCAGATCATCTGAAGGACACTCGTCATCACATATCACCAGCCTTCACCATCAAGTTCAGGCTGCTTTATTTAGATAACACGCCTCACTGAAGCCAGGGCACACAGCTTCAGCTGAGCTAGAAGCCATCTTGGTAAAGACAAACTCCATCCATTAGTCGGCAGCCATCTTAATAGCCAATAGCCATTTTAAAGGGCAACTATAGTTTCCATATCATTGATTTTAATGTCTGTGAGTATTTTATCCTAGCTGATCTGCTACCCCATTAGATATCCTAACAACCCCAAATCTGGTAATCTTAATTGGCCATATTGGCATAACAATGTCACCAGACCAGTTTTGTCAGTCGAGGAAGTATCCTTGATCACCACCACCTCAGTCAGTGTCCCTAATCACTGCAGCGCCAATCACAGTGTACCTGATCACAGCCACACAACTCATCGCGTCGCTTATCACTACCACAACATTCAGAGTGCCTCTGATCCCCGCAATAACCAGTCACAGTGTTCCTGATCACCACTGCACAAATCACATTGTCCATTATTACTGCCACCCCAGTCCATGTATCTCTGATCACTGCCACATCAGCCATATGGTCAACATGACTTATTCACATGCCCAATGACCTCTGAAGCATGATCTGTTTTTAGATTGCTTTACAGTGAGCATTTAACAGGTGGTGAGGGAAGAGGCATTGTATAGCCTCCTCACTAGAGATGAGCTTTGTGTTTGAGTCGAACGCATGTTCAACTCAAACACCAGCTGTTCGCATGTTCAGCGAAGCCAGAACTCTGTGGGCCATTCGCGCCATATGCTGGATGCCTGTGGCCAATTATAGCTCAGGGGGGTTAAGTACATGCCCCACACTATATAACGCAGACAGCGCAGTGGCCTTGTGTAGTGTGTTGCGCCAGTCAAGGAAAGAGCAGGATAGGCAGGGACAGTGTCTTTGTTGCTTGGAAACCTAGCGCTGTTGCAGTGGGTATTGTGTGCCTCCAGCACAGTATACACCTGAAGATACCCTTTATTGCTGGTGTTCTGTTTCTGTAATATAGGCATCTGCAGCAGTTCAAGTGGGTGTTGTGTGCCTCCAGCACAGTATACACCTGAAGCTACCCTTTATTGCTGGTATTCTGTTTCTGTAATACAGGCATGTGCAGCATTTTAAGTAGGTGTTGTGTGCCTCCAGCACAGTATACACCTGAAGATATCCCTTGTTGCTGGTGTTCTGTTTTTGTAATACAAGCATCTGCAGCAGTTAAAGGGGGTGTTGTGTGCCTCCAGCACAGTATACACCTGAAGATACCCTTTATTACTGATGTTCTGTTTCTGTAATGCAGGCATCTGCAGCAGTTAAAATGGGTGTTGTGTGCTTCCAGCACAGTATACACCTGAAGATACCCTTTATTACTGGTGTACTGTTTCTGTAATACAGGCATCTGCATCAGTTAGAGTGGGTGTTGTGTGTCTCCTGCACAGTATATACGCCTGAAGATACCCCTTATTGCTGGTGTTCTGTTTCTGTAATACAGGCATCTCCAGCACAGTATACACCTGAAGAT
Organism: Lithobates pipiens; assembly: GCF_037356315.1. Classification (NCBI taxonomy): domain Eukaryota; kingdom Metazoa; phylum Chordata; class Amphibia; order Anura; family Ranidae; genus Lithobates; species Lithobates pipiens. The sequence goes on from NW_027507789.1 coordinate 145,610,279, forward strand.
ACCCCTTATTGCTGGTGTTCTGTTTCTGCAATACAGGCATCTGCATAAGTTAGAGTGGGTGTTGTGTGCCTCCAGCACAGTATACACCTGAAGATACCCTTTATTACTGGTGTTCTGTTTCTGTAATACAGGCATCTGCATCATTAGAGTGGGTGTTGTGTGCCTCCAGCACAGTATACACCTGAAGATACCCTTTATTACATTTGTTCTGTTTCTGTAATACAGGCATCTGCAGCAGTTAAAGTGGGTGTTGTGTGCCTCCTGCACAGTATACACCTGAAGATACCCCTTATTGCTGGTGTTCTGTTTCTGTAATACAGGCATCTGCAGCATCTACAGTGGGTGTTGTGTGCCTCCTGCACAGTATACACCTGAAGCTACCTTTTATTGCTGGTGTTCTGTTTCTGTAATACAGGCATCTGCATCAGTTAGAGTGGGTGTTGTGTACCTACAGCACAGTATACACCTGAAGATACCCTTTATTACTGTTGTTCTGTTTCTGTAATACAGGCATCTGCATCAGTTAGAGTGGGTGTTATGTGCCTCCTGCACAATATACGCCTGGAGATACCCCTTATTGCTGGTGTTCTGTTTCTGTAATACAGGCCTCTGCAGCAGTTAAAGTGGATGTTGTGTGCCTCCTGCACAGTATACACCTGAAGCTACCCTTTATTACTGGTGTTCTGTAATACAGGCACCTGCAGTGCAGAAGTTAGAGTGGGTGTTGTGTGCCTCCTGTACAGTATACACCTGAAGCTACTCTTTATTATTGGTGTTCTGTAATACAGGCACCTGCAGTGCAGAAGTTAGAGTGGGTGTTGTGTGCCTCCTGCACAGTATACACCTGAAGATATCCTTTATTACTGGTGTTCTGTTTCTGTAATACAGGTATCTGCATCAGTTAGAGTGGGTGTTGTGTGCCTCCTGCACAGTATACACCTGAAGATACCCCCTATTACTGGTGTTCTGTTTCTGTAATATAGGCATCTGCAGCATCTACGGTGGGTGTTGTGTGCCTCCGGCATAGTATACACCTGAAGCTACCCCTTATTGCTGGTGCTGTTCTATTTCTGTAACACAGGCAGGCAGCTGCAGTAATTACAGTCAGTGTACTGTGTCATCTGCTCAATGTGTACCTAAAGCTACCCAATTGCTAGTTTTCCTATCTCCCTGCAGGCTATTACTATGTCTGGAAGGCCAACAAGGAGAGGCAGACAGTTCTCGAGCCAATAAAAGAGGGCAAGCAGGCTCTGTGTCTAGAGACAACAGTGCTGGTCGTGGATGCGGTGCATCATCATCAGCACATGGCCATGGGATATGCTTGTCCTTATTTTCAGCAGCTGGATGTGTTGAGCCACATCATGCAGAAGACTTGTTAGAGTGGATGACCAAGCCCTCCTCATCCTCTCTCACCCAGGCTCAGGGTACTAGCCAAGCAGCTGCCAACACGTCCTTTTCCCTCGTCTCAATGTCATCAGTCACTCCTTCCCTAGACCCACCATGGCCTACTGAAGAGTCCCCCAAACTGTTTGAGCACAGTGTTTGGTACATGCTCCAGGAGGATGCCCAGCATTTTGAAGGCTCTAATGATGATACTCAGCTAGAGGAAGGCAGTAGCGTGAGCGCAGAGAGAGGGGATGCTCAAGAAGGACAGCAATCTGGCAGTCATGTTCCATCAGCTGCAGCATACTGTCAGGTTTGCTCCAGTGATGAAGAGGGAGGGGATGATGAGGTCACTGACTCCACGTGGGTGCCTCATAGGAGAGAGGAGGAGGAGGCAAATCTCCAACGAGGCAGGATGCCCTCCGGGGGCCAGCTTAGGGGCAGCACACCGACTGAATCACACCACAGAGCTCCGCCTGTGCAGGGCGCTGCCTCGCTACCTCCAAAAGTTCTTTGGTGTGGGACTTTTTTGAGACGAGTGCATCACTGCTATTTACAACATATGTCTTAAGTGTATCTTGCGTGGCCAAAACATCACTCGCTTTGGTACCATATGCTTGACCAGACATATGCTGACGTGCCATGCAGCTCGTTGGCAGCATACCTTAAAGAGCCGATGTACAAAGCGGACCTCTCCTTGCTCCTCATCAGCTGGGATCTCCAACCCCACTAGACCTTCAGTCTTCTCTGAAACCTGCACTGAGAGGAATGAAGGTGTAGAATTAGGTGTGTCACAGCCAAGTACATGTGGGCACTCTGCTAGCAGTACACCCATGTCCGATTGTAGCAGGCAAATTTCCATGCCCCAGCTGCTGGACCGTCAAAAAAGTTCACTCCCAGCCATCCACATGCCCAGCGGTTGAATGCTAGCTTGGCTAAATTGCTAGCACTCCAACTGCTGCCTTTTCAGTTGGTAGACTCGGCCCCCTTCCTTGAGTTTGTGCAAAATGCGGTTCCTCAGTGGCAGGTTCCCAAATGCCACTTTTTCTCACGGAAGGCAATGCCGGCTCTCTACTGGCATGTGGAAGGCAATGTCCATGCCTCACTGGACAGAGCAGTCAGCGGTAAGGTGCATATTACCGCTGACTCATGGTCCAGCAGGCATGGACAGGGAAGTTACCTATCTTTCACGGCCCATTAGGTCACTCTTCTGGCAGCTGGGAAGGATGCAGGACAAGGTGCAGTAGTGTTGGAGGTTGTTCTGCCACCACGCCTGCAAAATGCTACTACTGTTTGTGATACACCTCTATCCTCCACCCCCTCCTCTTCTTCTTCCTCCATGGCCTTTTCCAGTGCTTTGTCCTCGGAACCAGTGGTGCTCTGTAAGTGTTCAAGGGGCTATGCAAGTACACAGGCAAAAAGATGCCATGCCGTGCTTGTGCTGGTTTGTTTGGGAGCCACACTGGGGCAGATATTATGTCAGCTCTGTAGGGGCAGGCTGAGAGGTGGTTGACGCCACACCAGCTTCAGCCACGAATGGTGGTTTGCGACAATGGCACCAACCTCCTCTCCGCCCTCCGACAGGGACAACTGACCCATATGCCCTGTGTGGCTCACATCCTTAACCTGGTGGTGCAGCGGTTCTTGGACAGGTACCCGGGCTTACAGGATGTCCTGAGGCAGGCCAGGAAAGTCTGTGTGTATTTCCGCTAATCATATAATGCCAGTGCTCGGCTGGCTGAGCTCCAAAAGGAGTTGAATCAATGCGTACCTCTGCGACTACGGCACCAGGACAGGGGCAGGACAGGACTTAGTGACCCAGAGGACTCCGGACCGCATGCCTCAGCTAACCTACGCTGCATGACCTCCCTGATGCTGCAAAGCCTGCGGAAGGATCCTCATATTTTTCGGATCAAGGAGAGGGACCATTATTGGCTGGCCACTCTCCTTGAACCACGGTTCAAGGGTAAGGTTGCGGACCTTATCTTGCCATCGCAGAGGGAGCAGAGGATGGGACATCTTCGGGGAGGCCTTGCAGAAAGGTCTGTGCAACGCTTCCCCAGAGTGTTGCTGAGGCTTCGGTCAGTCACAGAAGGAGCCAGGGAGAAGGTGGCCATCTGACCGATGCGTTTAGACAATTTTTTAGTCCGCAGCCCCAAGGTATGATCGGTTCCAGCAACTATCACCAGCGTCTAATTTACATGGTGCAGAAATACCTAGGGGCAAAGTCAGACTTGGACACCTTTCCCACTGAAAATCCTCTGGCTTACTGGGTCTTGAGGATGGATCACTGGCCAGAGCTTGCACAGTATGCAATTGAGCTACTGGCCTGTCCTGCATCCAGAGTTCTTTCAGAATGCACCTTCAGGGCTGCTGGAGGCTTTGTAACCAATCACAGGGTACGCCTGTCCACCAACACGGTTGATCGACTGACCTTCATAAAGATGAATCAGTCTTGGATCACCCACAGCTACCAAGCACCTGAAGCTGATGTAACCGAATAATTTTTGTTTGAAATGTCACATTCCTTCAAGACTATGCTGATGCTGAGTGACTATCCTGTTATGTTGACTGACTATCCTCTTCCTCCTCAATGATCCTGCTGATAGCTTGGAAGAACATTTTTGTTTCTGGGTGATGCCACCAGTGGCTAAGGCCCAATTTTTCAGCCCCTGTTTAACAGGGACGTGTAATTACAATTTTTGATGCAATGCTTTGCAGCAGGGCTCATTCCTGCACTCCAACTAGAGTATCTGGGAGAGGTTGCAGTGTCATGGCACCAGCTCCAGTGCCTAAGGCCCAATTTTTCAGCCCCTGTTTAACAGGGGCACGTAATAACAATTCTTGATATAATATTTCACAGCAGGGCCCGTTCTTGCGCCCACAAGAGTAACTGTGAGGATAGTGTTGTGGCACCAGCACCACCACCACAACCACCAAAGGCCCAATTTTTCTACCACTGTTCAACAATGGCATGTAATTACAATTCTTAATATAATCGTTTACAGCAGGGCTCTCCAGCACCCACCAACAGTCACTTTGAGGGCTTACAGTGTTGTGGCAACACCAACACCTTAGGCCCACATTTCTACAGAGCATATAGGGCAGGCCCCTACTTTCAAACATCCAACTTACAAACGTCTCCTACTTGCAAATGGAAGGAGACAACAGGAAGTGAGATGACGGCCCAAAAAATTATACAGGGGTGATAACCCTTCCATATATTTTCCAAAAAGCTTAAAAATTGATTTTTTGACTGGAGCTACACTTTAAAAATGTACCAGTTCAAAATTACAAACAGATTCTACTTAACACAACAAACCTACACAGTCCCTGTCTTGTTTGCAACGCCTGTATACTGCTTTTCTGAGTATATAGGGCCTGGGGGCCCCACACCTTTCCTTTTTTTAATTTGGGTACGGTGTTCCCCTTAATATCCATACAAGACCCAAAGGGGCTGGTAATGGGCGGGGGGAGGGGGGCTACCCATGCCATTTTTTTCTCAATGATTTTCATCCGTATTGCCGGAACCAGACATTACATTAAAACCGCAAGCAGTTTTAAATGACTTTTTTTCCGTTAAATGTCATTTTGTGCAGGGACTGTTCTAAACATCAGGCATGATATTTAAAGGAATATTTCACTTATTTTTTCACTTTAATTGTCATTAAAATCAGTGCTTCTGAAAAAACGGCCATTTTTAAAAACATTTTTGGCATTGGCCCATGTCCCCTGGGGCAGGAGCCAGGTCCCCAAACCCTTTTTAGGACAATATCTTTCATATTAGCCAATAAAATTAGCACTTTTTATTTCGAACGTTCAAGTTCCATAGACTTCAATGGGGTTCTAAAGTTCGTACCAATTTTCTGTCTGTTCAAAAGTTCTGTTGCAAACCGAACCAGGGGGGTGTTCGGCTCATTCCTACACCTCACCACTTGCTCTAAACCATTGGGCCATTCACAAAAAACCCCTACACCCTAGTGTAGCTAGAATCAGTGTTCCTGATTGCTACCAGACCAGACCTCTTGGGAGGAGTAGTAGAATGTGTTTTGTTTGGTGTAATTCTTAGTATCTTTATTTTTTCAATAAATTATTACATTTTATATATGTTTGATTATTGGTACAGTGCCCTTAAAAGTCCCACACTTTTCTGTTTCTTCTTCTTCCAATGACATATAGGGATGAGGCAAAGGATATCGCTGTATGTCCACGGGAGCCACTCTGAGTTGACATAGTTTCATAGTTAGTAAGGTTGAATAAAGACATCAGTCCATCCAGTTCAACCTGAGCGTCTACAATTGTCCCTATCCCTGTATATTACACACTCACGTTGGTCCCTACCCTCAAGGAACCCACAATCCAAGGTCCCCATTCATATACTAGGGCCAATTTTGGACAGAAGCCAATTAACCTACCTGCATGTCTTTTGTTTGTGGGAGGAAACACAGGGAGAACATGCAAACTCCAGGCAGGTACTGTAGAGTCGTGGTTGGGATTTGAACCAGTGACCCTTCTTACTGCTAGGTGAGAGTGCTAACCACTACACCACTGTGCTGCTTGAGACATAGACACTCCAATTGTTGTAATTCTAAGTATGTCCATGCTTTGTGTTAGAAATATCTTAATAATTGACAACTTTGTGACAAAAGACAAATATTTATTTAATTTTGTCATTTTCCAAAAAAAAAAAAAAAAAAAAAGCACAATGGCTCTCACTATGTAGTTTGGACTGTCTACATTCCAAAAAGGGGTAATTTTGGGGGTGTTTAGGTCCTCAACTAATGAGATAGGCCATCAGTCAATTTTCAAATATATACAGTATATCCTATAGTTTTTAGACTCTATAACATTTACACAGACTAAATAATATACACTGATTTGGATTATGTTTAGCAAAGAAATGTAATAGATTACATGGTGACCAAAATTTCCGAAGAAAGGTTATTTGCAAACTTTTATAACAAAAACTAAGAAAAACTTTTTTTTCAAAATGTTTTTTTCCCTTTATATAGCAAATAAAATCGATCTGTCTTAAAAAAAAAAAAACAAGTTATAAAATTATTTTGGGTATAGTGTTGCATGTAATTTAAAGTGTGACAGTGCTGAAAACCGAAAAATGGTTTGAGCAGGAAGGGATAAACAGTGTAGTCTTAAAGTGGTTAAATCTTCCATGCACATAATTGGTTATTCTTTGCAAAGTGAATGTTCGCCACATTCATTAAAGTACAAAAAAATTAACTGGCAAATGAAACACCCTATTTGCCTTTAGTAAATGAACACCATTGTCAGTATAGGTCAGGGGTAGGCAACCTGGGGCCCTCCAGCTGTTGCAGAACTTCAAGTCCCATCATGCCTCTGGGAGTTATTGTAACTGCCAGCCTTGCAATGCCTCATGGGAAATGTAGTTCCACAACAGCTGGAGGGCCCCAGGTTGCCTACCCCTGGTATAGGTGATTTACTAGTGGATCCTCTGATATTTATTCTGTTCCCAGATAATTTTGTCTTCAAGGCAACTGCCTACTTATTTGTATAATAATCTACTGCAGCTTCTAGAAAGAGTTTTTTTTTAGGAAAAAATAAACCATTTTTCCTAGGATACATTTCAAGTAAACAGTTTTTCTGAATTATGGACACCGGTCAAATAAATATACTAATGTGTCTTGCTAACATCTACAAATGAACATTTATTTTAGATGAATTCCCTATTTATAGTGGAGGCAATTTTCCTAAAAACTTTGTGAAATGATGTTCTGAAATCCTGGTTCCTCAGACTGTAAATCAGAGGATTGAGAAGAGGAAGAATCACGGCATAAAAGACAGATGCCACTTTGTCATGAGCAAAATGTTGGTTAGGGTTTGGCCGAAAATAATTAAATATAGAAGAGCAATAAAATATGAAGACCACTGTCAGGTGAGAGGTACACGTAGAGAAAACTTTACTCATATTACCTTTAACTTTAATTTTCAGGATAGTTCTGAATATAGAGACATAGGACAGGATGATCAGTGTTAGAGGGCAAAATGCAAGGATGCCACCCATGACAAAGATGAGTAGAATGTTAATGTAGACATCACTGCAGGAAATCTGAAGCAACTGGGGAAGGTCACAGAAGAAGCTTTCTATAATATCTGATCCACAAAATGTTAAATGTAACCCACAAAGTGTGTGAATTAAACCATTAGTACATGCAAGCCACCATACAATGGAGGCCAACTGTACACACAATTTCCAGTTCATGATCTGTGTGTAGTGTAATGGTTGACAAATGGCGGAATAACGATCATAGGACATGACAGCCAACAGTAAAAATTCAGCAGTGGCAAAGAGAAAAAAAAAGAAGACTTGGGTTATACAAGCTGTTAAAGTAATCTTTCTGCTGTTGGTGCGAAGGTCAAATAACATTCGTGGGACAGTTAATGTAGAATAACAGAGGTCCAAACTGGCTAGGTTCCCAAGGAAGAAATACATAGGAACGTGGAGGCGAGAGTCAGTGACTATGAGAACAATGACCAGCAAATTCCAGAAAAATGTCAGAAGATAGATGAAAAGGAAGAAGAGAAAGAGAGGGAGCTGAAGAGCGGGAAGGTCAGACAGTCCAGAGAGAAAGAATTCCTTCAAAATTGTCTGATTTCTCATTGCAGAATTTTTCCTTTCATGAGATAAGAAAATGAAATAGAAAATAACAAAATAACACATTTCAGCAATTCATTAACAGGATTGACTTATCTAATAGAGGAATTTTCAAACAAAATTCAAAAATGTTGACTAAAATTGTATGCAGAAAACATGATCCCATTTCTTATTACTATTAACGGCATTTCACCAAAAATCTTGGATTAACGTTAAAATGCAGGATGCATGGAGCAATGTGTAGTTTAGTTTGTTTATTGCCAAAGAGAATGACAAAAGACAGCTCTTCCCCAAGAGCCCTTTCACACGAGTGGACTGATCAGGTCCGCCTGTCATTTTTTTATGTGGACCCAATCGGACACTCTAGTCTCCTCCATGGAATGGCAGGTGTCAATGGACATGTGTCTGATGACACCTACTGACATCTGATCTTATCCGCTAAAAACAAACAGACGGGGATCCATTCCCCATCCAGATCGGATGGCAGTTGGGTGTAAATGGACAGGTGGTCTGTTTACTTCCAACCGCCCATAGAGGACAACAGGCTGTGTCTGTGTCCACTATGCATAAGGGGAGGGGATACAGATCAGCTATCCACCTGCTCAGCAGGGTTCAGCGAACAGATTCCCCATTGAGTAGGCGGACTACAACAGAACCCGCCCGGTGTGTAAGGGGCCTTAGAATTAGGGAATTGATGCTGTTGATCCCAGTCTATATGATCAGGACCCCAAATTAGGCTTCAAAATATGTGATTAAATGTCCTAAATGCATATATGACATTGATCACCTGCGTCGATGGGCTTCGGTTTGCATCAAAACTGCTTCTCTTCCCATACAATAAATATAATTTCAAAAGCAGTTTAGAGCAAGCTGAGTCAAATTTAAGAAGAATGTATCTGAAAGCACATTATACTGTATACGCTTATTGACACAGGCCCCAATTCAGTCTGGGGGTTAGTATGTTTTTTGCCTTTCACACCACAGAGCTGAATAGATCTTACTTATAAGAGAAAAGCTGGGAATCATCAATCTGCAATAGCATTTGATGGACCTTATATTACAATAAAGACATGCCTATATACTTATCTCTATATGGGACTTTAAGATACTAAATGTATATGTGTTTTTACATGGGATCTGAGAATTTTACCACCAAACAATTATATCTTTTTCATATTAGAGTACAGAGTCTGTTTTGGTCCATGTGGCCCCTCCCCTATTTTATTGTACGATGAGGTCCCTCCTCTGTGGTTAACATGCTGGATAATGGGATGCATTCTTCACCGAAGGCATTATCTTGTTTTTAACTTGTAAGAAATACAAAGTTGAATGCTATTTTGTGATATTGTATGTCATTACAAATAAGCTGTATTTGAATTGCAGATTACTTTCCCCCTATTGTTCCTGAAGCAGCAGCTACTTATCCAAGAAATGTGTTGAAATTTGGATATCCCAATACTTACTTGAATCGAACAGAGAAATTGGTCACAATGGAATTCAATACATTAAATAAGAAGATAGACCAAACATCCCACAACCTAAAAAAAAAAGTCAGGCATTGTCTAATCTCAAACCGGACTCAGAAAACTCAATTAAGAACGCAAAGAAAAGGCAGAGCAGTTGTGGTTCAGAAGAGTACAGATTATCTAGGGGAGGCACTGAGGATCCTGGAAGACACAACCTACTACAAGACACTAGACACAGATCCAACAGAACCCTATAAACGGGAACTTTTCATGCTCATAGAAGACTGTGACAGAAACCACTGTCACTGTGTGTTTTGGAAGGGTCTGTGGGCTCGCCTCCTACCCACAGACTATGGCCCAGAAAAGAACATGATATTTGGAGGGCTACTTGCCGTCTCCCACCACCTGGAGAAGATACTACCTCCAGACATTTGTGTCCAGATTCGCCAGTCATCGGAACCTGGTGAATGCGGTATCTGTGGCTGGGCTTGTGGAGTCGTTCCTGGCTACCTAAGATAATGAGATAATGTAATGTAATGCTGCATCCCTTCTCTCCCCCCCCTCTTGTTGTTGTGTTAATTGTGTTGGGTCATGGCATGTAGACAAAAGGTCTGGTCTGGAGACACATCCCAGCAGGGGATGTGTAAGGAAGGGCTGCCTGCTTGTCATAATCCCTTCATGTGCTTCAACTGTAGTTGTTTGAATAAACAAGTGTTGAGTTTCCATTGGTTCTTCCTTGTCCCCCCCCCCCCCCTATGACCAGGCTAAGGGGTGTGTCCCTAGCTATATTAAAAGTGTATGTTTGGCACTTAATAAACAGTTTATGCTCTGGATGTTTAACCCTCAATACCTGTGTGGCTTGTCTCGTGATTGAGGGGTTAAGGGCTGATTATGGCGAATCTGCAGGCTGCAGGTGTATTTGGAGGACAGGACACACAGGTCTAGCAGAGATGCTCAGCAGGAGTATCCGAGATCCGTCACAGTGGTGGCAGCGATGGGACATCTCCTGCAGTCCAGGACATCCAAATCACCACCGGAATTCAAGATCCGGGCAGCCACCGAGGAGCGATACGGGGACCAGCCAACATGAGAGCAGAGTTCGGGAGGAGGCTGCAAGGCATGCGGAAGCAACATTGGGGACCAGCGACAGAGCACACCATGCTCGGCTGGGAGGATGTGATCCGCCGGCAACTCTGGCAAGAGGTACTAAGCCACGAGGGGCACCATCAGGGGAAGATCCTTCCCTCCTCCACAGAGATGTACTGGACACAGTACCGTGCACGAGAGGTGTTCCTGAGGGAACAACAGCGAGATGAGTGTAAGACGGAGCTCGGAAGATTGGTTCCGGAGGAGATGAGGCTGGATGCCAGCTATAGAGCCCTCCGGTGGTTGGCGGCTCAACTGTGGCCAGGTACAGCAGATGGCAGCCCAACAGAAGGCATTGGCTATGGCGGCGTGAGGCTGCTCCATCAAAAAATGTACGGAGACTCAGACTTTGGGAGCATCGAGGAGTGGCAGCTGGAAGACATTCTGGACTTTCAAGATGAGGTGCTGGACCTCCCAGAAGAGGCATGTAACCTGGAGGAATTGGAGTTCCTGGTTGAGCAGGAATGGGAGCTCGAGATTGCCTACAAGCGGCTGTTTGATGGTGATCAGCAGCCTGGCATGGCTCCCGTTGCCTGGGACTGTCCGGGAGAAATAGCGGACAATCACGAAGATGCGGAGCAAATGGGGCCAGGGGTGTCCCTATGTTTTCCCGTCCTAACCGCAATGGAAGAAGCTGCAATGATACAGAGGGCACTACGAGTGCTAGAATGCCGGAACGCATCAGAGGTTCCCCAGGCAGCGAGACAAGCCAATAGCATAAAAGTCTCGGGAAGGGGGAGTTGAGACAGGTGCAGAAAGGCTGGTAGATGGTGATTAGCAGCTAGTCCAGAGTATCACATCCGATGTCCCAGCAGAAGCCCTGGCTACAAGGAAGAGCGCTACTGGCCTCTGCCCACCCTCAGAGTTAGATCCAGGGAGACCGAGGGATGACCTCAATGAGCTGTTTCCCCAGCAGAAGATATTTCCACCGGGAGTGGAGAAAGCAATTCTCCCTCCCAAGCACTTGGACCCTACTCCAGTATTTATATCCCTAGCAGAAGCGCTGGCGACGGAGCAGAGCGCCTGTCAGGAATCCGCCCGTTCCGTGCGATCGGCTCTCCGTACGCGCACGCGCGTTCGTAGCGCGGATCATCGTGGGCACGAGCGTCTTCCGACGTGCGCGGGTGCACGTCGTTCGTATGTGCGCGCGGTACACGCACGCACGGGCGAGCGTTAGTACGATTGGCGCCAGTGGCCCTTTTTAAAGGCACAGCTGCGGGGGTTCTGTGCTGTTTCGTCTGCAGCTTGTACCTGAAGTGACCTGCTATTCTGCCTGAACCCTATCTGATACCTGACCCGGCTCCGTCTGACTTTGCTGATCTCTCCTGCTCCGACCCCGGCTTGTTTGACCCTTCTTGGACTGATTCCTGTTGCCGAACCTCTGCTTGTTACCTGATTCCTCTGCTGGCTCCTGCTTGCTTCTGTGTCTGCTACCTCCTCATCCAGAGATCCACCCATCCTGGTTCCATGGTCCATGGCCTTCTCCACCAGCTGCCTTCTTGCTACAGAGAGCTCCTGCACCAGAGGATCCTCATCTACCTAGCATCTGCTGCTGCACCTGGCTGGACCCTCCTACCCCGCTGCGCTCCGGTCTCCCTGTTTCCATTCCAGAGAGACTAGAACCAGAGCCGTAAGAGAGGTCCCCTTCCACCAAGTCAGACTCACTACCTGAAGACCCTAACAGTACGAAACAGCCATGTCTGAGTCTGCGGAAGGGGCCTCCGCCATGAAGGAGATCTGCTCCCACCTTGCGGCTCTCACTCAGGCCGTGAAGTCTCTTCAGGATGGCTACACCAGGTTGGAGGAGCGTGTTCAGCATCTCTCTACCCCGGGTTCACCAGACACCACACCTCAGCCTCCTCCTGTTCAGCCAGCCGCCCATTCGGCAATCATGATGCTTCCACCTGAGCCTAGGGTTCCCATTCCGGAGAGGTTTGCAGGGTACCGCTCCAAATTCCGGGCTTTTCGCAACGCCTGCCAGCTATACTTTGCCCTCCAGCCCAGGACCTTCTCCCTGGAGGCAACTAAGGTGGGGTTTGTTATCTCTCTTCTGCAAGGAGAACCTCAGTCCTGGGCCCACCACCTTCTGGAGAATGACAGTCCCCTTACTCAGACTCTCTCTACCTTCTTCGAAGGGATGGCTCAACTTTACGACGATCCCCAGCGGGCTGCCACCGCAGAATCCGCATTAACTGCGCTCCAGCAGGGCCGTAGGACGGCTGAGGACTATGTCTCGGACTTTAGATGCTGGAGCGCAGATACCCAGTGGAACGAGTCGGCCCTAAGACACCAATTTCGCATGGGCCTGTCTGAGGGTCTCAAGGACGAATTAGCCCGTGTTGGTACCCCTGACGCCTTAGAGGACTTAATTGCTCTGGCCATTCAGATCGATAGAAGACTTCGCGAGCATAGGGCCGAACGCTCCTCCCAACCTCTGAGACCTGCCTGGATGACCGCCAGAACCCCGTCTTCCACACCTTTCTTCTCTCCTCCCCCTCAAAGGGGGCCTGCCAGTGTTTCTCCCGCTCCTGAGGAACCTATGCAGCTTGGATTACTCCGACCTACCCTGTCTCCTGAAGAGCGAGCCCGCCGCCGACAGATGAACTTGTGCCTATACTGTGGCGGCTCCGGACATTATGTGGCCAACTGTCCCGTTAAGTCACGTAAGTGCCTCTCTTCAGTGTCTCACAGTTCCTTAAACCTGCCTTCCAACTCTTTCCATGTTGCTCTTCTGCTCTCATTTCAGCTACAGGGAAGAACGATCCACGTCAACACCATCCTTGACTCCGGGGCCTGCGGTTGCTTCATTGACGCTGCCTTCACCAACCTACATTCCATTCCACTCCAGAAAAAACCTCATGGACTCTCTATCTTCCTGGCCGATGGTTCCCAGATTAAATCTGGCCGAGTCACCCAGGAGACCCTTCCACTACCCACCTCCACCTCCTGCCGACATACGGAACTGTTAACTCTTGATGTCATTTCGTCCCCACTTTTTCCTGTGATCCTGGGCATACCATGGCTGCAGGCACACAATCCCTCCATTGACTGGTCTTCTGGGGAGGTGAGGTTCCTCTCCCCTTACTGCCAGGACCACTGTCTTCCTGGGGCTTCTGTACAGTCCGGAACGCTCCTCTGCCTAGACCCAGACCTGGACTTATGTCAATCAGTCCCCGAGCCTTACCATGAGTTTCTGGATGTCTTCAGTAAACGGGGGGCTGATTCCCTTCCCCCGCATCGCCCCTACGACTGTCCCATTGAGCTCCTTCCTGGGGCAGAGATCTCGTTTGGACGTGTCTACCCTTTGTCCGAGATGGAGCAAGAGGCTCTGAAGACCTACATCTCCGAGAACCTCAAGAAGGGGTTCATCCGTCACTCCACGTCTCCTGCCGGTGCTGGGATATTTTTCGTTACTAAAAAAGACCAGACCCTTCGACCTTGTGTGGACTATCGAGAGCTGAACAGAATCACGATTAAAAACCGCTATCCCCTACCCCTGATTCCAGAACTCTTTCAAAAACTGAGATCGGCTACTATCTTCACCAAATTGGATTTGAGGGGAGCCTATAACTTGGTCCGTATACGAGCGGGTGACGAGTGGAAGACTGCGTTCCGAACTCGCTTTGGGCACTACGAGTACCTAGTGATGCCTTTCGGGTTGTGTAACGCCCCAGCCACCTTCCAGCACTTGATTAATGATGTTTTCCGGGACTTTTTGGATATTTTCGTTATCGTATATCTTGATGACATCCTGATCTTCTCCAGGTCCCTGGAACAGCCCCGGGGACACGTCGGCAGAGTACTGCTTCGGCTCCGGCAACATGGACTTTACGCTAAAGCCGAGAAATGTAAATTCGAGCAACAGGATATCCAATTCCTTGGCCTTGAAATCTCCCCAGCAGGCATCAGGATGGACCCGCAAAAAGTTGCTGCTGTCCTCGAATGGCCAGCCCCCACCGACAAGAAGGGCATCCAACGCTTTGTGGGCTTCGCCAATTTCTATAGAAAATTTATTAAGGGGTTCTCAGCCATTATCTCTCCCATCACCCAGCTCACTAAGCAAAATATGCGTTTTCATTGGGGTCCTGAAGCCCAGGCCGCCTTCAAGAAACTCAAGGACTTGTTTACCTCTGCTCCCATCCTCAGTCACCCGGATCCGTCTAGACCCTATATTCTGGAGGTAGATGCCTCTGAGATAGCAGTAGGGGCGGTGGTCTCCCAGCGCTTAGGTAAAGACGACCTGATGCACCCCGTGGGGTTCTTTTCCCGAAAACTCTCTCCGGCGGAGAGGAATTATGATGTGGGTGACCGGGAATTACTTGCCATTAAGTCTGCTTTGGAGGAGTGGAGATACTTACTTGAGGGGGCGGTACACCCCGTGCTCATCTACACGGATCACAAGAATCTCGAGTACCTTCGTACCGCTAAACGTCTAAAACCTCGGCAGGCCCGATGGGCCCTCTTTTTCTCTCGGTTCTGCTTTCACATAACCTTTCGCCCTGGATCAAGAAATGTGAAGCCGGATGCACTCTCCCACATGTTTGACAGCTCCAAGGATACCGCACCCCCGGATACCATCCTCCCTGCTAACACCTTTCTGCTCATCCAACCAGACCTAGTGTCTCTGCTAAGAAGTGCTTCCTCCACATCCTCCTGTCCCCCAGGAATTTCATTAGCATCCAGGGAGGGCCTGCTTTGGAAGGACAACCTAATTTGGTGTCCGCAAGACTTTGGAGCTTGTACAACGCTCCTTCTGGTGGCCAGGCATGAGGGAGTTCTGCAAGCAGTACGTGAATTCTTGCCCCGTATGTAGCCGGAATAAGGTCCCCAGAAATCGGGCCTGGGGGCTGCTTAAACCTCTTCCCGCACCCGACCGCCCCTGGCGGATGATTACTATGGATTTTATTGTGGAACTTCCCCCTTCTGAGAACTGTACTGCCATCTTTGTAGTTTGTGACTGTTTGTCTAAGATGGCCCACTTCCTACCCTTAAAGGGAACCCCCTCCGCGACCGAGACTGCCCACATTTTTATCAAGGAGATAATCAGGCTTCACGGGGTACCCACCAATATCGTATCTGATAGAGGGGTTCAGTTCACCTCCCGTTTCTGGAGAGCCCTATGTGAGGCTTTGAAAATAGAGTTGGCCCTGTCCTCCGCCTACCACCCACAGACCAATGGGCAAACGGAACGCACCAACCAAACCCTCGAGCAATACATCAGATGTTTCTCTTCCTTTGTTCAGGACGATTGGGTTTCCCTGTTACCTCTGGCGGAATTCGCCTACAACAATGCCAGCCATGCTACCACAGGGCAGTCCCCGTTCTTTGCCAATTACGGTTTTAACCTGTCTTTTCTTCCCGATATCCTTACAGAATCTCATGTTCCAGCAGTACAGGACACAGTATCCTTTCTTCAGCGGAATAACTGGACCCTGCAGGAGGCCATAACCAAGGCTCAGGCTGACAGCAAGAGGAGCTTCGATCGAGGGAGAAGGGGAGAATTGATCCTTCAAGTCGGGGACCAGGTATGGCTGTCTTCTTCTAATTTAAAATTAGCCTGCCCCTCCAGGAAGTTGGCACCCAAGTTTCTGGGCCCGTTTCCTGTTAAGAGGAGGATTAATGAGGTGTCATATGAATTGTCCTTACCTGATTCCATGAGAATACACCCAGTCTTTCATGTAGCTCTGCTTAAGCCTGCTGTACCTGATCCCTTCCCTGGTAGAGGAACAAGGCCACCTGACCCTGTGCTGATTGATGGCAGCGAGGAATTTGAAGTGGAGGCCATCCTGGATTTCAGAAGACGACGGGGACAAGGTCAGTTTCTGATTAAATGGAAGGGCTATGGCCCGGAGAATAATTCATCGGAACCTGCTACTAACTTACATGCTAATAGACTAATCCAGGCCTTCTTTGCTGCACACCCGGAGAAAAGAGCCACTAGGGGCACCCGGAGGTTGCCCCTTGTGGGGGGGCAATGTCAGGAATCCGCCCCTTCCGTGCGATCGGCTCTCCGCGGGTCGTCGTGGGCACGAGCGTCTTCCGACGCGCGCGGGTGCACGTCGTTCGTATGTGCGCGCGGTACACGCACGCACGGGCGAGCGTTAGTACGATTGGCGCCAGTGGCCCTTTTTAAAGGCACAGCTGCGGGGGTTCTGTGCTGTTTCGTCTGCAGCTTGTACCTGAAGTGACCTGCTATTCTGCCTGAACCCTATCTGATACCTGACCCGGCTCCGTCTGACTTTGCTGATCTCTCCTGCTCCGACCCCGGCTTGTTTGACCCTTCTTGGACTGATTCCTGTTGCCGAACCTCTGCTTGTTACCTGATTCCTCTGCTGGCTCCTGCTTGCTTCTGTGTCTGCTACCTCCTCATCCAGAGATCCACCCATCCTGGTTCCACGGTCCGTGGCCTTCTCCACCAGCTGCCTTCTTGCTACAGAGAGCTCCTGCACCAGAGGATCCTCATCTACCTAGCATCTGCTGCTGCACCTGGCTGGACCCTCCTACCCCGCTGCGCTCCGGTCTCCCTGTTTCCATTCCAGAGAGACTAGAACCAGAGCCGTAAGAGAGGTCCCCTTCCACCAAGTCAGACTCACTACCTGAAGACCCTAACAGCGCCGCTGGCCTCTGCCCACCCTCAGAATTGGATCCGGAGAGTCAGAGCTATGATCTTCGGGAACTGTTTCCCCAGCAGCGGATATCCCCACTGGGAATGGAGAAGGCCATTCTACCTCCCCAGCGCTTGGACACTACCCCAGTGTTTATCCACCCAGCAGAAGTGATGGCTATGGGGCAGAGTACTGCTGGCCCCTTCCCAGCCCTCAGTATGCTTTTGGAGTGTTTGGGAGACAGCCCCTGTCAGAAGTCGCCCCAGCGGCTAGTCACAGAACTGGGAGGGGAGAATACCCTTCCCCCTCCCCAGCGGCTGAACTCTACCTTTGTATATGTCCCCCCAGCAGAAGCGCTGGCTATGGGGCAGAGTGCTGTTGGTCTCTGCCCAGCATCAGAAAAAGAGATGGAGAGTCCGGGAGATAGTCCCTGCAAGATTCCTCCCCAGCAGCTGGTAAATACCCCAGGAGAAAATCAAGTACCTTTTCCTCCCCAATGGCTTAGCACTACCAGCCTAAGCTCCCTACCAGCTGAAGCGCTGGCATCGGGGCAGAGGATTATTCAGCTCCCCCCAATACCTGCAACCAGGCCCCGGACCATGGGAGTGCAGACAGCCGGTCCTGCTCTGAAGCGGCTGTTTTTGTTCACGGCAGACCATATGTGCGGTTTTGCTCCCCAGCGCCAGAGTCATATTTTTCCTTTTCCTGTTTGCCTGGGGTGGGAATTTGTGACTAACGCAGGTCCAGACCAGTTGAGGGTCAGCAACCTGGTTAGTCTGTTGTTAAAAGGGGAGAAATGTGACAGAACCCACTGTCACTGTGTGTTTTGGAAGGGGCTGTGGGCTCGCCTCCTACCCACAGACTATGGCCCAGCAAAGAACATGATATTTGGAGGGCTACTTGCCGTCTCCCACCACCTGGAGAAGATGCTACCATCAGACATTTGTGTGCAGATTCGCCAGTCATCGGAACCTGGTGAATGCGGTATCTGTGGCTAGGCTTGTGGAGTCGTTCCTGGCTACCTAAGATAATGAGATAATGTAATGTAATGCTGCATCCCTTCTCTCCCCCCCCCCCCCCCTCTTGTTGTTGTGTTAATTGTGTTGGGTCATGGCATGTAGACAAAAGGTCTGGTCTGGAGACACATCTCAGCAGGGGATGTGTAAGGAAGGGCTGCCTGCTTGTCATAATCCCTTCATGTGCTTCAACTGTAGTTGTTTGAATATACAAGTGTTGAGTTTCCATTGGTTCTTCCTTGTCCCCTACCCCCCTATGACCAGGCTAAGGGTAGTGTACCTAGCTATGTTAAAAGTGTATGTTTGGCACTTAATAAACAGTTTATGCTCTGGCTGTTTAACCCTCAACACCTGTGTGGCTTGTCTCGTGATTGAGGGGTTAAGGGCTGGTTATGGCGAATCTGCAGGCTGCAGGTGTATTTGGAGGACAGGAGACACAGGTCTGGCGGAGATGCTCAGCAGGGATATCCGAGATCCATCACAGAAGACTTTGCAAATGGGCTCCTCACCAAGGATGAAAAATAATTATTAAAAGTTTTCAACCCCTAAGTGCCTAATTTTTGCCACTTATCAAACATTCATAAAGCCCTAACCAATCCTCAAGACAGACCAGTTATCTCTGGGATTCATTTACGTCATAACCCTCCTAATATAGCGATCACCATTTACAGAAATTTGTCCAAAATCTTCCATCCTTAACTAAAGACACAAAACCTTCTCATTCATTTGAAAGATATCTTTTGGGAAAAGGGGAACAGCTGGCTCACACTAAATGTTTCATCACTATATCCAAACATTCCTCATGACAATGAGATATCAGCAGTGAGTAGACACCTTCTGTCTGATACCCTTATGCCAAGGATACAGGCTGATTTCGTAGTCCAAGGTGTTGCTTATATGCTTTCCCACAACTATTTTTCTTTTTTAGATAAGTTCTATATTCAGACAAGACGGACAAGTGATGGGAACATGCTTTGCACCCAGTGATGCAAACTTGCATTTGGGAGCCTTTGAGCAGGAGCACATATATACCAACAATCCTTTCTGTGAACACATCAAATTGTAAAGACTTTATATGGATGGCTTAATCTTCATATGGAACAGAGACAATAGTAACATTGGTGCTTTTGTCCAACATATAAATGACAACGATTGGGATCTGTCTTTTACCTACAACACCAATCCTAATCACATTGACTACCTGGACATCAAATTTATGGGCAACAAAGATGGAACTATAACCAGCAAAAACTACTTCAAGCAAACAGATAAGGCTGTTACAAAATAAAAAATATTTTAAAACATTTGTAAAAGCTGGTGTGGCACTCCTATCTTTTCAAAACTTCAGTTGAATCGAATAATGAAATGATGTATTGTGAATTAATATATATAAAAATTTGTATTGGGGTACCTAGGGTGCATTTATGTATCTTATGTCTACAGTATATGTACTTGGAACAGCATTTAACAAGTGGTTTACTTCCAATTCCAATGCTGTGAATAAAAACATGATTTTACTTTATATTGTTATAACTTGGTACCTTTAGGCTTGGTTCACACTGAGGCGACCTGTCAGGCGACTTAGCCACCTGAAAAGTCTCTCTCTATGCAGTGCAATGGAACCAATCTCATCGGAGTGACTCAAGTCGCTCCGACTCAGAAAATGGTTCCGGTACCTTTTGGGGGCGACTTCAGAGCGACTTGCATTGACTTCTATTACAGAAGTCATTTTTGCAAGCTGTGCTGAAGTTGTATGGGGCGGCTTCAGAGTCGGACGACTTTGAAGCCGCCCCAATGTGAACCGGCACTTAAAGTCCTGCAGATTTTTTTTGCTAGGGTTTCGATATACATTTGCACATATTTGTATACAGTATATTCAATTTAGGATGTGGTAAAATTATAGATATTGCCCTTCCTTCTTACTTGCTTTGGGTTATGAGTGCAGGAAGCTGAATAGAAGTCAAAGCTTGAAGAATGCTTTTTATGCTATGAAGAATACCATTTTATTATGTGTTCATATTCTTTAGAATGATGAGAAACGATCCCACCTATATACTGCCTACAATTGTAATACTGATGTTATATCTACATAAGCATGATTATAATAAAATTAAAATGCACCAAATAAACAGAACAGATATTTGGAAAGATCTTTTTGTGTGTCACATACCTTGGTTGAAGGCCAAAATTACTAGATGGCTTTGTGGTTCTTCTTCAAACACCTTCTCCTGAATATGGAGACAGAGGTGCAAGGCACAAAGTAGTATAGGTGCTGGTAGCCAGGTAGCAAATAGTGGTATTTGAGCTATAGCAGCAATGATGGAGACTAGGGATGAGCTTCGTGTTCAAGTCAAACAAACGTTCGACTCGAACATTGGCTGTTCGTCCGTTCGGCGAAGTCCGAACATTTTGGTCTGTTCGCGCCAAATTCGTGTGGCACTCACGGCCCACAATACACTGCGATGGTGCAGTGCATTGCTGGCTCATGATTGGCCAAGCATGCACTGTGACCCCGCATGCTTGGCCAATCGCAGCGCCAGCAGCGAGGTGAGCCATGATTGGCCACAGACATCATAGCTCAGGCTGTGTAGTGCACGCCCCACACTATATAAGGCCGCCAGCGCGGCGGCCTTGTGTAGTGTGTTGGCGTCTGAAGCAGTGGATGTTCTGTGTACCTTCAACACAATACACACCGATCGTTTTCGGCCGATTTTCGATCTTGCTGTTGTGTAGTGGTTATTGTCTGCGTGCCCTGACCACAGTATACACCGCTATATTCACCTCACCTATATAGCTAGTGATCTATCTTTTATAATAGAGCTTGCAGTCAGTAGTGTTAGGAGATAGTGCGGGCTGTCTGCGTGCTCTTTACCCAGTACATACCGCTATATCCACCTACATAGCTGTTCTCTATTTGAGCCCACTTGCCACCTGCAGGAGTTATTGGAAGTTGTGTGTGCTTCCAGCACAGCACAGTATACATCTGTATATACCCCTTTATCTCTGGTGTTCTATAATAAAGGCATCTGCAGGAGTTAGTGGGTGTTGTGTGCCTCTAGCACAATATACACTACCCAACTGCTTTTTTACCCAACTCCCTTCAGGCCATTACCATGTCTGGAAGGCCAGCAAGGAGAGGCAGACAGGCGCGAGCCGATAAAAGAGGGCAAGCAGGCTCTGTGTCTAGAGACAACAGTGCTGGTCGTGGACGCGGTGCATTGTCATCAGCACGTGGCCATGGGACATGCTTGTCCTTATTTTCAGCAGCTGGATGTGTTGAGCCACATCATGCAGAAGACTTGTTAGAGTGGATGACCAAGCCCTCCTCATCCTCCTCATCCTCTCTCACCCAGTCTCAGGGTACTAGCAAAGCAGCTGCCAATGCATCCTCTTCCATCCTCTCAATGTCATCATCAGTGACTCCTTCCCTAGACCCACCACGTCCTCCTGAGGAGTCTCCTGAACTCTTTGAGCACAGTGTTGGGTACATGCTCCAGGAGGATGCCCAGTGTTTTGTGGGCTCTGATGATGACACTCAGCTAGAGGAAGGCAGTAGCGTGAGCGCAGAGAGAGGGGATGCTCAAGAAGGACAGCAATCTGGCAGTCATGTTCCACAAGCTGCAGCATACTGCCAGGTTTGCTACAGCGATGAAGAGGGAGGGGATGATGAGGGCACTGACTCCACGTGGGTGCCTGGAAGGAGAGAGGAGGAGGAGGAGGAGGCACATGTCCAACAAGACAGGATGCCCTCCGGGGGCCAGCTTAGGGGCAGCACACCGACTGAATCACACCGCAGAGCTCTGCCTGTGCAGAGCGCTGCCTCTGCGCGTTATTCTAAAAGTTCTTTGGTGTGGGCCTTTTTTGAGACGAGTGCATCAGATCGCACCGCTGCTATTTGCAACATATGTCTCAAGCGTATCTCACGTGGCCAAAACATCAGCCGCTTGGGCACCACATGCTTGACCAGACATATGTGTACCTGCCATGCAGCTCGTTGGCAAGCGTACCTCAAAGACCCACACCAAAGAACAAAGCGGACCTCTCCTTGCTCCTCATCAGCTGGCATCTCCAACCCCACTAGACCTTCAGTCCTCTCTGAAACCTGCTCTGAGAGGAATGAAGGTGTAGAATTAGGTGTGTCACAGCTAAGTGCCTCCGGGAACTCTGCTAGCGGTACACCCACATCCGATTATAGCAGGCAAATGTCCCTGCCCCAGCTGCTGGACCGGCGAAAGAAGTTCACTCCCAGCCATCCACATGCCCAGCGGTTGAATGCTAGCTTGGCTAAATTGCTAGCACTTCAACTGCTGCCTTTTCAGTTGGTAGACTCGGCCCCCTTCCGTGAGTTTTACAATGTGCGGTTCCTCAGTGGCAGGTCCCCAAACGCCACTTTTTCTCACGGAAGGCGATTCCGGCTCTCTACCGGCATGTGGAAGGCAATGTCCTTGCCTCGCTGGACAGGGCGGTCAGCGGTAAGGTGCATATTACCGCTGACTCATGGTCCAGCAGGCATGGACAGGGACGTTACCTGTCTTTCACGGCCCATTGGGTCACTCTTCTGGCAGCTGGGAAGGATGCAGGACAAGGTGCAGTAGTGTTGGAGGTTGTTCCGCCACCACGCCTCCAAAATGCTACTATTGGTTGTGACACACCTCTCTCCTCCACCCCCTCCTCTTCTTCTTCCTCCATGGCCTCTTCCAGTGCTCTGTCCTCAGAACCAGCGGTGCTCCGTAGGCGTTCCAGGGGCTACGCAAGTACGCAGGCAAAACGATGCCATGCCGTGCTTGCGCTGGTTTGTTTGGGGGACAGGAGCCACACTGGGGCGGATGTTTTGTCAGCTCTGCAGGGGCAGGCCGAGAGGTGGTTGACGCCACGCCAGCTTAAGCCAGGAATGGTGGTTTGCGACAATGGCACCAACCTCCTCTCCGCCCTCCGACAGGGACAACTGACCCATGTGCCCTGTGTAGCTCACGTCCTTAACCTGGTAGTGCAGTGGTTCTTGGGCAGGTACCCCGGCTTACAGGATGTCCTGAAGCAGGCCAGGAAAGTCTGTGTGCATTTCTGCCGATCATTTAATGCCTGTGCTCGGCTGGCTGAGCTCCAAAAGGAGTTGAACCTGCCCAAGAACCGCCTTATATGTGACATGCCCACCAGATGGAACTCAACATTGGCCATGCTGCAGCGGCTGCACACGCAGCAGAGGGCCATCAATGAGTACCTGTGCGACTACGGCACCAGGACAGGGTCAGGGGAGCTCGGTTTTTTCTCACCACACCAGTGGGGCATGATCAGGGATGCATGCACTGTCCTGTCACCGTTTGAGGAGGCCACAAGGATGGTGAGCAGTGACAGTGCATGCATCAGTGACACTGTACCTCTTGTCCACCTCTTGGAGCATACGCTGCGTGGAATAATGGACAGGGCACTTGAGGCAGAACAGAGGCAGGAAGAGGAGGACTTCCTTGCCTCTCAAGGCCCCCTTTATCCAGACAGTGTTCCTGCTGTGCCACCCATCACACAGGAAGAGGATGAGGAGGAGGAAGAGGAGGATGAGGATGATTGTGTCAGCATGGAGGTGGAGGCTGGCACTCAGCATCAGCATCAGCAGCAGCAGCAGTCTTGTAGGGATGATTTACAGTCCCAAGAAACACGTGGACTTGTACGTGGCTGGGAGGAGGTAGCTGCGATTCATGTTGTCCTTAGTGACCCAGAGGACTCCGGACCGAATGCCTCAGCTAACCTACGCTGCATGGCCTCCCTGATCCTGCAAAGCCTGCGGAAGGATCCTCGTATTCTTCGGATCAAGGAGAGGGACCATTACTGGATGGCCACTCTCCTTGATCCACGGTACAAGGGTAAGGTTGCCGACCTTATCTTGCCATCGCAGAGGGAGCAGAGGATGAGACATCTCCGGGAGGCCTTGCAGAAAGGTCTGTGCAACGCGTTCCCAGAGACTGGGAGGTTACAAACTCCTGGTCCTGGACAACGTGTTGCTGAGGCATCGGTCAGAAGGAGCGGTGGAGAAGGTGGCCGTCTGACTGATGCTTTCAGACAATTTTTTAGTCCGCAGCCCCAAGGTATGATCAGTTCCAGCACCCATCGCCAGCGTCTGATTTACATGGTGCAGGAATACCTAGGGGCAAGGTCAGACTTGGACACCTTTCCCACCGAAAATCCTCTGGCTTACTGGGTCTTGAGGATGGATCACTGGCCAGAGCTTGCACAGTATGCAATTGAGCTACTGGCCTGTCCTGCATCCAGCGTTCTTTCGGAACGCACCTTCAGTGCTGCTGGTGGCTTTGTTACCGATCACAGTGTGCGCCTGTTCACCGAATCAGTTGATCGACTGACCTTCATCAAGATGAATCAGTCTTTGATCACTCACAGCTACCAAGCACCTGAAGCTGATGTAACAGAATAATTTTTTTTGAAATATCACATCCCTTCAAGACTGCCTATGCTGATGCTGAGTGACTGTCCTGTTATGTTGATTGTCTATCCTCTTCCTCCTCCACTGATATGTTGGAATAACATTTCTGGTTCTGGTTGATGCCATCAGCCCAATTTTTCTGCCCCTGTTTAACAGGGGTGTTTAAGTAAAATTTTTGATGCAATGCTTTGCAGCAGGGCTAATTCCTGCAATCAAACAAGAGTATATGGGAGAGGTTGCAGTGTGGTGGCACCAGCACCAGTGCCTAAGGCCACATTTTTCTGCCCCTGTTTAACAGGGACATGTAATTACAATTCTTGATATAATATTTCACAGGAGGGCCCCTTCTGGTTCTGGTTGATGCCATCAGCCCAATTTTTCTGCCCCTGTTTAACAGGGGCGTTTAATTACAATTTTTGATGCAATGCTTTGCAGCAGGGCTAATTCCTGCAATAAAACTAGAGTATATGGCAGAGGCTGCAGTGTGGTGGCACCAGCACCAGTGCCTAAGGCCCAATTTTTCTGCCCCTGTTTAACAGGGGCGTTTAATTACAATTTTTGATGCAATGCTTTGCAGCAGGGCTAATTCCTGCAATAAAACTAGAGTATATGGCAGAGGTTGCAGTGTGGTGGCACCAGCACCAGTGCCTAAGGCCCAATTTTTCTGCCCCCGTTTAACAGGGGCGTTTAATTACAATTTTTGATGCAATGCTTTGCAGCAGGGCTAATTCCTGCAATAAAACTAGAGTATATGGCAGAGGTTGCAGTGTGGTGGCACCAGCAGCAGTGCCTAAGGCCCAATTTTCTGCCCCTGTTTAACAGGGGTGTTTAAGTACAATTTTTGATGCAATGCTTTGCAGCAGGGCTAATTCCTGCAATAAAACTAGAGTGTATGGAAGAGGTTGCAGTGTGGTGGCACCAGCAGCAGTGCCTAAGGCCAAATTTTTCTGCCCCTGTTTAACAGGGACATGTAATTACAATTCTTGATATAATATTTCACAGGAGGGCCCCTTCCTGTGCCCACCCAGAGTAACGGTGAGGACTTATACTGTTGTGGCACCAGCACCACAACCACCAAAGGTCAATTTTTCTACCACTGTTCAACAATGGCATGTAATTACAATTCTTGATATAATCGTTCACAGCAGGGCGCTCCAGCGCCCACCAAGAGTCACTTTGAGGGCTTACAATGTTGTGGCAAAACCAACACCTTGTTCCGCCATTTCTGCAGAGCATATAGGGCAGGCCCCTACTTTCAAACATCCAATTTACAAACATCTCCTACTTGCAAACAGAAGGAGACAACAGCAAGTGAGATGAAAAAAGATGGACGACAAAACAAATTATACAGGGGTGATAACCCTTCCCTATGTTTTCCAAAAAGCTTAAAAATATTTTTTTTGACTGGAGCTACACTTTAAAAATGTACCAGTTGAAAATTACAAACAGATTCAACTTAACACAACAAACCTACACAGTCCCTGTCTTGTTTGCACCGCCTGTATACTGCTGTTCTGAGTATATAGGGCCTGGGGGCCACACGCATTTCCTTTTTTTAATATGGGTACAGGGTTCCCCTTAATATGCGTACAAGACCCAAAGGGGCTGGTAATGGGCAGGGAGGGCTACCCATGCCATTTTTCTCAATGATTTTCAACCATATTGCAGGAACCAGATATAACATTAAAACCGCAAGCAGTTTTAAATGGTGTTATTTCCGTTTAATGTCATTTTGTGCAGGGACTGTTCTAAACACGGGAAACACGTGGCACTTCACAGGCATACTACAGACACCCCCAGGCACCATATTTAAAGGAATATTTCACTTTTTTTTTCACTTTAATCGTCATTAAAATCAGTGCTCCCGCCAAAACGGCCATTTTTAAAAACATTTTAGGCATTGACTCATGTCCCCTGGGGCAGGAGCCAGGTCCCCAAACCCTTTTTAGGACAGTATCTTGCATATTAGCCGTTAAAATTAGCACTTTTCATTTCGAACGTTCGAGTCCCATAGACTTCAATGGGGTTCTAAAGTTCGTTCGAATTTGGGGTCCGTTCGAAAGTTCTGGTGCGAACCGAACCGGGGGGTGTTCGGCTCATCCCTAATGGAGACACATGTGAGAGGACCATGGTCGCAGTCTGCCAGATGCCACACAAAAGACAGACTTTGGAAGTGTGGCAGCTGTGAGGAAGTTCAGTCAGAGGCAGGTGCGAACACCCATCGGGATCAGAGATAAGGTCAAGAGGCAAGCCAGGGCCAGCACTGATGGATAGCATGGGCAAGGTTAGTAGCCAGGCCAGGGTCAGCACAGAGGAGCTAAATTAAGCATGGTCAAGAATCAAGATGTCAGTAACAGGGAAACAGCAGAGTGTGGTCAGAGACAAGCCAAGGTCAGAATCTGGAAACCCGCAGAGCAAAATCAGGAGTAAGCCAGATCAACAGCGTGAGTTCAGATAACAATATCACAAATACAAAAACACAGGTCACAGGGAAGCTGAAGAACACCCAGTGATTACCAGACATCCACACCTCCTTTAACCGATTGAGATCCGCGCTATAGCCGAATGATGACTACAGCGCGGACCTGCTTTGCCGGGACTACGTCTATTGACGTTGTCCCGTGCACGAGCAGCCTGCGCGGCCCCTGAGGGGCGCTCGCGGCGCGCTCTGTGATCAGCGAGTCTATGAGACTCGCCTGATCACAGATCGGAGCAAGGGGTCGATCCCGACCCCTTACCACGTGATCAGCTGTCAGCCAATGACAACTGATCATGTGACACAACAGAGCCGGTAATCGGCTATTTTTCCTCCTCGCGCTGATAGCGCGAGGAGAAAAAAAAAGCCGATCACCGACGGCCATGATCGGGACATCAGTCCCGATCACGGCCAGCTTATCAGTGCCCACCTGCCCCCTGCCAGTGCCACCCAAATAATAAAAAAGTGCCCCCCATCAGTGCCACCCATCAGTGCCCACAGTGCCACCCATCAGTACCCACAGTGCCACCTATCAGTGCCCACAATCTGCCTCAACAACAGTGCTGCACCCCAGTGCCACATATCCGTGCCCATCAGTGTCATCTACCAGTGCCCATCAGTGCCGCCCATCAGTGCCCAGCAGTGCCAACTATCAGAGCCACCTATCAGTCCCATCTATCAGTGGCACCTATCAGTGCCCCTTAGTGCCAACCATCCGTGCCACCCATCAGTGCCATCTTATCTGTTCCCATCTTTGCCCATCAGTGCCACCTTATCTGTGCCCATCAGTACTGCCTTATCTGTGCCTATCGGTGCTACCTTATCTGTGCCTATTAGTGCCCCTTAATTGTGCCTATCAGTGCCCACCAGTGCAGCCTATCAGTGCCCACCAGTGCCACCTCATCAGCGCATTTCAATGAAGGAGAAAAATTACCTGTTTTCAAAATTTTATAACAAACTATTAAACATGATTTTTTTATTTTTCTTATTTTGCATCTTTTTTTGTTTGTTTAGCAAAAAATAAAACTCCCAGCTATAATTAAATACCACCAAAAGAAAGCTCTACTTGTGGGAAAAAAATGATAAAAATTTCATTTGGGTACAGTGTTATATGGCCGCGCAATTGTCATTCAAAGTGAATCAGCGCTGAAAGCTGAAAATTGGTCTGGGCAGGAGGGGGGTTTAAGTGCCCAGTAAGCAAGTGGTTAAATAGGCAAATGACACCATTCCTGAGATGGGAGATGCATTGGTGTGCACCAATCCATGCAGATGGATCCATGGATCAGGCACGGCTGGATTAAGTAGCAAAACATGAAATACCTGGTGAATTTCGTAAGAACTAGGTAATACCAATTCATAAGCTACACTTTAATTAGTTTAACATATTTAGGATCCATCTTCTGTGAAGGACATGCAAGTTTCAGATTAGATGTGGATAGCCAGACTTTTTCTCCCACCTTTAGAACTTGCTCTCCTTTCATCTTTCTATCATAATGCCACGTAAACACGACCGGACTTTCCGGCAGAAAAGGTCCGACGGTCTTCCCAACGGACTTTCGACGGAGTTACGACAGACTTCCAAACGAACGGACTTGCCCACACACGAACGGACTAAAGTCCATTCGAAAGTCCGTTAGTTTTGAATGTGATGACGTATGACGGGACTAGAAAAGGAAGTTCAATAGCCAGTAACCAATAGCTGCCCTTGCGTCGTATTTGGTCCGTCGGACCAGCATACAGACAAACGGTTTTCCCGATAGGAATTGAGTCTGTCGGAAAGGTTTGAAACATGTTCTATTTCAAGGTACGTCTGAATTTTTTAAAGAAAAATTATCAGACTATCCCACACATGACCAGACTATCGGAATGATTGTGTGTATGCAGCATTAAACTTCTTGCAGTAATCTTGAGCTTTTCTCAAACATCAGAGGTATTGCTCCAGGGTTACCTCCATCTGATCATTACTCAGATGGTGGAATGCAGGGGACAGGCAGATCCTAATCTTCTGAGAATATGCCCAGAATCTGAAAGTGAATTGTACTCCCCTAATGGGGGTTATTTACGAAAGGCAAATCCACTTTGCACTACAAGTGCAGACTAGAAGTGCAAAGTGCACTTGAAATTGCACTGAAAGTGCACTTGGAAGTGCAGTCGCTGTAAATCAGAGGGGAAGATCTGAAATGAGGGGAAGCTCTGCTGATTTTATGATCCAATCATGTGCAAGCTAAAATGCTGTTTTTAAATTTTCCTTGCATGTCCCCCTCGGATCTACAGCGACAGCACTTCCAAGTATACTTTCAGTGCAATTTCAAGTTCACTTTGCACTACAAGTGCAAAGGATTTGCCTTTCATAAATAACCCCCCAATGTTCCTTAGTACTCCATCACTGTCACTGAAGCCATAGGAGTGCAGATCATGGAAATAAAGTAGGTCATCATGGACAAACAATCAATGACCAAATAAAGGTGGTAAAACCTCCAAGGGAGGGAGTTCCATGATGAAATCCATAGAAATCATTTCCCAGGTGTATTTGGGAATAGGCAATGGCTCTTATAGACCTTGTGATTTAGATTGGTTGCCTTTGTTGCATGATCTTACATAGTCCTTACACTTTAGGGTGAGGTTTGGCCAGCCAAAATGAACACTGAATCAGCTTCAATGTCTTATAAGTCCTCGAGTGACCAGTGAAAGGATGGTCATGGATGGTTTTGAGCACTTGTGGCCAGACTTTGAGGAACAAAGATCTTGTTATTGTGCCAGCACACTACCTCTCGTTTCTGGCAAGTGGTGTGGGCAGAGTACAGAAGCTTGTTTAACCACTTCACCTTCAGAAGATTTACCCCCTTCTTGACCAGGCCATTTTTTGCTATACAGCACTGCAATATTTTATTTTTTATTACAATAGATTTTATTACAATTTTAAAACATCATACAGAAGTTTATGCTCAAATATTCATTAGAAAATTATTGAAATAAGTATGCATTATCCAATAGGATCAGTGACCCTGATCAATTAAACATAAACAAAACATAACTATAAGAAATTATAGCGTGGTTAAGGGCCGGTTCACACTGCAGGCGATGCGAGGCGACACCGACTTGCCTCGCCGCGACCTGCCGCGACCTCAGCGGCAACTTGCAGATGACTTCTGTATAGAAGTCAATGCAAGTCGCCCCGAGGTCGCCCGAAAGTAGTACAGGAACCTTTTTTCTGAGTCGGAGCGGCTCGAGTCACTCCTCTCAGAACGGTTCCATTGTACAGAACGGGGGCGACTTGCCAGAGCGCGGCGAGGCGAGTCGTGTCGCCTCGCATCGCCCGCAGTGTGAACCGGCTCTAAAGAGACTGTACTGTCCCCTGGCAGTGTTCTACAAATGTATTATTATTTTAATTGTTTATTTTTATTATGATATAATTGAACCAATAGCAAGAAATGTGGAAAATAAAAAGGAAAGAAAGAAAGAAACAATCAGAAAGAGTAGTGCAGAGTAGGATGGGCCTCTGCTCACAAAATAGCCCAGCATTTCGGGAGCCTGGAGACAAGAAATCCAAGGATTCCTCTCTTTTTCAAACCTAGCTTGCTTATCTCGTTGAATACTAGAAATTTTTAATTGATCATAATGCAGGATATTTTGTGTTTCACCAAGGTAACATTGGGTACAGGCGATTTCCATGCATGCGCTATAGTTATTTTAGCTGCTAAAAGAATAAAAAATATGAGATTCTGTAGATGTCTGGGGATCTCCTCTGGCAGTTCAGTAAACAGCCCTATTTAGGCTCCTATAGGTATATTTTGCCCTGTCATTGAGTAGATCAGGTTGAATATCCTGATCCAGAAATGTCCGACCTTCGGGCAAGACCACCAGACATGATACATGTCTCCTTCATGTCCGGATCCCCTAAGGTACCAGCACGATAGCACCATTTAATTTGCCTCCACCAATGAGGTGTTGAGTACGCCTTTGTGCACCATGGTTGACCATTTCATCCACACCTCCTCCTCAACTATTTCCCCAAGGTCAGATTCCCATGACATTTGCTATTGAACAGGGTATATATCTCCGTAATCCATCCCCGTGATTCTGGCCCTTGTTTACACCAGTTATCAAACAGGGTCCTAGTGGTTATATCAACCTGATCTCTCAATACAGTTCACATGAAGTGGATAATTTCCAGGTTTTATTGCCAAACTCTCAGCCCTTGTACACACGATTGGAGATTCCGACGGAATGTGTCCGATCGGAGCGTTTTGTCGGATATTCCGACTGTGTGGTCTGCATCGGACTGTTTCCGTAATATCCGTCGGACCAAATTTTCCAACTTGCTGGAAATATTTTCCGACAAAATGCTCCGATAGGACATACTCCGATCATGTGTAGAGGATTCCGATCAGACAAAGTGCCACTCATGCTCAGATCAAATTCCTACATCAAAGCTATTGGCTTCTAGCCTGAATGTAGTCCCATCGTAACGAAATGACGTCATCACGTTCTGAAAGATCGGATTTTCCGACAACTTTGTCCGACCGTGTGTATGCAACAGTTTCGGACAAGATCCGTTGGACAAAATCCGACGGACAAAATCCGACGGATTTGGTTGTCGGAATCTCCGACTGTGTGTACAAGGGCTAACTGAACCAGCTGAGGTTAGAAGCTGATTGGCTACCATGCAAAGCTGCACAAGATTCTGAGTGCTCCCGCTTTAGTAAATCTACCCCATTGCTGAGTATAAAACATTTTACTCCGTGCACATTCACATGTGCATTAGAAAAGAGTTTTTTAACAAACCAACATCTTTGGTATATAACATTTATGTGTGACAGTATATAGTCTTTTTTGGGTTAAACGGGCATGTTTAAAGCCATACAACATACACAACTCAGGAACTTACAAAGTTCAACTTTGATAAATTGAAGGCAATATGTGACACTAGTATGTTAAAACTGTGTTGATCTTGCCTTCATCAGATGGGGGATGTGAAGATGCACACAAAATGAGAGTCAAAATGTGTATTTCCCTCCTGATCCCATGCCTAATGTCAACATGTGCTAGCTCCCATCATGGGGGATCAATGGAGGTGTTTTTGGGGGTGCAACCCCTTCCTCTCATCTACTTTAGTTGCGAGGAAGGGGTTGTACCCACAAAACGTGTACATTGATATCTCGTGATGGCAGCTAGCACATGTTAACACACTGTTTGCATCTTCAAAATTTGGCTTTCAAATTACTTTAAAAATTTACTAAAAATAAAAAAAATAAACGGCAATCTGGTAAATTTGAGCCTTCCACCCAGGAAGAAGATGTGGAGGAGCCCAGCTTGAGCCAGATATAGCATTGTTCTACATATTTCTTGTCCAAAAACTAATGATGTTAACTAGATGTTATTATTGATCACTAATTTCTGATTTAACAAAGTGGTTTACATATCAATAGACAATAGTAGCCAAAAATGATTGGGACAAGAATGAAAAATGCTGGGATCAGAATGATAGTCTTTTCTATTTGTTAACATTCAATTTGCAACAGCTTGGAGCTCAAAATTGTGTGTGATCGATGATCGAAAAATTAAAGCTATGTACCATTTTCAAACACAGGAAAGTCTCAGCGAGGAGGAGGCCTTGGAAAGTAGCAGCCAGGAGGTGGCCGTGGAAAGTGGCAGCCACAAGGTGGCCTTGGAAAGTGGCAGCCAGGAGGTGACCATGGAAAATGGAAGCCAGGAGGTGGCCGTGCCCAGCAGCCTGACCGAATCCCAGGTTCCTCCCCTCCATCTTCCAAAAAAAAGGACCAAGAAGACGAAGAACCTGGAGGAGTCAGCAACTAATTTGATTTGGCAGGCTACTGCGGTACTCACAAACACCCCTAGTGTCCAGGAGTCCTTTGCATTTATGATGGCCAGAAAAATACAAGTAATGGAGGAGGACCAATGCCTCACCTGTGAGGAGGTCATATTTCAGGCCCTAAATAAGGGGTGAGGGGATAACTCACCAATAAAAGCCACGTCTGTGATTTGGACCATATGACTCCTCCACCACCTCCAACAACATCTCCAACACCACAGCCACAGCCTGGAAGGAAGCTTGCAAGGAAGTGTTGGAGTAATGGCCTGGGTTTGGTGTGATCTGGCAAAAGACGCAGGCTGTAAGACCACAGCCTTGGCACATACATGTCATCTGCTGCTGCTCCCGATCTCTCAGAGTCCTGGACCGGATTGTGCTCCCTAATAAATGGCCTCCTCAGGCTACCAATTTTGCCTGTCAAATAATTGATGTCTGTCCTGGGGTACAAAGGCTTCACCAATTCCAACTGTTTTTCCAGTGTTGCCTTCCTCTTTATTTTGTTGGACTCCTAATAAATTTTACACACATCGAACATTCTGATCGTGTGTGTACAGGGCATAAGACTTTGCCTGGGAGATTTATATTGAGAGCCTCCGATTTTACTTGATTTACCTTTAATCCAGAGACGGCTCCGAAATCAGATATTTAGGCAAATAAATTGGGAAAGTTTGTGACAGGATCCGATATGAATAGCAGCATGCCATCAGCAAATGGGCCACATTTATGCATTTTGCCACCACTTTCAATGCCATGGATATCAGGGTTGGATCTAAAGGCTATTGTCAATGTCTCAATAGCTATCACGGAGAGGAGTGGTGAAAGAGGATACCCCTTCCTAGTTCCTCTTTGGATATACAAAAGGTCCGATGTACGACCATACCCAATAACATTAGCCGATGGAGTTGAATATAAAGCTCTCATTAGATTAAGAAATTTTGGTCCACATTTTTATTTCCTCAGTATATGAAACAGAAAAGGCCAGGATATAGAGTCAAAGGCCTTATGCAGGTCCAATGACAAGAACATGCCCCGTCTATCAGCTGCACAATCCCAATTTGAGCGCAATACAGAGATCAAATCTATGGCTCGTCAAATCTGATCTGCAGCCTGTCTCCCTGGAACGAATCCAACCTGATCAATGTAAATATATTGTGATAGGAATTTATTGAATCGATTTGTGTACAATTTGGTCAGGAGTTTCAGGTCATTATTGATCAGGGATATTGGGCGGTAATTGGCCACATCAGTATGGTCCTTGCCTGGTTTAGGTATTAAACTTATGTTAGCCTTGTTAGAGTCTGCGCCAAGAGCCCGCCATCCCGTATTGCCATAAAGAACTGGAGAAGGTAGGGTGCTAACTGAGTATCAATTTTCTTGTAATATACCATGGAAAACCCATCTGGGCCCGGGGTCTTAGCTTGTTTGATTACCTCTTTTAAAGTGATTTCCTTCTCCGAAATCTCCTGATGGGAGTCAGAGAGAAGGGAGAGTGAGATCTATAAGAAAATTGTCTATAGCTCCAGTTGATGCATTCTCATGTTCACCATACAGCTCAGAGTAATAGTTGTGAAACAAATCCATTACCAACTGTTAGTTCTGTGTCAGTGTGCCATTCACACGCCTAATCTTAGGGAGTATCGTTCGGCAAAATCGAGGCATTAGATTACGAGCTAACATGGTACGCGGTTTATCCTTGAGCGTGTAAAAGAAGGCCTGAGTCCATCTAAGATTCTTTTCCATCCTAGTCATCAGACAAAGATTCAGTTCCACCCGAATAGTGTCTATTTTGTCTCTAAGGTCCAAATTTGGGTTTTGTTTATGTCGAGTCAATAGATCAGACATCTCTTTTTCTTTATCGCGAAAAGGAGCGATTGAGTTCTTCTTGAGATGAGATGCTATTTGAATCAGATAACCCCTGATTGTGGCTTTGTGAGCCACCCAGTTGATCACTGGAGAGGTGTCATCAGGGTTATTTGAGGCAAAATATTCCTTAAGATGTTGTTCTACATCAAAACAGACTGATGGATTACTCAGAAGTGATTAATTCAATCTCCAAGCAGCAGGATCCCTGTTCACTGTTAAATTATAACACGATGTCCAAAGCAAAGAGTGGTCTGACCAGGTCACGTCTACTATTTTGCTTGAACATTGGAAAAGAACGTATAGTCTTTCCTGGAAGGGTTGACTCCCCACCATACATCAATCAGATTGTGGTAATGCAGCATTTTACCCAGTTTTGACCCAATTTGGGGGTAATGCCTAGAGGAAGACGATGGTCTTCTGGTCTTGTCAAAAATAGAATCTACGGCCACATTGGAAACCCTAGAGAAAAGTACCATCCCCTTCAAGTCAGGGGACACAGCAAGTTTGGAAAAAGGGAAGTTGGCCTGTATTAGAGGCGTAGTAAGATATGAATGAAACTGGAGAGCCCCCAGATGCCCTACTAGCATCAAGTAACATCCCTCCAGACCGCAAATCTTCTTTTCAAGCAAGGATACTCGCTTGGAAAAACGAATTGACACACCTCCAGTCTTCTCCGGACCATTTGCCAAGTAAAAGTGGGGATAATAGTTCTGCAAAAAGTTTGGATTGTGGTTTGGTGGGAAGTGTGTCTCGGGTAGGAGGAGCACATCTGCATGTAAGGATTTGTAATGTTAAAAGTCCATCCTCTGCCTTAACGGAGAATTCAGACCCTTAACATCGTGGGCAACAATTCTGAAGGGGAGCCCAGTAGTAGTGTCTGCCATGGTGCACAAAGAGAGACAAAAAGTTAACTCACCAACCTCTTCTAAAATGACATTAACTTTCCTGGTTTGCTGATCTTTGTCAGAATCATTCAGCCGATCAAGGCCCAATACCAAGGAGACCCGGAGCAACGAGAATGGTTTAAGAAAAAGAAAAGTAAGCACACAAAAGAAGCAAAAACTTAGAAGAATGCCAATATGAAGACTGTCCTACAAACAAAAGATCAAGGTGAATTTTGCAATAGCTAGCAAATTTAAACAAAATGTACTCTAAATCAGGGGAAAGGATCCCACTGGTCATTCACTAACATCACCCTGGGCAAAGCCCAGGACCTGGTTTGGCTCTGGTCCCCTCACTAAGGGAGGGAAACAAAGACAAACTGGGCACATGACCACCACCACTGGCCTTCACCCGCCATAAGAAACATCAACAATAACATTTTGAACTATAACTGTGAGAATCAGAAGTCCCCCAGAACATAACAATATGCATAAAACCCAAAGTCCCAGGGTTTTTCGTTCTCATTCTTAGCAATGAAATGTCAGGAATCATCCTAGCTGTTCCATATGTGATGCTGCTCTAGGATCAACGAATAGGAAAAAATAACAAACAAAAGAAAATACACTTCACAAGATCCATTTGAACCAAAGAGCCGCCTTTCTCTTTATGGCGGTCTGCTTTTGAGCTTGGCTTGATTTCTGGTGGAACGCCACACTGGAGACAGGGGACTCTGCATGGGCCTGGTGGCAGGAGATCTGGGCTATGAGGTGTGGGGAGATCCCTCCGGGTCAATGGATATAAGGCCCAGTTTCTTGAGCAGAACATCACCCTCTGGAAACGTGAAGAAGGAATGTTTTTTGTTGCGGAAAGTAAAGTTCAATCGAAAAGGGAAAGCCCAGTAGTGTTTTATATTTTTGGATTTTTATCAGAGGCTGTAGCAGAGGTTTCAAAGCTCTGTGCTTCTGGATAGTAGCAGGCAAGATGTCAGTGTAGATCTGAATTTTGTGGTCCCGCAGTTACAGGTCAGCTATTTCTCTCGCTCTGGCAATTACTTGCTCGTTGACTGCATAATAATGAGGCTTTACGATGATGTCTCTTGGCAGGCCATCATCATGGGGTACCATCAGGGCCCTGTGTGCCCTATCCAGTTCCAACTTGTGAGAAGGTATGTCATGGATGAGCTGTTAAATGAGTTCTTTAATGATAGCTTCAGAATCAGGAATGGATTCAGGGATGGAACAAACTCTAAATTTGTATCGGCATCAATCTTGTTCAATGCATCATCCAATCTTTTGTGTATGTCCTCAATACACTCAGTGTTTTGGGTGGTTTTGGTAATGGTGTCGTCCAATGCGGTTTCTATTGTTCCTATGCGGAAGCCCAGCTCCTGAAATTAATGTTTCAGATCGGAGGTTATGCATTTACTTGCCTTTTTAAGCCCTTGCTCTAACAGGGTGGAGAATCTTGCCAACAAAATGGGATCTCCTGAGTATGTAGTTGGTGGCAGAGCTGCAGCCTGGGCGCTTGGGGAAGATGAATCATCCTCCATGTTCCCCTGACTTAATGTAATGTCACATAGAGCCTATCCAGGTCTGATTGAGAGGAAAAGATATCCCTTTCTGGGAACATGGAAGCAGCCTGAGTGGCCCTGATCCTCAGATCTCTCATTAAACCATGTACAGGCAGATCCAGGAGCCATGACTGTGTCTCTGGCTGCAGCGCCTGTGTGTGCTTCGGGGCCGCTGCTGCCACCACCGCCATTTTGGACATGAGGGCTGTCTCCCTATGGTTGTCTGCCAGCGGCTGTGGGGGGTTTTCAGGCTTACCCCTGGTCGTCCTCCAGGTCTGAGAATCAGCGGGAGTCTGGCCAGGTGTGCTGCAATGGCAGGATCGCTAAGAGCTCTGGTGGGGTTTATTAGGCCAGCGGGGAGAGGAGTTAAATCTTCACACCGCCGCTATCTCCAGCTGCGTGCATGTGCCCTCCGACACTGCCTGTTATACCTAAAGGGTTTCACATGTACTGCCACTTTAAGGCTGGCTCCACCCAGGAGTGATGCCAAGGGTCAAGGGGTATAGTAGCCATCTTGGACACATGTAAGCAGCCTAATAAGATGTACTGTCCTGAGATGCATGTTGCAGTGTACAGTGAGTACTGGAAATAAACTTCCATTGTTCCATACCAGAGTCTTGTGTCTCTCACAACACAGAGGATATAACAGTGGCGACGAGGATGGGATTTACAAAGTGTCTATCAGTCTGAGAGAGAGACAAAGACATTGTGGATTGTTACCTGGATAAAAGCAATCACAGATCCCAGCAGGAAAATGTCATTGATTGGGACATTAAGTGAATTTGATGGAGAACAGACATCCTGGAGTTCCTGGGTGGAGAGACTGGAACAGTATTTCAGTGCAAATGGCATCCCAGGTGAAAGGCAAGTAGCAGTATTTCTGACAGTGGTCGGTGCTCAGACATATGACACTCTCAGGGATCTCCTTTCCCCTGTAAAACCAGCAACTAAGACATTGGCAGAGCTCCTGACACTGTTAGAGGGTCACTTCCAGCCTAAACCATTAGAGATTGCAGAAAGATTTCGTTTTTATCAGAGGCAGCAGCAGCCAGGTGAAGAAATTAAAGCTTATGTGCTCGCCCTTCGCAGACTAGCCTCTACCTGTTCTTTTGGGGAGTACCTACCTACTGCACTGAGAGATAAGTTTGTCATGGGACTGAATTGTGACTCTAGCCAAAAGAGACTGTTAACAGAGAAAGACCTTACCCTTGCAAAGGCAATTGATATAGCTTCAATGATGGAAATGGCTGTGAAAGATACAGAGGAATTGAACCCCCAGGGCAGAAGAGAAGAGGTGAAACAGGAAGTTTTCAGAACAGCAGTCAAGCCCACAGTTGCAAACTGGAAATACAGACCTCCACCAAGCCGGGGGTCAGCTTGCTACCGTTGTGGGAATACAGACCATGATCACAAAGTCTGCAGGTTTAAGGATCAGACCTGTCATAATTGTGGTAAAAGAGGACATCTGAAACGAGTTTGCCGGAGCAAGAAGGTGCGAGATAAACAACCTCTGAACCCCAAGACAAAGACCTATATGGTGGGAAGATATGCATCATCATCTGAGTCAGAGGATGAGGAAGTGCTCCACAGTTTAGACATACATCATATGCATTCAGCACCCTCTGCAATGACTGTAGAGGTAACCATTGAGGGAAAGAAACTAAAGATGGATGTAGACACAGGAGCAGCAGGTTCAGTTATCACTCAGAAACAATGGAGACAACTTCAGACCCGAACAACTGTCCACCCAACGCCAATCAAACTGCAGACATACTCAAAGCAGATACTCCACCCACTGGGTTATGCAAAAGTGCAGGTATTGTACAAGGGTCAGACAAAGAGACTGCCATTATATATACTAGAGAATGGGGGACCCCCTCTCTTTGGGAGAGACTGGATTGCTCACTTTGGTATGCCAGACATCGCCATAAATCCCTGTAACACTGTGACAATTCCATTAGGAGATAATGAGGGATGGGTGGTGTCCCTGAAGCAGCGGTTCCCAAAGATCTTTGATGACCAGTTGGGAAAAATAAAGCATGACTGTGTGAGACTTAAGCTGAAACACAACGCCCAGCCTAAGTTCTTCAAAGCTCGCACAGTACCTTTCGCACTCCGAGCAGGAGTGGAAGCAGAACTGAGTCAGCTGGAGGAACAAGGTGTCATCTCAAAGGTAGAGTACAGCGAGTGGGCATCACCTGTTGTACCAGTGAAGAAAGCGAATGGGGACTTGCGCATTTGTGGCGATTTCCGCATGGCACTGAACTCCCAACTGGAAATAGACCAGTATCCTCTACCCAGAGTAGATGACATTTTTGCCTCTCTTGCAGGGGGTCAAAAGTTCACCAAGCTTGATCTCAAACAAGCATATTTACAGTTTGAGGTCCATCCTTCTTCCCGCAAGTTTCTGACCATCAACACCCACAAGGGACTGTATGAGTACAATCGGATGGTGTTTGGTGGAGCCTCTGCCCCAGCCATTTGGCAACGGAAGATGGATGAGATTTTGGCGGACATTCCTTTCACTCAGTGCCTGTTAGATGACATGCTCATCACGGGACGGACGGACCAGGAACACAAGCAAAACGGGAGCTTGTGTTGGAAAGACTCCAAGAGCAGGGTCTGAAAGTGAACTTAGCAAAATGCCAATTCATGGTGCCTAAATTGGAGTTTTGTGGCCACCTTGTGGATGCAGACGGTATACACACCACAGAAGCCAAGGTTGATGCCTTAGTCAAAGCTCCTGCCCCGACCAATGTCCAGCAGCTGCGATCATACCTTGGCTTGCTGAACTATTACCACAAATTTCTGCCAGATCTGGCACACACCTTGTTTCCGTTGAACAAGCTTTTGGAGAAACACTCCAGATGGGACTGGTCGGCTGCATGCCAACGTGCTTTTGAAGTCTCTAAGCGGAAGCTGTTGGCGTCACGCATGCTTGTTCACTATGACCTCCAGAAGCCTCTGACCTTGGCTTGTGATGCCTCACCCTATGGTCTGGGGGCTGTACTGTCTCACATCTTACCTGATGGGTCAGAAAAACCAGTGGCATTTGCCTCCAGGTCTTTGACAAAAGCAGAAAGCAATTACTCTCACATTGACAAAGAGGCTCTTGCGCTGATATGGGCAATTAAGAAGTTTCATCTTTACCTGTATGGTAGGGAATTCACCATACTGACAGACCATAAACCACTCCTTCAGATCTTTAGCCCTGACAAAGGCATCTCTCAGACTACTGCGGCCCGCCTCCAACGCTATGCCCTGTTCTTGGGAGCGTACAGTTATAAAATCCAGTATCGCGGTCATGATGCCAATGCTAATGCGGACGCAATGTCCCGACTGACAGGGAGGTCAATGGACTCCTCTCCACCGGTCAAGAGTTGTCGTTACACCAGCCTGCCCTTCTTTTCTTCTGGGGAGATAGCAGCCCATACAGCCAAGGATACCTTTCTGAAAACAATACTCTCCTGGGTACGGTCCGGTTGGCCTGCAACCGTCACACAGGATTATGAACCTTATTTCCGTAGGCGTATGGAATTAACTGTGGCTGGTAACTGTGTTTTATGGGGAGACCGAGTGATCATTCCACAGACCCTCCGGAGACACATTCTGGACTTGCTACATACTGGTCATCCCGGGGGCACACGTATGAAACAAAAGGCCCAAGGCTATGTGTGGTGGCCAAACTTAGACTCGGATATCACAACATATGTGAATGCTTGTGCTGGATGTGCACAAACTGCAAGAGACCCTCCTCGAGGGTGCGTCCAGCCCTGGACTTGGCCCACGGTTCCTTGGTTTCGACTACACTTGGACTTTGCAGGTCCGATCAGAGGACACACCTTCTTGATCATAGTGGACGCCCATTCAAAGTGGCCTGAGGTCATTCCTGTTACTCAGCCAACAACTAAGGCAACAGTTTCCATACTGTTACATCTCGCTGCTACATTTGGATACCCCAGAGAAATCGTCACAGACAACGGTGCACAATTCACCAGTCAGGAGTTTCAGCGTTTCTTGACTGCCCACAACATCAAGCACAAGTTTACCGCACCTTACCACCCAGCTACAAATGGTCAAGCAGAGCGGTTTGTGCAGACTTTTAAACGCTATTTCAAAGCTACAGTGGCTACAAGTAAACAGCAGTCCCTGTCACCCCAGCAGCTGGACTCCTTCCTTTCTGCTTACAGAAACACACCACATGCAACCACCGGGAAAACTCCAGCAGAACTCCTTCTGGGTCGGCAGCCATGGACTGTTTTGGACATGCTCCGCCCACAAACAGTCCAGGAACATGTACTGCAGTCCCAAGACAAGATGGTCAAACACCATGAGATCCCCCGATTCACAGCCCAACAAAAGGTATGGGCCCGATCTTATGGGGCTTCCAACACCCGTTGGCTTCCTGCTGTCATTGCAGAGACTTTGGGACCCAAGATGTATAGGGTCTGCCTGGAAGATGGTTCCATTTGCAGAAGGCATGCGGACCAACTGCGCCCTCATTTTCAACTGCATGAATCCCTGACGCTGGCTGAACCACCAGTGTTGCAAGGAACTGCTCCCAGCGGATCAGGATGCATGGGAACTGATGATTGGGGGGACTCTGATCTTTTGAACTCAGCTCCAACAGAGCCCTCCAGCCCTGGTCCGGAGGTTGGTTCACCCACTGAGCTGGGGGAT
Source organism: Lithobates pipiens (assembly GCF_037356315.1). Classification (NCBI taxonomy): domain Eukaryota; kingdom Metazoa; phylum Chordata; class Amphibia; order Anura; family Ranidae; genus Lithobates; species Lithobates pipiens. Next base: position 145,652,260 of record NW_027507789.1, read on the forward strand.
CCCTTCTTGGCACCGCCAGTGCCCATTCCAGTCGACCCTGTTTCCTCCGATCCTGAGTCGATGGGTGCCCGCCCTCAACGACACTGTCGCCCTCCTGACCGGTTTCAGCTTCAAGACCGGTTACGAGACTTTCGACGGGGCCACCGAAAGTGATCCAATGACCCCGCAACTGTCCCTGGAATCTTGCTCTCACATCTGGATGCAGGAAAAGTCCTGTGCATCTCCTGTGTTTGGAGGACTGTTATTGGACAGTTATTAGTTAATGTTTTGTGCCTTTTCTCGTTTTGTTTTTGTTTTTTTTTGTTTTTTTTTAGGGATGGATGGAAGGTGTTATACCTAAAGGGTTTCACATGTACTGCCACTTTAAGGCTGGCTCCACCCAGGAGTGATGCCAAGGGTCAAGGGGTATAGTAGCCATCTTGGACACATGTAAGCAGCCTAATAAGATGTACTGTCCTGAGATGCATGTTGCAGTGTACAGTGAGTACTGGAAATAAACTTCCATTGCTCCATACCAGAGTCTTGTGTCTCTCACAACACAGAGGATATAACACTGCCATATTTTAACTAACAATTAAGCAGTCGTGCGACGCTGTACCCAAATAAAATGTATGTTCTTTCTTTTCCCCACAAATAGAGCTTACTTATGGTGGCATTTTGTCACTTGCAGTACACTTGTAGTGCAAAGTGGATTTGCCTTTCGTAAATAACCCCCATTGTGTTTTTTCCAAAATTGGCACTCTTTTTTTTTTACCACCAAAAGAAAGCTCTATTTGTGGGGGGAAAATACATTTTGTTTGGATACAACGTTGCACCACCTCGCAATTGTCCGTTAAAGCGACGCAGTGCCGTATTGCGCTGGTCAGGAAGGGGGCAAATCCTTCCGGGGCTGAAGTGGTTAAGCAGGAGCTGCAAACACAGGTGCCCAGTGGGGAGTTTGTTGAGAGACTTTGCTTGTGGAAGGAGCGTGTGTGAGAACTGTGTCGAGCCACTTGGGCCTGGACCAGGCTGGGTTAGTCCAGGATGTGCACAGCTGCCGGGGAAGCCGCAGGCATCGCTGTTAAGTAGATATGTGCACATTGAAATATTTTGTTTCGGAATTTCGTTTTCTTCCGCAAAAATCATTTATTTAGTTACTCCCGAAATTCGTTTTTATTCATTAAATTTTTTGGTAAAAAGTGCATTCGTCCGAAAATCCAAATTAATTAAGGTTGAATCTGTCATTGAAGGCTCATGGTGTCTGTCGAATGTTCAAAGAAGATTCAACGGAGCAGCTAAACTGTTTTTCGCTGCTTTGTCGAATCTTTGTCGTTCATGTTGAATGTATATAGTTCAAACAGAAAATGGACTGGTGATAGTGATCACTGATCAGCCAGGTAACAAGATAGGGTATATAGAGTCTCAATCTATAATATAGAATCTATAATAATAAATCCCCCCCCCCCCCCCCCCCCAACAGGCTATCACAACACTGGCAAAACTAGTATCACTATCAAGTTCACAACACTAACACAATAGCAGCAGATTATTATGAAAAAGTTAAGTTGAACTGTAGCTTCAGAGGCGGCTCTCCAATTAGGCAAATTAGGCGATCGCAGGGGCCTCGCCATCGCCGAATTTGCCTGAACTGTGTAAGCGGGTGCCGTGGATCCCAATCCCACTTGCTTTCCCTGGCGGAAAATGACAGGAGCGGTCCAGGTTGACCTCCTTCACCTCCTGATCGAGCCGCCACTAAAAGACTGGAAGGCTCTCTCTCTCTCTGCTTCCTGCCCATTCCCCTCCTTCCTCCTGTCAGAGTTGAGCAGAAGATCAGAGTGGCTGTGTCTGTGTGCAGAGAGAGAGAGAGAGAAGCTGCTGCTGCAGGCTCTCTCACCCCCCCCCCTCCTCCTCACCACTGTACTAGTGTTTCTTCCCCCTCCTTCTTATTGGACAGGGAAAAAAAACACTAAAATGAAGCAGAGAGGAGGATTGTGGGAAATGTAGTCCCGAGGGCTGGACATAGCAACACTAAGGGAAGAAACTGCAGCCCCCCAGCATGCCCAGCTGAAGAGGAGGGAGAGAAAAGCAGAAGCCCGGGAGGATTTTGAGGAAGTGCACCCAGGACTCCATCAGAGAGAGAATCCCACATCCTAGCACTGTCACTTCTGAAGAAAGGCATGAAGTTATTTCCAGAATACAGATCTGGGCACTACCCAGCAGAGTCGCCGCAGGCAACCCAGAATGAGCTTACCCCTGATTGGAGGAACCATTGTTGCTGCATCCCTGGGTCTGGTAAGAGGGCCGGTCGGCCATTATCTACTGCCATCTATAGGAACTGCCCACCCTGTTATTCTTTGGCCCTGATACTGCCCACAGGTCCTATTCACATCTGCAACATGCACCAGCGATTAGAGAGGAAGATTTAGGACTTAGTGCTGGTTCACACTGCAGCGATGTTCAACATCGGATGTGATTTGTAACACACTGCAGTGCAAATCACTTGCGATCTCTGTGCGATGTGATTTCAGCCATACAGATTGTTTGGCTGAATTCATATGGCATTCGGACCATATGAATTCAGCCAAACCTCTTTTCTGATCTGTAGCAGAATCGGAATGCATGGGTGTTCACATCCATGCGATCTGATTCCTGTCCGAATTTGTAGTTCACACTGCGATTATGCAAACTGATTTGGGGGATGTCATTAACTTTGTATTGACACTCCCATCAGTTTGCATAGGGCAGTGTGAACTGCTGCCAGTGTCTTGTAAAATAGTGTCCTCCATCAGATGCTGTCCCCTGCGTACTGCGCATGCGCAGTACACAGGAACACAGATTCCGAAAATTGCCGAGGACGAACGGCGCCTGCGCCGTGAGTCCAGGTTCTATCCCCACTATCCAAGTGGACATAGAGTTAGAATAAAAAAGAGCCGAGCGCAGCGAGGCCGAGCCCGAAGCGTGGCGAGCGAAGCTCGCCCGCGAGGGGCCCTCTAAAATTCACTACCCTATGTCCGCTTGGATAGTGGGGCTACCTCCTCCACTCACGGCGCAGGCGCCATTCAACTTCAGAGTTTTTCCGAAGCTTCGGCTGCTCCGTACTGCGCATGCGCAGTACGGAGCGGACAGCATTTGATGGGCGGACTGTATTAGGCAGAACACCGGGAAACATGCGATGAGGGAACCCACAGTGGGTTTGCAGGGTTCCCATATCACTGCAGTGTGAACCAACACTTAGGCTCGGTTCACACTGGTGCAATGCGAGAAACCTGTGAATCCACTGTGGGTTCCCACCAGGGCCGGACTGGGAATGAAAACCAGCCCTGGAAATAATTTCATACCAGCCCCATAGCATTATTATACCAGCCCAGCAGCATAACGTCATTATTTTCTTGTTCATAAAAAGAGAAAACCATACATTTTAAAGCATATTTGAAATGTGCATTATATATATACATAGGGCACAGTGGTTGCGTTTGACGGGCATAGTGGCTGCGTTTGACGGGCACGGTGGTTGCGTTTGACGGTGCAAGGGCTGCGTTTTGGCACAGTGGCTGCGTTTGAGGGCACAGTGGCTGCATTTGACGGGCACAGTGGCTGCATTTGATGGCGCAAGGGCTGCGTTTGGAACAGTGGCTGCGTTTGATGGGCAAGGGCTGCGTTTGATGGGCACAGTGGCTGCGTTTGACGGGCACAGTGGTTGAGTTTGAGAGCGCAGAGGCTGCGTTTGACAGGCACAGAGGCTGCGTTTGACAGGCACAGAGGCTGCGTTTGATGGTGCAAGGGCTGCGTTTGGCACAGTGGCTGCGTTTGATGGGCAAGGGCTGCGTTTGATGGGCACAGTGGCTGTGTTTGACGGAGCAAGGGCTGCGTTTGGCACAGTGGCTGCGTTTGATGGGCAAGGGCTGCGTTTGAGTGCACAGTGGCTGTGTTTGAGGGCACAGTGGCTGCATTTGATGGGTACAGTGGTGGCAATTTATGGGCACAGTGAGGCTGCAATTGATGTTTTATTTATTTATTTTTTTCAGTTTGCCCCCCCCCCCCCCCCCCAAAAAACTGCGTTTGGCACAGTGGCTGCATTTGACGGGCACAGTGGCTGCGTTTGAGGGCACAGGGGCTGCGTTTGAGGGCACAGGGGCTGCGTTTGACGGGCACAGTGGCTGCGTTTGACGGGCACAGTGGCTGCGTTTGATGGCGCAAGGGCTGCGTTTGGAACAGTGGCTGCGTTTGATGGGCAAGGGCTGCGTTTGATGGGCACAGTGGCTGCGTTTGAGGGCACAGAGGCTGCGTTTGAGGGCACAGTGGCTGTGTTTGACAGGGCAAGGGCTGCGTTTGGCACAGTGCCTGCGTTTGAGGGCACAGTGGCTATGTTTGAGGGCACAGTGGCTGCGTTTGATGGGTACAGTGGTGGCAATTTATGGGCACAGTGAGGCTGCAATTGATGTTTTTTTTTTTTTTTTCAGTTTGGCCCCCCCCCCCAAAAAAACTGCGTTTGGCACAGTGGCTGCGTTTGACGGGCACAGTGGCTGCGTTTGACGGGCACAGTGGCTGCGTTTGACGGGCGCAAGGGCTGCGTTTTGATGGCGCAAGGGCTGCGTTTGGAACAGTGGCTGCGTTTGATGGCACAGTGGTGGCAATTTATGGGTACGATGGCTGTGTTTGATGACACAGTGGCTGCGTTTGACGGGCACAGTGGCTGCGTTTGACGGGCACAGTGGCTGCGTTTGACGGGGCACAGTGGCTGCGTTTGACGGGGCACAGTGGCTGCGTTTGATGGAGCAAGGGCTGCGTTTGGAACAGTGGCTGCGTTTGATGGCACAGTGGTGGCAATTTATGGGTACGGTGGCTGTGTTTGATGGCACAGTGGCTGCGTTTGATGGGCACAGTGGTGGCAATTTATGGGTACGGGGGGCTGTGTTTGATGGTACAGCGGCTACATTTGATGACACAGTGGCTGCATTTGATGGCAGTGGCACAGTGGCTGAGCTTGATGGCCCAGTGATGGCAATTTATGGATACGGTGGCTGCGTTTGATGGCTCAGTGGCTGCGCTTGATGGCACAGTGGTGGCAATTTATGGGTACAGTGGCTGTGTTTGATGATACAGCGGCTACGTTTGATGACACAGCACTGTGTTAGGGAATCAAATAAATTGCTTCCCTAACACTGACCCGCCTCTCAGCCAATCAGGTGCATCGGGTCTGGTTACCTGTCACCTGATTGGCTGAAGCGACAGGCGCTGTGATTGAATGCCTATCAGGCGTCCAATCATAGCAAGAGAGGACGGGAGAAGACATTGAGGACTTGGAAGGTGGGGAGCGTGGAGGACAGCGCTGACCCGAGGTAAGTGCCAAGTGGGGGGGGGGGGGACACTGGCAGCATCTGATGGTGCAAACTGGTGGCATTTGATGGTTACAGTGGCTGCGTTTGATGGCAGTGGCACAGTGGCTGCGCTTGATGGCACAGTGGTGGCAATTTATGGGTACAATGGCTGTGTTTGATGGTACAGCGGCTATGTTTGATGACACAGTGGCTGCATTTAATGGCACAGTGATGGCAATTTATGGATACGGTGGCTGCGTCTGATGGCACAGTGGCTGCGTTTGATGCACACAGGGGTGGCAATTTATGGGTAGGGTGGCTGCGTTTGATGGCACAGTGGCTGCGTTTGGCACAGTGGCTGAGTTTGAAGGGCACAGTGGCTGAGTTTGAAGGGCACAGTGGCTGTGTTTGAGGGCACAATGTCTGTGTTTGAGGGCACAGTGGCTGCGTTTGACGGGCACAGTGGCTGCGTTTGACGGGCACAGTGGCTGAGTTTGATGGGTACAGTGGTGGCAATTTATGGGCAGAGTGAGGCTGCAATTGATGTTTTATTTTATTTTTTCAGTACTTTGCGCCCCCCCAAAAAACTGCAAAAACATATTTAAAAAAGCACTATTTTTTTAGCTGCAAAAAATGAGAGAGAGAGAGAGAGACAGGGAGAGAGACGGGGAGAGAGAGAGTGGCTGCCTTTGGCGGGCACGGTGGCTGCGTTTGACAGGCACGGTGGCTGCGTTTGACCAGCACGGTGGCTGCGTTTGACGGGCACGGTGGCTGCGTTTGACGGGCACGTGGCTGCGTTTGACGGGCACAGTGGCTGTGTTTGACGGGCACAGTGGCTGCGTTTGATGGGTACAGTGGTGGCAATTTATGGGCACAGTGAGGCTGCAATTGAGTTTTATTTTATTTTTTCAGTACTTTGCACCCCTCCCAAAAAAACTGCAAAAACATATTTAAAAAAGCACTTTTTTTTAGCTGCAAAAAATGAGAGAGAGAGAGAGACAGAGAGAGAGAGAGAGAGAGACAGGGAGAGAGACGGGGGGAGAGAGAGAGAGAGAGAGAGAGTGGCTGCGTTTGATGGGCACGGTGGCTGCGTTTGACGGGCACGGTGGCTGCATTTGACGGGCAGGGTGGCTGCGTTTGAGGGCACAGTGGCTGCGTTTGATGGGTACAGTGGTGGCAATTTATGGGCACAGTGAGGCTGCAATTGAGTTTTGTTTTATTTTTTCAGTACTTTGCGCCCCCAAAAAACTGCAGAAACATATTTAAAAAAAGCACTTTTTTTTAGCTGCAAAAAAGGAGAGAGAGAGAGGGAGAGAGAGAGAGAGAGACGGAGAGAGAGAGAGACAGGGAGAGAGACGGGGAGAGAGAGAGAGAGTGGCTGCGTTTGACGGGCACGGTGGCTGCGTTTGACGGGCACGGTGGCTGCGTTTGACGGGCACGGTGGCTGCGTTTGACGGGCACGGTGGCTGCGTTTGACGGGCACAGTGGCTGCGTTTGACGGGCACAGTGGCTGCGTTTGATGGGCACAGTGGCTGCGTTTGATGGGTACGGTGGTGGCAATTTATGGGCACAGTGAGGCTGCAATTGAGTTTTATTTTATTTTTTCAGTACTTTGCGCCCCCCCCCCCAAAAAAAAACTGCAAAAACATATTTAAAAAAGCACTTTTTTTAGCTGCAAAAAATGAGAGAGAGAGAGAGAGTGGCTGCGTTTGACGGGCACGGTGGCTGCGTTTGACGGGCACGGTGGCTGCGTTTGACGGGCACGGTGGCTGTGTTTGACGGGCACGGTGGCTGCGTTTGGAGGGCACGGTGACTGCGTTTGGAGGGCACGGTGGCTGCGTTTGGAGGGCATGGTGGCTGCGTTTGACGGGCACAGTGGCTGCGTTTGATGGGCACAGTGGCTGTGTTTGAGGGCACAGTGGCTGCGTTTGGCACAGTGTCTGAGTTTGATGGGTACAGTGGTGGCAATTGATATTTGTTTGTTTTTTCAGTACTTTGCGCCCCCCCCCCCAAAAAACTGCAAAAACATATTTAAAAAAGCACTTTTTTTAGCTGCAAAAAATGAGAGACAGAGAGAGAGAGAGAGAGAGAGAGAGAGTGGCTGCGTTTGACGGGCACGGTGGCTGCGTTTGACGGGCACCGTGGCTGCGTTTGACGGGCACGGTGGCTGCGTTTGAGGGCACGGTGGCTGCGTTTGAAGGCACGGTGGCTGCGTTTGACGGGCACGGTGGCTGCGTTTGGAGGGCACGGTGGCTGCGTTTGGAGGGCACGGTGGCTGCGTTTGGAGGGCACGGTGGCTGCGTTTGACTGGCAGGGTGGCTGCGTTTGGAGGGCACGGTGGCTGCGTTTGGAGGGCACGGTGGCTGCGTTTGACGGGCACGGTGGCTGCGTTTGGAGGGCACGGTGGCTGCGTTTGGAGGGCATGGTGGCTGCGTTTGACGGGCACGGTGGCTGCGTTTGGAGGGCACGGTGGCTGCGTTTGGAGGGCACGGTGGCTGCGTTTGGAGGGCACGGTGGCTGCGTTTGGAGGGCATGGTGGCTGCGTTTGACGGGCACAGTGGCTGCGTTTGATGGGCACAGTGTCTGAGTTTGATGGGTACAGTGGTGGCAATTGATATTTGTTTGTTTTTTCAGTACTTTGCACCCCCCCCCCCCAAAAAAAAAACTGCAAAAACAAATGAAAAAATGCACTCTTTTTTTACTTGCAAAAAATTAGAGAAAGAAGAGAGACAGGGGGAGGGAGGGAGAAAGGGAGAGAGAGAGAGAGAGAGAGAGAGAGAGAGAGAGAGAGAGAGAGAGAGAGAGAGAGAGGGACAGAGAGACAGACAGGGAGAAGGAGAGAGAGACAGAGAGACAGGGAGAGAGAGAGAGACAGACAGGGAGAAGGAGAGAGAGACAGAGAGAGATAGATAGAGAGACAGGGAGAGAGAGAGATAGAGAGAGAGTGACAGAGACAGACAGAGACAAAGTGAGAGCTCAGGGCAGGGGTACCTTCTTCTGTTCTGATCCAGGGGCGGCCGTCCTCCTATTCTCCTCGTGCAGACGTCTAGTGGGCGGGCCGAGTCAAAGCAGAAGAAATCAGCGGTGCTGGCGCTGCACGGGCTGAAATTCAATTAGGAGTCAGCGTCCTCATGCTCCTCCCCTCACTCTCAGGCATATCAATGGGTGGAGGTGGAGCCAGATCAGAAGAGGCAGAGCCAGATCAGAAGAGACGGCACAGGCACACACAGCCAGTGCCAGTGCATAGCAAAGTGCGGCGGCCGCCGCTGCAGTTTATTGGGCTGACGCCAGCCAGCACAGGGACAAAAGCGGCCCCAGGGCACTGAGTACAGACGGCCTACCAGGAAATTTCCCGATATCCCGGTAGGCCAGTCCGGCCCTGGTTCCCACATCGCACCTAACTCGCAGGTGGTTCACAGTGCCTTATGCGAACCACTGGAAGTGTCAATACAAAGTTAAAGTGTTGCACAGGAAAAAAAAAAAATTCATGAAAATTCCTAAAAATAAATAAATAAATAAATATTGATTTTTTTTTTTTACTTACCTCTCAATGCCTGCTGCTAGGGGGTCCCTTGTAGTCTGCCTTCTTCAGTGCTTGGACTGGTGACATCACTTCCCCTCGGTGCAGGAAGGGCTCAGCTCTGCCCTCTCCCTCCTGTCAGTCATCTGGGACACGTGACAGGTGCCAGATGACTGCACGGCCAATCACGGCGCGCGGCGCCGCTCGCGCATGCACAGTGGATGCCTGGCTGTGAAGCCACAGCCGGGTGCCCACAGTTAGAATTTCCGGCGCTGCCGAGTGGAGGGGGAAACGGGCTTCGTTCCCCCACATCACTAGACCCTGGGACAGGTAAGTGTCCGATTTATTAAAAGTCAGCAGCTGCAGTATTTGTAGCTGCTGATTTTAATTTTTTTTTTTTTTAAGAGGAACTCCTCTTTAATGACACCCCCACATCGGTTCACATATTGCTGTGCAAACTGTCAATTCAGACATGGATTGGATCGTATGGGTGTGAACACCTATGTGATCCGATTCTGGTGCAGACCAAAAAAGGGTCCTGCATGACCTTGGTCCAATTGCGATGCAAATTCAGCCATACTATCTATATGGCAGAAATCGCATAGTACAGACTTCACATGTGATTTGCAATGCAGTGTGGTTTGGTGTGAATCACATGTGAGGTTGCACAGCACACTGGTGTGAACTGAGAATAAAAAAGGCCCTATAACTGTAGTGGCCCCAGGGCTATGGCCGGCACTACCATATGGCAGCTTAAGCAGCCACCTCAGGGCGCCAGGATAGGGGGGCAGTAAAATCCTAATCCCCAGCTACTAGCTGGGGATTCAGATTTTTACAGTGCTCTATTTATTTTTATTTTTTTACACACTTCCAGCCCCTATAGCAGCTGGGAGTGTGTGTACTTTAGTAAAGCTGACTGTCGCCTTTCATCTGGAAGTGTTACAAGTGGCTGGTAAGCCGCCTATCACTGCCAGCACTGACACGATGTGCAACCCCCTTCATCATGTTTACCGGACACCACTGTCCCACCTGCGGGCCCGGTGCTGTCATGGTGGGTGGCTCTGGGAAGGGCGGCAGTAGCTTAGTAGACCTTCGTCCACTCAGCCACCCTCCTGTACACAGACCGGGAAGTGTGATGTATGACACGTCAGGGGTGGACTGGGCCGGGGGGCAGAGTGGCAATTGCCGCCTAGGCCACTCTAACCTATGTTGAAAACGGCCGCTGCCTTTTTATTTTTCCTCATGTAGGAAGTTGGGCCCGCAGGCCCAGACGGCCGCTTTTGCATTCCGGGAGTTGTAGTCCACGCTCAAGTTCCCAAGCAGGGCAGAGGAAACTACGACTCTGGTGAGCCTGCATTTAGGGACATTGATGAGGCTGCATTGATGGGCACTGATGTGGCTGCATTTATGGACACTGGTAAATCTGCATTAATGGGCACTGATGAGGTTAAATTGATGGGCACTGATGAGGCGGCACTGGTGAGGTTGCATTGAAAAACCAGGTGGGCATGGATGAGCTGATTCAGTGGTTCAATGGGCCACTTGACTGGACAGGCTGCCAGCCCTCCCCTGTATGATGTCACTATAACAGTTGTTGCCAATTAAAGGGGGGCCCCACCTTCTCTATTTTTTTCACGTTCACTCGAAAACCACTAGGAAACTGCTATTCCTTTAGACCCATTTAGATTACAGTTGTGTTGATAAATATTGATTTACCTAGTCTTGTATTGATTTTTTTGCTATTGATATAGAGCTGATTTTATAGGTATATTTGTTTAGATTTATTACCTGAGGGAAAGTAAGTTGGCTGTATGTGTGTACTTAGTTCTAGCTATTTTACTGCTCCTCCTCTTTGGTTACAATCAGCCAATAACATTCCTCATCATCATTATTTTTATTTTACTTCCCCCACCCAATTCCAGCAGCAATCTTTTCTCTCTCTGTCAAATCTTTTCTCTCTCTCTCTGTCGAATCTTTTCTCTCTCTGTCGAATCTTTTCTCTCTCTGTCGAATCTTTTCTCTCTATGTCGAATCTTTTCTCTCTATGTAGAATAATCCTGGACTAATAGAGTTAAGGTTAGGCACATTCGACCACAGGTGAGATAGACAGATTGTTATTGTCAGTGTCATGTCGAATCTCCTATCTATATCGAACTGTTGTCACAACGAAAACGAAAATAAAGCATTTATGTCGGATCTTTCGTTTTTCGGATTCTGCACTTTTGTTATTGTTTGTTAAAACGATAACGAAAATAACTGAAATTCGGACGAAAATGCATTAGGATAAAAACGAATGCACATGTCTACTGTTAAGCCAAGCATCGAGTGTAAGGAACCAACCTGTGGAGACCTTTCCACTGCAGAAGTGCAAGAGTCACCACCATTACAGATGCATCTTTAAAAGGAAAGGGGGATGACTTCCGGTTCCGGCGCCGCATGGAGTAGCTGTCCCAACACACAGCTCCCGCAAACCGGCCTCCAAATCGGCTCCAAATCCGGCGTTTTCGCCCGTTTCACCGGCCAGCTACCTTCCCCACAGCACCAGCTCCACGATGGACCGGTTTGTAGAAAAAACCGGGCCGCGTTCGTACGCGGCCGCCACCGCGCGGCAGGCCGCGCCGCAAATTGAGGCCCCGGCTTCGGCCTACACCGCTCCGGCCACCGCTCCGGCCTGCGCGGCCTATCCGGAGGAGCAGGCACCAGCAATGGAGGTAGGAGACCCAGCACAAGGCCAGCTGACTTCTAAGGCACCCCCTTCCATGCAATCACCTACCTCCACACAAGTACCTGGGCCTGTAGCACCGGCAATCATGCTGCATGCCCTGCCATCCCCACCGCTGCAGGACCCACAGACAGAACTTTTGGCACAAGCTGTTGCTGCTCTCCTCTCCCCTATGATAGCTGCCTCTGTTGAAAAAGCTGTCACCCAGGGCATGCATAAAGTTCAAGCCCAACTTGGGGAACACGCATCCAGACTTAATGAGGCTGAAAGTCGCATCTCCACATTAGAGGAAGAACTATACCAAACGCAATCCCTGGAACAGGCCCAAGACAGAACCAACAAATTTATTTTGGAGAAGCTCGATGACCTCGAGAATAGGTCCAGGAGGAGCAACCTGCGTTTTGTAGGTATCCCCGAGTCGCTTCACCATTCTGCCTTATCAGACCTGTGCGCAAACCGCATCCCGGAGGCTCTGGGCCTGGGGGGACCCTTCGTCGTGGAACGAGCACATCGTGTGGGGGCACCCAACTCGGATCGCAAGTCCCCGCGCCCGATAATTGCTAAATATCTAAATTACGCAGACAAAGCCTCCATTTTGCAGCAGTATCGTCAGTCCAGATCGCTTCAGATCGACGGGGTCAAAATCCTGATTTTTGCTGACTATTCAGTGGATGTTTCTAAGAAACGGAAGGCCTTTCAACATATCTGTACGGAACTATTCCAACGGCAGTTGAAATTTACTCTTGCATTTCCGGCAATCCTGCGGATCAAAGCACCCAACGGAGAACAACTCTCCTTTCAAGACCCAGATGATGCATCGCGTTTTTTGAAATCGTTACGCTCGGGCCCTCCACTGAGCCCGGCTCCCAAGGCGGCCCCAGTCAATAGAGCTCTTGACCAGAGGAGCCCACGGAAGGACTCTCCCAAGCGCTTCAGGGCCTCAGGTCCTGCTCCCCACGCTCTCAACCCACGTTGATAAACACCTGGACCATGTTACCTTTTCTATTCTTCCCTTCTTTGTAGGGACGAAGCTTTACCTACCACTCGTTTTCACATGGTAGAAGTGGCTTCTGTTTTGACTGACTTCCCTCCTGGACCACCCGCGCAATGTGCACGCTCACAAGGTATTATTTGCCCAGGGCCGTGACTGGCACTGTGCGCTACGTTGTCTACACCTATGTCTTTTCCATGCCTCATACGCCATCGGCTTATGGATGTTCTGTTATTGTCCTATTATAACTGTTTTTTTATTCCCCCTTTCTCAAATGTATGTATTTCCTTGATTTCATTCTCCTTTTTCAGGTTACACCCACTTGTTCCCCCTGCGGAGTCTTCTGTGCAGATCAGCCCATTTTGTTCTGATCTCTGCCTGGGTTGACGGCATGTCATGCTCCCTTTTCTAGGGCAGCCGTATATATATCAGTTTGATGGCCTGGTTCTGGGAGCTGGTCTACACAGTGACCCCCATGCGGAAAAAAGTGAAGTTCACAGTGAGTTGTTTTGTTTGGCACGTTTGCCACTCCCTTTCCCGTCCCTTCCTTCTACCTTTTCATATTGCTGCACTCCTACCCAATTTATTCTCCCTTGATGTCATCATACCGAGGTCCGTCCTGGCCTTTTCTGGAGCAAAGCTCCTGCTGTTATATGCCCCGGGTCCTCCCAAACACATGGTATTGTTAGTTCCCGCTATCACTGCACTTAACGATCCACCATGTTACAAGTAGTCTCGTGGAACCTTAAAGGGCTTCGTTCCCCCAACAAACGAATGAAGGTACTAAGACACCACAAGAGACTCAAGACAGACCTAGCGCTACTTCAGGAAACCCATCTCTCCTCGTCGGACTTTGTTCGGATGAGGAAGCTCTGGGTAGGGGAGGTGGCGGGTTCTGAGGCTGTGGGCCGGAAAGCAGGGGTTCTTATTCTTGTCAATAAGAATCTCCCTTGTAGGATCCTATCTACAGACACAGACCAACAGGGCAGACTCCTCACAATCAGGGCCCTCCTAGGGACCAAGGAAATTGCTATTACAAATGTTTATGCCCCTAATAGTCCCACAAAACCTTTTTTTGGCACACTGACTAGTTGGCTTTTGCGCTTCCCACACCTCCCACATCTGGTAGGGGGCGACTTCAACTCTGTTGCCCACCCGGCAGACGACAAATCTTCATCCCTACGTCCCATACTCTGTTCAACTGCTACCACTCCCACGAGCCTGGCACTGACTATGGAATCCCTCCACCTACATGACATTTGGTGACTACACCACCCGACCGACCGGGAATTTTCCTTTTATTCGTATCCCCACAATGTCTTTTCTAGGATTGACTATTTTTTTGGTTCTAATGATCTACTCCCTTTCCTTCCGACGGCGGAAATTCATGACATAGCCATATCAGATCATGCTCCGATATCGGTGACCCTAGAGACCCCCGACATACATCCCAATCCCAAAATATGGCGCTTCCCTTCCTACTTGCAGCACAATGCAGACTTTCAAGCTTATATGACAAAAGAATGGGCTTCATATTCTCAAACAAACGCAATACATGCTGACAACCCGCACTTGTTTTGGGATGCAGGTAAGGCGTTCCTTAGGGGACGCATTATCTCGTATGCCTCCTCTTTCAAGAAGCACGCCCAATCTCAGTACAAAGCTTCCAGTTCCAGACTACATCTGGCCCAGCGAGCACTATCTACCTTAAACTCCCCCGAAAATCGCGAAGCTTGGCATACAGCCAAGCAGTCATTTGACACTTGGGCTGAAACCTTGGAAACCACTAAACGAGCTCACTTCGACGCCACGCTACATAGATTTGGCAACAAAGCTGGCAAGCTTCTTGCCAGATTATGCAAGGGAACCTACCGTCCCACGGTCATATCGGCGTTACGCGACCCCGACGGCACAATCACGTCCACTCCGAAGGGCATCAATACGGCGATGCTCCGCTTTTATAAATCCCTATATGCGGCGGACCCCATTGACCGACCCACTGCTCGCGATTTTCTCGACGAAACGCAATTGACTCAAGTATCTCCCTCTCAACTCGACTCGTTAAACGCCCCCATTTCCCCATCAGAGATTTCCGACACGATTCGTAAGCTAGCCTCCTCCAAAGCCCCAGGCCCGGATGGCTTATCAGGCGAGTTTTATAAATCCCTAAACGCACTTCTAACTCCGACCCTGGCTGCTGTCTACCAACATATATGGTCCGGTGGCCCCTATCTCCCGTCTGGTAACCAAGCGATTATTAAGTTGTTAGAAAAAAAAGGGTAAAGACCCGCAAGAGCCTGGGTCATACAGACCCATCTCGCTCCTTAATCTTGACGTCAAAATTCTTTCCAAAATAGTAGCTAATAGGCTGGCTGACATCATCCCCTCCCTGATTCACTCCGCCCAGTCCGGCTTTGTCAAGGGCAGAACGGCAACTATCAATATCAGGAAGGTGATGATGGCATTAGAATATGCTAGATGTCATCCAACCAGCGATCTAGCCATTATTACCCTAGACGCCGAAAAGGCATTTGACAATGTCAATTTTGAATGGCTTTCCATGGTACTGGGGGATATGGGCTTCACCGGACCTTTTCTACACTTGATCAGTTCCATGTACACCTCCCCTGCAGCCAGACTGGTGGCCGCCGGCCTCCTTTCGGATGAGTTCCGGCTACATAAGGGGACCCGACAAGGCTGCCCCTTATCCCCACTTCTCTTCAATCTAGCCTTAGAGCCGCTATCCAGATACTTGACATATAACGCCCCGCTTCACGGGATCAAAATCGGGTCGCACCATTTAAGAACCTCCCTCTTCGCTGACGACGTCTTGATATTTTCTGCCAACCCTTCCTCAGACATGCCCACGATCAAATCCTTATTTGACCGCTTTAGACAGTGCTCGGGACTGCGTATTAATTACTCCCAAGAGCGAAATACTCCCTTTGGGATCCCTTCCACCGCCGCAATGGGCAAACCACTCCATTTTCAAGGTAGCTAGCACCCATATCACATATTTGGGCATTAAGATAGGGAAGCTCCCCTCATCTCTTTATCACTTGAATTACCCTCCCCTCTTTACTAAACTTATGCAGGAATTGGATAACTGGATGGATCTGCCTCTTTCGCTCTTGGGAAGGTGCCACCTGGTAAAAATGGTTAGCTTTGCACGCCTTCTGTATCCCCTTCAGACGATACCTTTACTCCTTAGACATAAGGATTTAAAACTTCTAAATTCATCAATTTCTAAATTCCTGTGGCGAGGTAAGAGACCCCGCATTGCCTTCTCTAAACTTCACCTTCCCAGGAGCGAAGGGGGTATTAGTCTTCCCAATTTCAGAATGTATAACTTAGCATGTCTTTTGAGGGTAGGTCTGGACTGGATATCCCAAAAATCCCGCTGCTCCAACTATTCACTGGAAGCTGCAATGACCCATCCCTACTCCCTAGCTGCACTTCTCCATTGCAAGTGGAAACAATTAGATCCGTCATTGCAACACAACCTCTTACTGAGAGACACGGCCATCGCCTGGAGAGAAACACGGAAGAGCCTTAAGCTGTCTCCCTTCATATCTAGACATCTCCCGATACAAGGCAACCCGACTTTTACCCCAGGGCTGGACCGCCAACCCTATGAAACATGGTGTCAACAGGGCCTTGACTCTTTCTTCTCGTTGTGTGACCCGGACTCTGGTCGACCACTTCCCTTCCGTAGGCTAGCCATCAAGTTCTCCTTGCCGGATTCATCCGCCTTTCACCATGGTCAATGCCTTAGCTTCATGCAGAAAACATGCAGAGCAGAACATGCAAGATTCCAATCCTTGTTCATTGATGTACTTCTTCGCAAGGACTCTTACGGTATCTCTGATATCTACAAACCTCTATTACTGAACACTACACCCTCTTTGGAATTTTCTTCGGTTTCTAACTGGGCTAAGGACTTCCCGAGTGTCGATACTGTGGATAGGGTTCTACAGGGACTAAAATCAGTCTACAATTTGGTCCCAAATGAAACCTGGAGGGAAACCCAACTAAAAATTGTACATCGAGCACACATACCTTTTCTGCACTCCTCACCTTCGGGTCAACCCGCGGCCTCTCTGTGCCCTCTATGTCAGCATCCGAGACCCTCCCTCACCCACCGTTACTGGTCTTGCATGGCTATCTCCTCATTCTGGGATGAAGTTATAGCATTTATCTTCAAGATAACACTCCTGAAACTCCCCAAGGACCCGTTACTCCTTATCTTTGGTCATTGGGACCCCAAACTGCTCCCTTGGTCGGCTACCCCCACACTCCTGGGCAAGGAATGGGCCTTGCTCTGCTTGTTACTCGCCAGGAGAAACATCCTGGCCAACTGGACTTCCACGAATAAACCATCTATACCACAAGTAGACAGAGAACTTATGCGCCTCCTCTATCGGGACAAACTAAACACTAACTTTCTGCACGCCAAAGCCAAACTTCGTTTTCACAACAGATGGGACTTATATGTGGCATCTAAATTCACCCCTCAGGAACGAGCCCACCTTGAGGACCATTCCTTCATCTATAAGGGACACGCACTAACAACGACAGTGGCTACAACCTGAACTCACACCATGCGGGTCTCTGTGCTCCAAACTCTTCCCCCCCCTCACACGGGGTCTCATTTCTTTCATCACCTTTCATGGACGGCCGGGAACTGTGCAGCACCCCTCCCCCCCCCCCCCTAGGTATTGATCAGCACCTATACTTTATGTTGCCCTGTAGATTGATTTTATATTGCATACCAGGTTACCTTCTAACCACCAGATCCATCCAGGGGAGGCTTCTCCTTCTCCCTTTTTTTGTGGGGGAATGATGAGTCTTCCTTTAAGCTATGTACGATATGCTTAGTTACTACCAAACCCTAAGCTGCCTGATTGTTTTCATCCGTTTTCTTTTCTGTTTCAATGAGAAAATTTTAGCCTCTATTTTTTGTATATTTTGTTTCATGCCTTTTTCAATAAAATTTTATATAAAAAAAAAATAAAAAATAAAAAAAGGAAAGGGGACCTCCATCACCAGATGCTCATTGCTTTGGTTATCTTTACATTGGGTGAGAGGGTCTCTAACCCAACTAACGTCACATTCAGCTGCAGAGAGTTGCTGCCATTTAGGTTCTTCAAGTTATAAGGCAACCTTCAGCATAGGCCTTTACTAGTGACACATGTGTCAGTGCCTTTCACTGCTGCAGACTGCCATCCTTCAGCTGCTAACACAGTCACCACCTGCAGGTTACTGAACCGCTCCCTGCTAGGCAGAGCCCTGTAGTTGCATCAGTTTAGTTTCAAGCCATCTAAGATCGCCTAATTTCAACTTCATCTTTTATAGGGAGACACACATGTCAATCCCCCTTTCTCTTAAAGTGAACATTACCCACAAATAAATTGCTAAATTGACTCTTTCCAACAAATCAGTATCTTTAAGTGACCCAATCCACCAGCTTCACATATTAAGGAGAACTGTGCCAACCACTTTACCTCATAAAGGAAATCATCCTATTCTCCATCTTTTAAATGGATTACACCCTTCACTGCACACCAACATAAGGGTCCTGTCTAAGCTGGCAGAAGGATCAGCCTTCCAGATTAAATGTGCTCAGGGACTACCCTTCTTAGAAATACTGGTGTGCAGGGTATTCAACAGATTTCCTAGCGCTTAAACCTAAACTCTGCTGATTGAGAGCCTAGTGAGCTAGTCTCTAATCCCTTGTTAACTATACATGTCTCACTTGTGGAATAATCTCCCAGATGGAGGGCTATTGTTTATATCCTTAGTCCTGCAGGACAGATGACCACGTTTTAAAGGGTATTTGACTGTATTGTATTGTTCCTGTGCTGATTCACCTCGCTAACTGGTAACCCTTTCTTAACTGTTGAATTCTGCCATTTCATTGCTATTAATACAACCTGATCATCTATTTTATAACACTGTATTTTATTTAATAACATCATATTTCTCTTGTGTGGCCGTCTGGTGTGTCAGTAGAAGTGTAGCTCTGTGTAGGGCCAAGTGAAGAATAAAGGACTTAAATATACCAGTGCCTCCTACGGGGTAGCGCTACAGTTGCTATAGCCTATATGTCATGTTTTGACTAAAATTACACTACCCTTTGTTTGATACAGGATATTAAACTAATCACTAAGAAACACAAATACCATACCTCACCAGGGTCTTATAGGCCCTTCTTATTAATCAAAATATATGTAAAGATATTAACCAGAATTACTAAAAACAGATTGTCTTCTAGCTAAAGCTGGTACACACTACAGTGGGTCAAGTTAAACCCGCTGTACTAACCATGCAAGGTTAGTCCAGGGATCTCCCCCCCTCTAAGCTTTGTATTCTGACAGGGACATGGTCCCCTGCCAGGACACTCAGATCAGCATTCTCTGCCACTGGCTGAGATCGCTGACCGTGACTCTGACGACTGCTGGTTTTCCAGCATAAACGTCTGTCAGAAGCCGACCAAACGCCTGGCTTCTGTCAGACAGACTGACTTACACACGTGCAAAATGTCGGCTACTTTTTTGAATTAGCAAATATCTCCCAACATTCTGCCGTGTGTACGGGGCTCTATCGTCATTAATCCATCCAGTTCAGTCAGGTTTTATCAAAGGCAGAATGGGATTACTAAAGATTAGAAAAGTCCTGACTGTGCTAGACAATGCTAAAAGCCACCCTTTGTCTCTGATCATAATTAATAGCATTGACACCAAAAAGGCATTTGAAAATGTAAACCTCCACTTGCTGTTTCAAAAAATGTCAGCATTTGCCTTCAGAACTTATATCTTTCCTTCATTCTATGTATGCGGCACCCACAGCAAATATTTGTACTCCCAGACTTTTATGCAACCCTTTTACCCTTCAAAAGGGAATCAGAAAGGGGGTGCTCATTTCCCTTCTTCCTTTCAACCTCTCCCTTGAACCTCTGTCTAGATTTCTTATGCAAACGTCGCAGATTCAGAAAGTCGTGTTTGGAAAGACTGAACTGTGCTGATTTTGCTACACAGAGAGAGAGTTAGGGCACAGACAGTAGGCAGACAGACCAGCAAACTCTGGAAACAAAACATCCAGGTAGACAGCAATACAGAACAAGGGCCTCACCCAATGTTCCCTCTCTGGCAGAGCCTCAAGCACATGGCCAGGCCTTAAACTCCAGGCCTCACCCAACGCAGTTCTTCCTCACACATCCACACCAGACCAATGTCTGGGTGGGAGGACCTCTATCACCTGACTTCCTCCAAATATATATGCTCTCCCAGCATGCTCAGTGGCCTGAAACTCCTACTGACTGGCCGAAAGAGATATGCATATTTGTAACACATGCGCACTGCTGCTCTTATATTAATATCAAGGGCAACAGTGCCACCTATTCAAAGACGGGAGGAACCACAGTTAAACAAGGCTTAGGAGAAAACCCAAATGATCACAAAGACTAAAATCAGCCAAATTAGTTACCACCTAGCACAGCTAAATTTACCAGTAGCCCGTGTTTAAGATAAGAGTCCGTATAGTTATAAAGATAGGCAGAACACTGTAGTCTCTTTATCAATTAAATTTTCCTCCTCTCATTTCCAAAATTGTAAGAGAACTGGAAACATGGCGTGAGCTCTCTCTCTTGCTCTTTGGGAGGTATTTTCAAAATTACCAGCTTTACCTGTCTGCTATATCCACTAAAGGCGATCCTTTTACTGTTGACGCACAAGGATATTATATTTTTACAAAAGCTCTGTTAAGTTTATATGTAAGGCAAATGATCACACATTTCATTAATAAAACCATACCTTCCGAGGAGTGAAGGTGGGTTAGGTATCCCAAATCTGAGAGTATATAACTTAGGATATTTAATGAGACATGCATTGGACTGGCTTTCTAATGCCTCCAAATACTCAAATACTCCTCTGGAAAAAGAGATTATGGTGCCCTGGTCCCCCACTGGGGTCCTACATTGTAAGCTCAGCGCCCTACCTATTCAGTTATGCAAAAATATAATTCTACAGGATGCAATAATCTCATAGGGAGAAATTAGAAAAACAGTGAGTCTTTCACTACACATCTCTTGCTTCATAAACAAATAACAAAATCCAATGTTTCCTCCTAGCTCAGAACATGGAGCCTTCCAGATATGGGAACTATTGAGCCTATGCTCACTGCTATCTTTCTTCTCGAAGATCACTTTCCACCCAAAATATTTTCACTCTGGCCCAGGAATATCATCTTCCATCCAATCATGATCTTCATTTCCATCAAATAAGCACCTGTTGGAAATCATATGCTAAAAAGATTGCAAAGGACTTGCATACACATTTTGTGGATCTTTTAATTAGCCAGAGCTCCACCTTTCTATCAGTTTTATACTCTCCTTTACAAGGTCTTTTTACCAAAAACCTAGATAAATTGAATGTTTCAAAATGGGCCAAAGATTTCCCTACTGACAGCATTGTGGACAAACTGCTAGAGGGATAGTATTCAACAGTAGAGGTGGTAACCTCTGAAACATGGGAAGAAACACACTTTTTTTTTATTCTTTACTTTTTATAAAATTTCAAATGGACAAAATTAACAACATACATTATTAAAATGCCATACAAACGGTAGTACAAATTAGAAAAAAGCTATTATTATTTTCATACCTTCCTTTGTACCCGCTTAACCCTCCCAAATCCATCCCCCTACTACACACCTTCTAGTCTCAAATTATACCAGTCAAGTTACTCGTTGGTTAATATCAGAAAAAAAAAAGCAGAGAGAGAGAGAAAGGACCCAAATTTTACCCCGAAGTATAGGTAGGAAAAGAGCTATACAGAAGACGGGGGAGGAACTCTATCCGCCTCGGTGACACCCCCCCCCCCCGCAATGAACAGCCCATCTCATTCAGCCAGGGGCTCCACAAGCCTACAAACTTCTTTAAGTTATTTTACCTAATGTACATTACCCTCTCACTCCATATCATAGAGTTAATAGACTCGGTCCATAGCATCAGAGAGGGAGGGTCTTACCCTGCCAGTTCTGCGCTATTAATCTCCTCGCCTGGTACAAACATCTCAACACTGATACCTTTGTAAGTGGTGAGAATCTACCTTCCTCAAGGCTTCCTAGAAGGCAAATCTTAGCCTCGGGTTTCAATGTAGTCTTAAAGATTTTATTTATCCTCTCCACTATTTCTATCCAATATCTAAATAACTTTGGACATTTCCACACCATATGGATAAGATCTCCTGTCGCCTTACATCTAGGGCATTCATCATTAGACTTCCTACCAAATTTAAACATTTTTTGGGGGGTGTAATAGGCTCTATAAATAAGAAAGAAATGGCAATCCCTCTGTGCGGGGTATATCAAAACCAGGCTTCCCTGTTCTAGTATCTTATCCCACTGTTCTCGGACCACTCTCCGCTGGCACTTACCATAAGTGCCGGGGGTAGAGTTTGTTCTAGGGAATGGAAGGCCAATCCTTGTTGGTTGGAACTGATCGACAACCCTAGTGAATTGACTGCTATGATAAGTGAATTTATGCAAATGAATGTAGGTACAGCACTGCCTGGGGTGGTCTTGGACTCCTTAAAGGCCTATCTTAGAGGCCTTTTAATTCAACAGGTGGCAATAATTAAAAGGAAGTGGAGGGAGCAGGAGAAGGAAATCAGGAATGAGGTAGCCCAAGCCGAGAGGCGCTATGTTGAAGGTCCGACCCCTGACAGGCAGAGGGAATGGCTAGACAAACAACAAGCCTATAAAATGGTAATTACCAAGAGGATGGAGAATAGACAAATATTTCAGCGCCAGTACTACTTTGGGGAAGGGGAAAGGATTGGTCGTACCCTCTCCCTTTTGGTTATAACTAACAACTCCCCTTCTGTGATTCCGGCAATTAGGATGTTAAACGGGGATCTCACTACTGATCCAACAGAGATAATGAATGTATTTGGCGATTATTAATTATTATATAAGTCCTTATATAAGTCTACCAGAGGAGGGGGTGGGACAACAGTGGTTGATTTTCTACAACAAATAACAATCTCAACCCTGTCAGAAAAGGACAAAATATATATGGAGGCGCCAGTGGCTATAGAAGAGCTAAAATGGGCAGTGGTAGCAATGCCCAATCAAAAATCTCCAGGCCCTGATGGGCTTCCAATGGAAATATACAAGCGCTATGGAGAAGTATTGCTACCTGAGTTGCTGAAAACACTCAATGTTGGAAACCAATATTACCTTAATACTTAAAGAGGGGAAAGATCAACAGGAAGTATACTTGTATTGCCCAATTTCATTGCTATGCTCTGATGTTAAAATCCTGGCCAAAATCCTGGCAACCCGTTTAAATAAATGCAGAAACAAGTTAATACATCCTGACCAGTCAGGCTTCTTCTCCAACAGATCAACTAGCACCAACATTAGAAGAGTTTTTTTAAACATGCAACTACTAATGTAAGCTCCAAGGCCATTCTGGCCTTGGATGCTGCTAAAGCCTTTGACAGTTTGGAATGGGACTATCTATGGTTGGTGCTGGAGCAATTTGGCTTTGGTCCCTTTTTTATTAAATGGGTAAAATTGCTCTATAATGAGCCTAGAGCAAAAATTAGGATTGGGAGTGAATATTCTGAGACATTCCAGCTGGAGAGAAGGACGAGACAGGGATGTCTCCTGTCTCCCCTCTTGTTTGTTCTGGCAATGGAACCCCTGGCGATCATTATGAGATCACATTCGGATATCCAGGGATTCCGGCGCCAGTTAAAAGAAGACAAAATTGCCCTGTTTTTTGACGTTTTCTTTTTCATTGGAGATATTAATTCTTTACTTAATACTGTGATACGTATGGTGGGGGAGTTTGGACAACACTCTGGCCTGGTTATTAATTGGAACAAGTCAGCCTTACTACCATTAGCCTCGCTTGGTGATCAAACATTGCCTATAATCCCCTCCCTGGATGTGGTAACTAAGTTAAAATATTTGGGTGTTTGGATCTCTAGCGATGTAAATCGCTATA
This sequence comes from Lithobates pipiens, assembly GCF_037356315.1. Classification (NCBI taxonomy): domain Eukaryota; kingdom Metazoa; phylum Chordata; class Amphibia; order Anura; family Ranidae; genus Lithobates; species Lithobates pipiens. The sequence continues at coordinate 145,675,804 of NW_027507789.1, forward strand.
TCAACGATAATTTAGTACCATTATTGTTGAAATTGAAAAAAAAGGTGGATATTTGGTGTCGCCTCCCTCTTTCCGTGGCAGGCGCTGCAATCTAATTAAGATCATCTGGCTCCCGCAAATTCTGTATATTCTCCATAACTCTCCAATTTGGATTAGCCGGAAATGGTTTAAGAAGATTGAATCCCTATTTAGGGATTTAATTTGGAAGCAAGGCCAAGCCCAGATTAGTTTGCAAACAATGCAGCTCCCTGTTAGAGAGGGAGGGATGGTGATACCACACCTGAGACTATATTTCTTGTGAGCCCAGCTTCAGAACTTGGTGATTGGTGGAATTCCAGGGGGGGGGAGAGCCCCAGTAATAGAATGGTGTTAATGGGAGCCCTCCATATTTTATTAGTAGAGGTGTTGGAAGCAGACTCATTTATCCATAGGTGTTCGACGGTTGATTTAATGAGTAGAGTATGGCAGGCAACAAAGGCACTAATGGCATGTAATGGGGTAACTGAATATACCCCTCTATGGTATAATAAAAACTTAAATAACTGAAATAACAGGTATAGAAAGTGAAGGGATATTTAGCTTAACCGCTTTCATTCTTTAAGAAATTTGGTTTCCATTTTGTGTCTCTCTAACATCCACTGCACAAATAGATATGCTCAAGTTTTGCTAATCTAGTTTTGTTTCTCATGTTACTGTTATCTTCTATAGTTTAGTTTCTTGGAAAGCACATGATTTTTGAGAAATCACTGGTTTCACTTTTGTTGTAGGCTGTGCTTGTATATGATTGGATAATCTGTATGACACGTTCAAAGGGTGGTACTTTCTGAAAGCCCCCTTTAAATATTCCCACCAAAGAATAAAGATTAGATTTGCTCGGAGAGACTTTGTTGTTTTGTGTCATTGTCTCAATGGGCTAATCTCACAGGCCTGTGGGGATTGGAAATCACATCGAAGGGTTAAAAAACCACCTCTAGACAATCTACATTCCCTTCAGAAAGACCTTGAGAATGGGAAAGACAGGGTATCTACCAATTAATTCAGCTATACGAGGGTAACCTTATGAAGCCATTTGAAGATTTGAGATAAGAATTTAATATCTCAAGTAAGGCGTTCTATAAATATCTACAGATTAAACATGGAATTCAAGCCCAATTTAGGTCCCTATGGAGGAGGAGCTGCTGACTAGGTGAGCTCCATGAGGCCGGCATGCTGACAAGCTGATGCAGGACGCTGCTGCTGCTGGTGCCTGTGCTGTTGCATAGAGAGATTATGGAGCCTATATATTAATATCTACACAGGAGTTAAGCTGACGGAGATCTCTGGAGAAGATATGTTTGGAGGACTCTGAGCCGCATATGAAATCTCCCTGGAAGGACTCAATCAGAGATTGGTAATACAGAAAATTACCGAGCTGCACAAGGGATATCACTTTCATCCCCTCACCTGTGGCTGAGTGGATGGAGTGCTTGGCGTGATCGTAGTGAGGAGGTGGAGAGCCCGTGGAGTGCCGTGCTTTGGAGTCGCCCGTCCGGTGGATTGGAGGAACCGTGGAGTGTCGATCCCTGCACCGCAGACCAGCAGACTGAAGCTGAGAGAGGCTGGGGGAGGGAGTGGATTCGAGCACCGGTCCGTGTCTAAGGTTTGAGAGACGGAGCCGACAGATGTGATCCTCCCTTCGGAAGTGTCATAGAGGAGTCGGGCGGAGGACGGCAGAGATCGGGAGATCCCGGAAGACCTCGGGGAACCTCGGGAGAGCTCGAGAACCTCCGGAGGGATACGAAAAGGAACGGAGCTGGATGGTGAAAGGAGATAGGAGAAAGTAAAGCTGAACGAGCAAAACATGATGCCGAGCACCACTTTATGGACACTGTTCAAGGTTAGTAAGGCAATAAAGTAAAAGGAAGTAAATAAAGTAAAAAAGTAAAAGGAAAAGCAATCTTGAATAAGGTTATACCCCTAAAAAGCTCAGGGGGGGCTGAGTGACTATATGGCTCTGTTATTTTAGGCGTTTTTCTCTCTGAAGCTCAAAAATCACAGCCAATAGTTTGTGAGCAGCCTATATACCTGTGAATATTGGGGACTAAACTGCATTCTATTTTCATCTGCTATCGCTGGATGCTTCTGAATAGTATATGGGAGGTCTCGAGTTGGAGCACAAACTGTGATGCAATTTTGCATAAGGCGATATCACCGAAGGCTCAGGGGGGGCTGAGTGACTGCATGATTTTGGCATTTTTGGCATATCCCCATGAAGCTTGAAATTCGCTGCCAATAATCTGTAAGCAACCTCTATATCTGCGATTACTGGCGACTAAATTGCATTTTTTTCAGCTATCTTCAGTGGATGCTTCTGAATATTATATGAGAGGTTTTGATTTGGAGCATAAACAGTGATAAACGGGAAAAAAAATAAAAATAATATATATATATATATATATATATATATATATATATAAATAATGGCACCTAAAAAGGGTAATAAACCACTTTGCTCTGGAGGGAATAAAAAGGACAGTAAAGGTAAAAGCAATACAGAGTCTCAAGCCACACAAACCACTCATATTAAGGATTTTTTTCAACAACTACAGCCTCAAATAACGATGCAAACATCACATATAACACATTCATCACAGTTATCTCAGGAGGTAATAAACTCCGTGGAATCATATTTAGTATCTGGTATATCAGGAGAAGAAATGGTAGATCATCCCAGAAATAGCTCCCCCATAGATATCCTGGATATGGAAATAGATGATAAAAAGGAGAAGGAGAAGGAAGAATGGGATATCAAAGCTTATATAACCTCCTTACCCACAAAGGCAGATATGGACCACTATGTTCAGAGGATGGAGAAAGCGTATAAAACAGAAATCCAAGAGATAAAAACAATTGCGTTGGAAACACATAGTAAAATAGAAGGTATGAATATAAGAATGGAAAGCTTGGAGAAGGAACTAAAGCAGGTGAAGGAAAAAATGCAAGAGCAAGAAAAGGATTTAAAGCAAGCAGTAAGTACTATGGATGAGCAAGAAAACAGGAGTAGAAGGAATAATATAAGAATAAGAGGCTTAAAGGAAAGTGTGACTTCAGAAATGCTCCCCGGAAATTATTCAAAAGATCTTTAGTAATATATTGCAGGACTTATCAAAAGCAGAAATATTAATTGATAGAGTGCACTGGGCTATGGCACCAAGGAAAGGCAATGTCAATACGCCTAGAGATGTGATATGTAAACTTCACTATGCTCAAACTAAGGAAAAGATCATGGCGGCAGTACGGAAAAATAATCATATACAGTATGAAGGATCAAATTTACTTTTTTTTCAGGACTTATCTAAACTAACATTGGGTAAAAGAAGGGCTCTGAAACCACTGTTGGAGCAGTTAAGCATTAAAAACAAGCAATATAGATGGAAATTTCTCTTTCAGCTACAGGTTCAGAAGAAACTGCAGCTTCCAGAAGTGAAAATACTAGACTGGCCTAAGGATTTTATTAGAAGGAGATAGGAGGGAGGTGGGGGCTGAGGTGGAAGGGAAGGGGAGTGGATTGGGGGGTGGAGGTTGGGTATAGGTGGGTAAAGGGTGGAAGGGGTGGTGAGGATAGGTGTTGGGAGGGAGGTGATGTAGGGTGGTATAATGGTATTGGGTAAAAGGAAGTAAGTTGGAAAGGTAAGAAAGAGTCACAAAATAGAATGGATGTACTATATTTGGTATGTCACAGGCTTTAATGGAAATAATGAATTTATTAACAAGATTATTAAATATATACAATATGGGGTTTGTTATGGTAATATAGGGTTAAAAAACACAATTGATATAGGATGTTAATGCACAGCTTGGATCTGTTAGATATGTAATGGTATGTCTAACCTTAATTAACCACTTCCCGACCAGCGCACGACGATGTACGTCGACAGAATGGCACGGGCAGGCATATTGGCGTACAGGTACGTCCAATATTCAATGCCGCCCTGCCATCGGGAGCGCGCCGCCGGCGGCGCGCTCCCGTGCTGGTCGGGACCCCCGTGAGTCTGGTCGCGGGACCCGCGGACTCGATCGCCGCGGGCATCCTCGTGATCGTCGCACGGAGCGGCCGATTGGAGAAAATGCTGTGTAATTTCTACATTCTGCCTAGCAACTAGTGACGCTGATCTCTGCTCCATGTGATTGGAGCAGAGATCAGTGTTCACTAAATGAAAGCCCAACCCCCCCCCCACAGTTAGTAACACACCCCTAGGAACACTTAACCCCTACACTGCCACCCACTGGTTAACCCTTTCACTGCCAGTGTAATTTACACAGGAATCACTGCATTTATATAGCAGTGATTACTGTATAAATGACAATGGTCCCAAAAATGTGTCAAAAATGTCCGATGGGTCCCCCACAATGTCGCAGTCACAATAAAAATCGCTGATCGCCGCCATTACTAGTAAAAAAAAAATAATAAAAAATTATTAATAAAAATGCTATAAAACTATCCCTATTTTGTAAACGCTGTAACTTTTGCGCAAACCAATCAATAATCGCTTATTGCGAATTTTTTAACCAAAAATATGTAGAAGAATACGTATCGGCCTAAACTGAGGGAAAAAAATGTTTTTTTTATATATTTTTGGGGGATATTTATTATAACAAAAAGTAAATAATAATGCGTTTTTTTTCAAAATTGTCGCTCTATTTTTGTTTATAGCGCAAAAAATAAAAACCGCAGGGGTGATCAAATACCACCAAAAGAAAGCTCTATTTGTGGGAAAAAAAGGACGTCAATTTTGTTTGGGAGCAACGTCGCACGACCGCGCAATTGTCAGTTAAAGCGGCGCAGTGCCGAATCGCAAAAAGGGGTCTGGTCTTTGACCAGCAAATTGCTCTGGTCTGCAAGTGGTTAAACACTTAGTATAGGGTGTGTAATATTTCCCCCTCCCCCCTTTTTTTTTCTCTCCCCCTCTTCCCTACTCTCCACCCTATCCCTCTCTCCCGTGATCTATTTTCCTATGGTCTCCTCATTATAGTTGGAAGGGGTAAAAATTATTCAAAGCTTGGTGGTAAGATGGAAGATGTGTAAATAAATGATAAGGCAAATAGATGTTTATAGAAAAAGAGAATAATATGAATAGGAATGAAAAAATAGCATGCAACGGCCGAATGGTAGTAAAGTTAGATCAGCAGTTTCAGATACCCCCTCAATAGGGACCTTACCTATGGTAAGATAGACTAGTATAGTCAATAATTAGGGGATAAGAGGCGTCAAAGGGGTGGGCTGGAGTATATGTGGGTGTAAATTTTAGGGCGAGTGAGTGGTAATGGATTGGGTAGGATAAGGAAGTAGATTGGAAGGTATTAAGTGCTAATTGTGCTATTATAGTAAGTGTTTGCGTGTTTTTTACATGTTTTTTTTTTTTTCTTTCTTTCTTTCTTTCTTTCTTTCTTTCTTTATGGGAAATGTAAGGTTTTGCTCCTTTAATGTAAGAGGTCTAAACTCCCCCTCTAAAAGAAATAAAATATTAAATTTTATGCATAAACAGAAAATTGATATAGTGCTATTTCAAGAAACACACTTTCGCTCATATCACATACCCAAAATAAATAATAGAAATTATAGTGTGTGGATACATGATACATTTCCTTACTCTAAATCAAAAGGTGTATCGATTGCGTTTCATAGGGATATACCAGTCCAAATAATACAAAAATATGAAGGTAAGGATGGGAGGTCATTAATAATAAAACTTAAGCTGTATGGAAAAATATTTACAATAATAAATTTGTACCTTCCTAATTATGGGCAAATAGAGACTGGAATAAAAGCCCTATCAGACGCAATGGAGAAAGCTGAGGGAATAGTAATTGTGGGAGGCGATTTTAACTTCTTGATGGATATAAAAAGGGACACTACAAATATTAATATGCAAAAAAAAAAAGAATAATATTAAAATAAAGGAATTTAAAAATGTCTTGAGGAAATACCAGCTAACTGATATATGGAGGGCCCAACATCAAATGGAGAAGAATTATACATACTATTCAAATATTCACAACTCATACCACAGATTAGATTATTTTTTTGTAAATAGGGAAGGTTTAATAATGAAGCCAATATCAGAGATAGGGGGATTTCTATGGTCAGACCACGCCCCAATATATCTAGAGTTTGCAGTAATTGCGACAAAGAAAAGGAGTGGGATATGGAGATTGAATGATAATCTAATCAAAGATAACAAATGTGAGGTAGAGATACAACAAGCTATAAAATAATTTTTAATAACTCATGAAGGAGATGAAACATCATTCCCAATTCAATGGGAAACATTAAAATGTGTATTGAGGGGAATATTCATCAAGCATGGAGCAAGAAAAAAAAAAGAAAAAATACTAAAAAAATCTCAATTGGAAACAGAGATTAGAGAATTAGAGGGGATACACAAGAGGAGTATGAAACCGTATGATAGAATAAGATTAAAGGAAAAACAGGAAATGCAAACAATGCTTGATGAAGAGTAGTGATGGACGAACTTCCGACGGGACGTTTTGCGAACGCGGCCGATAGTTTGCGAACCGGAACGTTCGCGGCGGGCCCCATTGGCTTCAATGGGAGGCGAACTTCGCAAACCTACAGGTCAAATTTGCAGCCACAAAATAATTAATAGCTGTGCAAACATAGTCCCACCACATGGCCAATGACATAACACATGTATGAGGTGAATCTGGGATCGACAACTACAAGCATTCTTTTTTTATATAGGAAATTGTTGTGACAATTCAGGACTGTGGAGCGCATGAAGGCAATGGAGGAGACGGAAGGTCAGGGACCAGGGTAGGCAAAGAAGAGGGTGCAGGAGATGATCACCAGCAGCGTCACATACAGCAATGACACCTGCACCGTGATAGAGTCATCTGACAACAGCACCGTGATAGAGAGCACTGACATCAGCAGCGTGACATACAGCAATGACACCTGCACCGTGATAGAGTCATCTGACAGCAGCACCGTGATAGAGAGCACTGACATCAGCAGCGTGAGATAAAGCACTCACACCAGCACCGTGATATACAGCACTGACAGCAGCACCGTGACAGAGAGCAATGACATCAGCACCGTGATATACAGCACTGACACCTGCACCGTAAGCAGCCCCAGGAGGAAGTCAGCATAGCACAGGGATGGTGGGAGCCCCTCATAATGAGCATAGCACAGGGATGGTGGGAGCCCCTCATAATAAGTAGCCCCAGGAGGATGTCAGCATAGCACAGGGATGGTGGGAGCCCCTCATAATAAGCAGCCCCAGGAGTAAGTCAGCACAGCACAGGGATGGTGGGAGCCCCTCATAATGAGCATAGCACAGGGATGGTGGGAGCACCTCAAAAATATGCACAGCAGAGGTACAGCCCCAGGAGGAAGTCAGCACAGCACAGGGATGGTGGGAGCCCCTCATAATATGCACAGCAGAGGTACAGCCCCAGGAGGATGTCAGCACAGCACAGGGATGGTGGGAGCCCCTCATAATATGCACAGCAGAGGTACAGCCCCAGGAGGAAGTCAGCACAGCACAGGGATGGTGGGAGCCCCTCATAATATGCACAGCAGAGGTACAGCTCCAGGAGGATGTCAGCACGGCACAGAGATGGTGGGAGCCCCTCATAATAAGCAGCCCCAGTAGAAATATGACACCGCTCAACCTCTTCAAAGAGGAGGGTACGGGCATATAGTACGGTGTGCTTTTTTTGGACAAGGAAGTGAGCCAAATGAAGAAAGAAGGTCTCTGTGCTCGATTAAAAAAATTGTTTATAGACATATACATGGTCTACTGGTCACATGTGTTGAATTCCTCCGAGATCCATGCCTCATTCATTTTTAGAAATGTGAGGTAGTTAACACTGTCGTGAGCTAGGCGAGTACGCTTATCGGTCACGATCCCCCCTGCTGCGCTGAACGTCCTTTCGGACAGGACACTGGATGAGGGGCAAGCCAACAGTTCGATTGCAAATTGGGCAAGCTCTGGCCAGAGGTCAAGCCTGCCCACCCAGTAATCCAGGGGTTCATCACTCCTCAGAGCGTCCACATCAGCCGTTAACCCGATGTAGTCGGACACCTGACGGTCTAGGCGTTCCCTGATGCTGGATCCGGATGACACCTGTCGATGGGTCGGCTGAAAGAATGACCTCATATCCGAAGTCACCAACACATCTTCAAACCGGCCTCTTCTTGCAGGCACTGTTGGATTGGTACCCGCAACTCCTTCTCTGGGAGTGGGAATTGCTCCTCTGCCAGCACACGCAAAAGCAGAATGCAGCATTTCTCGAAGCAAGGCCTGGAAGTGCTGCATTCTGACAGCCCTCTGTGACGGCGGTAACATTTCCACCATTTTGTGTTTGTACCGGGGGTCTAAGTACGTTGCCACCCAGTACTGGTCCTGGACCCTTATGCTTTTTATACGGGGGCCCCTATTAAAACACTGGAGCATGAAGGCCCCCATTTGCACTAAAGCGGAAGCGGTGTGGTGGCCTGGCTCCTGCTCATCATCCAGGATAATGTCGTCCTCTTCATTCTCCTCTCCCCATCCATGCACAACAGGGATCCCAGAAAGGTTTAAAGCATGCTCTTCTTGCTCCTCCTCATCCGTCCCGGCACAATCCTCCTCTGACTCCTCTTCAGACTCCTGTTGTTCACTTGTCTCAGATAGAGTAGCCCCCCCTGGGAATTCATCCAGCATTGCGACGTCCTCATCTTCCCGCTCCTGCTCCTCCACAGCTTGATCAATGACACGAGGCAATGCACGCTCCATAAAGAAGGCATAAGGTACCATGTCACTGATGGCGCCATGTCTGCGACTGACCAGTTTGGTGATCTCCTCAAATGGGCGCAGAAGTCTGCATGCGTCGCACATGAGCAGCCACTGGCGCGGTGAAAAAAAACCCAGCTCCCCAGAACCGATTCTGGCGCAGAGTTCATACAGGTAGACGTTAACTGCACATTTCTGCTGGAGCAGCCTATCAAGCATATAGAAGGTTGAGTTCCATCGCGTCGGGCAATCGCAAATAAGACGTCTGACCGGCAGATTGTGTCGCCGCTGAATGTCAGCAAGGCGAGCCATGGCCGTGTAAGATCTTCTGAAATGGGCCGAGATTTTCCTTGCCTGCCGCAAGATGTCCTGGACCCCAGGGTATTTGACAAGGAATCGCTGCACGACCAAGTTTAAGACGTGCGCCACGCATGGCACGTGTGTGATTTTGCCCTGTTTCAATGTGCTAAGCAGATTGGCACCATTGTCACACACCACTTTACCAACTGTCAAATTGAGCGGTGTTAGCCACTGATCTGCCTGTGAACGCAAAGCTGAAAGGAGTGCCGGGCCAGTGTGGCTCTTGGCTTCCAGGCACAACAGACGCAGCACGGCATGGCAACGTCTCACCTGGCATGTCGAATAGGTTCTGGGGGGGGGGGGTGGGCGGCGCAGCGGAAGAGACGCTAGCAGCGGAAAAGGAGGAGTCAGCCGAGGAGGAGAGGGAGGAGGATGGAGTAGGAGGAGGAGAAGAAGAGTCAGGCCTGCATGCAATCCGTGGTGGTAAAACCAACTACACGGGTGCCTTCTCTGGGAGTGGGAATTGCTCCTCTGCCAGCGCACGCAAAAGCAGAATGCAGAATTACTCGAAGCAAGGCCTGGAAGTGCTGCATTCTGACAGCCCTCTGTGACGGCGGTAACATTTCCACCATTTTGTGTTTGTACCGGGGGTCTAAGTACGTTGCCACCCAGTACTGGTCCTGGACCCTTATGCTTTTTATACGGGGGCCCCTATTAAAACACTGGAGCATGAAGGCCCCCATTTGCACTAAAGCGGAAGCGGTGTGGTGGCCTGGCTCCTGCTCATCATCCAGGATAATGTCGTCCTCTTCATTCTCCTCTCCCCATCCATGCACAACAGGGATCCCAGAAAGGTTTAAAGCATGCTCTTCTTGCTCCTCCTCATCCGTCCCGGCACAATCCTCCTCTGACTCCTCTTCAGACTCCTGTTGTTCACTTGTCTCAGATAGAGTAGCCCCCCCTGGGAATTCATCCAGCATTGCGACGTCCTCATCTTCCCGCTCCTGCTCCTCCACAGCTTGATCAATGACACGACGCAATGCACGCTCCATAAAGAAGGCATAAGGTACCATGTCACTGATGGCGCCATGTCTGCGACTGACCAGTTTGGTGATCTCCTCAAATGGGCGCAGAAGTCTGCATGCGTCGCACATGAGCAGCCACTGGCGCGGTGAAAAAAAACCCAGCTCCCCAGAACCGGTTCTGGCGCAGAGTTCATACAGGTAGACGTTAACTGCACATTTCTGCTGGAGCAGCCTATCAAGCATATAGAAGGTTGAGTTCCATCGCGTCGGGCAATCGCAAATAAGACAACTGACCGGCAGATTGTGTCGCCGCTGAATGTCAGCAAGGCGAGCCATGGCCGTGTAAGATCTTCTGAAATGGGCCGAGATTTTCCTTGCCTGCCGCAAGATGTCCTGGACCCCAGGGTATTTGACAAGGAATCGCTGCACGACCAAGTTTAAGACGTGTGCCACGCATGGCACGTGTGTGATTTTGCCCTGTTTCAATGTGCTAAGCAGATTGGCACCATTGTCACACACCACTTTACCAACTGTCAAATTGAGCGGTGTTAGCCACTGATCTGCCTGTGAACGCAAAGCTGAAAGGAGTGCCGGGCCAGTGTGGCTCTTGGCTTCCAGGCACAACAGACGCAGCACGGCATGGCAACGTCTCACCTGGCATGTCGAATAGGTTCTGGGGGGGGGTGGGCGGCACAGCGGAAGAGACGCTAGCAGCGGAAAAGGAGGAGTCAGCCGAGGAGGAGAGGGAGGAGGATGGAGTAGGAGGAGGAGAAGAAGAGTCAGGCCTGCATGCAATCCGTGGTGGTAAAACCAACTACACGGGTGCCACGGGTTACATGCTTGACGGCCGTCAGAAGGTTCACCCAGTGGGCAGTAAAAGTGATATACCTTCCCTGCCCGTGTTTGCTAGACCACGTGTCTGTGGTCAGATGTATCTTGGCACCGACACTGTGTGCCAGAGATACATTCACTTGCCGCTGAACATGGCCATATAGCTCTGGCATGCCCTTCTCTGAGAAATACTTCCTTCCTGGGACCTTCCATTGTGGTGTTCCAATGGCCACAAACTTGCGAAAGGCCTCAGAGTCCACCAGTTTATATGGCAGTAGTTGGCGGGCTATCAGTTCTGACAAGCCAGCCGTCAACTGTTGGGCAAGAGGGTTATCCGGCGTCATCATTTTTTGGTGAGGTGAGTGTTGGGCTTACCGCGACTAATGCGTTGACTGCAAAGATTGCAGATGGCAACACTATTGTCAGCATTGGACACGTTAAAAAAAGCCCACACTGCGGAGCCATGTGCCGGTGTCCTGGGAGCGCCAGATGTGACCGTACATGGTCGATGACTCGCTCCTGATACATTTGCAGTCTGCTTTGTCCCTCCTGTGCAATGTAAGTTATTCCTGCTTCTCCTCCCTATCTGCTGGTCCATATCTCCCTCTGAACTCCCCTCCTCTTCCTCTCTTATGGGCACCCACGTGACATCACTAGACAACGTCATCATCAACGTCACCTTCCCCACCACTATAAGTAGAGATCTCGGAGTAGGCAGCAACACTGGGGACCAACCTCCTCCTTGGGCGGTTCTGGGTACTGTCGTCAGACTGCTGAGTAGCGGTTGTTGCTGCCTCCTATTCCTGATCCAATACCAAGAGTGCCTGCGCATCAGAAATGTCTTGATATGGATCGGAAAATAATTCCTGTGACTCAAGCGGAAGGTATGTGGTGATGGTGTTGTTGGTGGTAGTGTCTTTAGGGGTGCACATAGCAGAGAGTGAAGAAGAGGGTGCAGATCGAGAGGATGAGGAGGGTGCAGAAGAGTAAGGCTGAGCGAGCCACTCAACCAAGTCTGGTATGTCCTTTAAAGTAATTGAACGCACCTTCTGCAACTTCCCACTTTGGCTCAAGCCTGTTGCTCCAACCCTACCCCTACCACCCCTGCGGAAGGGCCTGCCTCTTCCTCTGCCTGTCATTTTTTAAATGACCCTGTTACAAAACTCTCAGTCCCTATACCGATGAAGGACTGCTGCAGTATAGGGCAGCAGTCAGCAGTAGTGCACCTCAACCCGATGTATTGTGGACCTATACCAGTCCTTATAGAGTAGCAGACTGTACCTCACTCAACCCTATGTACTGTAGTACCCTATACCTTACCAGTCCTTATAAGGACTTTTGTGGACCAAGTAGGTTGTGTGTGAGTGATTAGCAGAGTGTACGTCAGTCCCTATACCGATTAAGGACTGCTGCAGTATAGGGCAGCGGTCAGCAGTAGTGCACCTCAACCCTATTTATTGTGGACCGATACCAGTCCTTATAGAATGGCAGACTGTACCTCACTCAACCCTATGTACTGTAGTACCCTATACCTTACCAGTCCTTATAAGGACTTTTGTGGACCAAGTAGGTTGTGTGTGAGTGATTAGCAGACTGTACGTCAGTCCCTATACCTATGAAGGACTTCTGCAGTATAGGGCAGTGGTCAGCAGTAGTGCACCTCAACCCTATGTATTGTGGACCTATACCAGTCCTTATAGAGTAGCAGACTGTACCTCACTCAACCCTATGTACTGTAGCACCCTACACCTTACCAGTCCTTATAAGGACTTTTGTGGACCAAGTAGGTTGTATGTGAGTGATTAGCAGACTGTACGTCAGTCCCTATACCGATGAAGTACTGCTGCGGTATAGGGCAGCAGTCAGCAGTAGTGCCCCTCAACCCTATCTATTGTGGACCTATACCAGTCCTTATAGAGTAGCAGACTGTACCTCACTCAACCCTATGTACTGTAGCACCCTATACCTTACCAGTCCTTATAAGGACTTTTGTGGACCAAGTAGGTTGTGTGTGAGTGATTAGCAGACTGTACGTCAGTCCCTATACCGATGAAGGACTGCTGCAGTATAGGGCAGCGGTCAGCAGTAGTGCACCTCAACCCTATGTACTGTGGACCGATACCAGTCCTTATAGAATGGCAGACTGTACCTCACTCAACCCTATGTACTGTAGAACCCTAGACAGACCAAGTTACCAGTCCTTATAAGGAGCTTTGTGGAACAAGTGGGTTGTGAATGATTAGCAGACTGCAGCAGAAGGGCAGCAGTCAAGTATAATATTCTTGGAGGAAGTATTGAGGCAAATAGGAATGGGACCTAAAATGCTAGATAGGATCACTGCATTATATAAAAATTCAAGAGCTAAAGTTAGGACAAATGGGATGTTGTCAGATTATATAAAGGTATCAAATGGGACTAGACAGGGGTGTCCCTTATCCCCACTTTTGTACGTTATGATAATGGAACACCTTATGGAAGCTATAAGGGGAAATAAGGATATCAAAGGGATAGAGGTCAAAGGTAAAGAATATAATATGGCTGCATATGCAGATGATCTTTTATTATATATAACTAACCCTATAATTACAATACCAAATGTAATAAAAGAACTGGAAAGATTAGGGCAATTGAGCAATTTTAAAGTTAATTATGATAAATCTGAATTAATGAACATCTCATTGGAAGAAGGAATGCAAAAAGGTAATACAAAATGATTTCCCATTTAAATGGAAGCAAGAACTATAATAAAGCAATTTATAAGGTAAAAAAACTTTAAGGAAAATACGATAAAATAACTTATTCCTGGTTAGGGAAAATAAATATTCTAAAGATGGTGATACTACCAATTATGCTATATATTTTTCAAACTGTCCCTATTATACCATCAAGAAAGATTATGAAGAATTTAAGAGAAGCTGCAGAAAGTTTTATATGGTCGCATAAGGTTCCTAGAATAGAAAGAGAAGTATTAATAAGAACAAAAAAAAATGGAGGACTGGCATTGCCTGATTTCTCCAAATACCTTCAAGCAGCGTCAATAATGAGAATTATAGATTGGCAGCATAATGCAAAAAATAAACAATGGGTAAAGTTAGAAGAAGATATAATAGGGGCTAGAATAAAACATCAACCATGGATAAAACCTAATTTAAAACCAGAAGTTACCCATTTTTGTAAAAACAACATTAAAAATTTGGGATGATATAATAAAAAAAGGAAATCTCTCCTCGTTGAGTGGCCCTATGACCCCATTATTTGCCAATCCCGAATTTAGACCAGCACTAAAAAGCAAAACATTTCTTAAATGGAATATGGAGGAGCATGAGCGAATAATACAAATCCTGATAGATGGGAAAATGCCAACGTTTCAGGAAATGGGACAGGAATATAAAAATAAATGGCTACAATACTCTCAGTTGAAAACATATATAGATCCATTAATGATAAGTATTAATAGACAATTAACTGCATTTGAGCAAATAGCATTAAATAAGGATAAAGCGAATAAAAAACTTTTTAAGATATACAATCTATTACTCCCTTTTGGTGATATTAAAAAAATAGCAGCAGTGAAAAAAATGGGAGGAGGAAACAGGGAACGTGTTGACAGAGAAGGAATGGGAAGGGATATATGGAAGAATACATAAACTATCGGTAGCAATCAAGTATCAAGAAAAAAACTATAAAGTTGCAATAAGATGGTATAGAAGCCCAGTAGTAATGAATAGAATAAATAAAAGGAACCCTGAAACCTGTTGGAGATGCAAAATAGAAAAGGGTACTCTAGAACACATATGGTATAGCTGTTACAAGATAAGAGATTTTTGGGGTAAGATAACAGAAATATATCAGCGAGGTACAAGGATAAAGATGGATATAATTATAGTACTATTCTCTCTTACACCTAAATCATTAACACAGAAAGAGATAGAGTTTTTGCACTGTATGACTACAGCTGCAAAAGTTGTAATAGGGCGAAAATGGAAAAAGGAAAATGCTCCATTAATAATAGAGTGGAAATGTGAAATGAGGGAAATACACTATATGGAGAAGCAAATAAGAGAAGAAGGATATGTGGAGAATCCAATCTCAAAGTATTGGAAAAAATGGGAGGGGTTTTGTACCTCAGGGAATCTGAAAGAATATTTGTAAGTGAGGAAGTGAGGAGTGTTGGGGTAGGTGGGAGGGATGATGGGTGATTTATATTATATATATATATATTTTTTTTTTTTAACGCTGGAGAAATATGTAGTAGTTGATGGATGTTAGGTATTTTGATGGATGTTTTGTATGTTTTATAATTATAAAGAAAATAATAAAGAGAGATTTAAAACAATTTAGGTCCTTAACCATTGAATGGGTAAAGACTCCTTTACTCCAAAAAATAATTAAACTTGGTCCAAGGAAAGGTTTAATTTCCAAGCTATATGCTAGTCTGGGAGATAGGTTTATGAACAGAGAGGGACTCTATAAGAGCAGAATGGGATGGGTGAGAGATATAGGGTCAATAACCCTAGAAACAAACTTTAAAATAATACTTTGAGCATATGTCCTGTTTTTCATCAACAAAAATACTGGATAAACCATGTCATGTCCACATGGCCATCTTAAACCATCCTTGGCTTACTGTCTTTGGACTTGTCCATCAACAGCCAGCTTCTGAAATCATATGAGTGTGTCTAAACTCTCATTTACTCATGTCCTCCCACCTTATGACCCTCTTCTTCTCCTGTTTGGATACAAGGCCTGCTCCAACCCAACTTCTGCCTCTTTAATCTCTAAATGGACACATGTCTGCTTTCTAGCTAGGGATGAGCCGAACACCCCCCGGTTCGGTTCGCACCAGAACTTTCGAACGGACCCCAAATTCGAACGAACGTTAGAACCCCATTGAAGTCTATGGGACTCGAACGTTCGAAATGAAAAGTGCTAATTTTAACGGCTAATATGCAAGATACTGTCCTAAAAAGGGTTTGGGGACCTGGCTCCTGCCCCAGGGGACATGGGTCAATGCCTAAAATGTTTTTAAAAATGGCCGTTTTGGCGGGAGCACTGATTTTAATGACGATTAAAGTGAAAAAAAAGTGAAATATTCCTCTAAATATGGTGCCTGGGGGGTGTCTGTAGTATGCCTGTGAAGTGCCACGTGTTTCCCGTGTTTAGAACAGTCCCTGCACAAAATGACATTAAACGGAAATAACACCATTTAAAACTGCTTGCGGTTTTAATGTTATATCTGGTTCCTGCAATATGGTTGAAAATCATTGAGAAAAATGGCATGGGTAGCCCTCCCTGCCCATTACCAGCCTATTTGGGTCTTGTACGCATATTAAGGGGAACCCTGTACCCATATTAAAGAAAGGAAATGCGTGTGGCCCCCAGGCCCTATATACTCAGAACAGCAGTATACAGGCGGTGCAAACAAGACAGGGACTGTGTAGGTTTGTTGTGTTAAGTTGAATCTGTTTGTAATTTTCAACTGGTACATTTTTTAAGTGTAGCTCCAGTCAAAAAAACTATTTTTAAGCTTTTTGGAAAACATAGGGAAGGGTTATCACCCCTGTATAATTTGTTTTGTCGTCCATCTTTTTTCATCTCACTTGCTGTTGTCTCCTTCCGTTTGCAAGTAGGAGATGTTTGTAAGTTGGATGTTTGAAAGTAGGGGCCTGCCCTATATGCTCTGCAGAAATGGCGGAACAAGGTGTTGGTTTTGCCACAACATTGTAAGCCCTCAAAGTGACTCTTGGTGGGCGCTGGAGCGCCCTGCTGTGAACGATTATATCAAGAATTGTAATTACATGCCATTGTTGAACAGTGGTAGAAAAATTGACCTTTGGTGGTTGTGGTGCTGGTGCCACAACACTATAAGTCCTCACCGTTACTCTGGGTGGGCACAGGAAGGGGCCCTCCTGTGAAATATTATATCAAGAATTGTAATTACATGTCCCTGTTAAACAGGGGCAGAAAAATTTGGCCTTAGGCACTGCTGCTGGTGCCACCACACTGCAACCTCTTCCATATACTCTAGTTTTATTGCAGGAATTAGCCCTGCTGCAAAGCATTGCATCAAAAATTGTACTTAAACGCCCCTGTTAAACAGAGGCAGAAAAATTGGGCCTTAGGCACTGGTGCTGGTGCCACCACACTGCAACCTCTGCCATATACTCTAGTTTTATTGCAGGAATTAGCCCTGCTGCAAAGCATTGCATCAAAAATTGTACTTAAACGCCCCTGTTAAACAGGGGCAGAAAAATTGGGCCTTAGGCACTGGTGCTGGTGCCACCACACTGCAACCTCTGCCATATACTCTAGTTTTATTGCAGGAATTAGCCCTGCTGCAAAGCATTGCATCAAAAATTGTACTTAAACGCCCCTGTTAAACAGGGGCAGAAAAAATGGGCCTTAGGCACTGGTGCTGGTGCCACCACACTGCAACCTCTCCCATATACTCTTGTTTGATTGCAGGAATTAGCCCTGCTGCAAAGCATTGCATCAAAAATTGTACTTAAACGCCCCTGTTAAACAGGGGCAGAAAAATTGGGCTGATGGCATCAACCAGAACCAGAAATGTTCTTCTAACATATCAGCGGAGGAGGAAGAGGATAGACAATCAACATAACAGGACAGTCACTCAGCATCAGCATAGGCAGTCTTGAAGGGATGTGGTATTTCAAAAAAAAATTATTAGGTTACATCAGCTTCAGGTGCTTGGTAGCTGTGGGTGATCCAAGACTGATTCATCTTGATGAAGGTCAGTCGATCAACTGATTCGGTGGACAGGCGCACCCTGTGATCGGTAACAAAGCCACCAGCAGCACTGAAGGTGCGTTCCGAAAGAACGCTGGATGCAGGACAGGCCAGTAGCTCAATTGCATACTGTGCAAGCTCTGGCCAGTGATCCATCCTCAAGACCCAGTAAGCCAGAGGATTTTCGGTGGGAAAGGTGTCCAAGTCTGACCTTGCCCCTAGGTATTCCTGCACCATGTAAATCAGACGCTGGCGATGGGTGCTGGAACCGATCATACCTTGTCCAGGACCAGGAGTTTGTAACCTCCCAGTCTCTGGGAACGCGTTGCACAGACCTTTCTGCAAGGCCTCCCGGAGATGTCTCATCCTCTGCTCCCTCTGCGATGGCAAGATAAGGTCGGCAACCTTACCCTTGTACCGTGGATCAAGGAGAGTGGCCAGCCAGTAATGGTCCCTCTCCTTGATCCGAAGAATACGAGGATCCTTCCGCAGGCTTTGCAGGATCAGGGAGGCCATGCAGCGTAGGTTAGCTGAGGCATTCGGTCCGGAGTCCTCTGGGTCACTAAGGACAACATGATCCGCAGCTACCTCCTCCCAGCCACGTACAAGTCCACGTGTTTCTTGGGACTGTAAATCATCCCTACAAGACTGCTGCTGCTGATGCTGATGCTGAGTGCCAGCCTCCACCTCCATGCTGACACAATCATCCTCCTCCTCCTCTTCCTCCTCCTCATCCTCTTCCTGTGTGATGGGTGGCACAGCAGGAACACTGTCTGGATAAAGGGGGCCTTGAGAGGCAAGGAAGTCCTCCTCTTCCTGCCTCTGTTCTGCCTCAAGTGCCCTGTCCATTATTCCATGCAGCGTATGCTCCAAGAGGTGGACAAGAGGTACAGTGTCACTGATGCATGCACTGTCACTGCTCACCATCCTTGTGGCCTCCTCAAACGGTGACAGGACAGTGCATGCATCCCTGATCATGCCCCACTGGCGTGGTGAGAAAAAACCGAGCTCCCCTGACCCTGTCCTGGTGTCCGTAGTCGCACAGCTACTCATTGATGGCCCTCTGCTGAGTGTGCAGCCACTGCAGCATGGCCAATGTTGAGTTCCATCTGGTGGGCATGTCACATATAAGGCGGTTCTTGGGCAGGTTCAACTCCTTTTGGAGCTCAGCCAGCCAAGCACAGGCATTAAATGATTGGCGGAAATGCACACAGACTTTCCTGGCCTACTTCAGGACATCCTGTAAGCTGGGGTACCTGCCCAAGAACCGCTGCACCACCAGGTTAAGGACGTGAGCTACACAGGGCACATGGGTCAGTTGTCCCTGTCGGAGGGCGGAGAGGAGGTTGGTGCCATTATCGCAAACCACCATTCCTGGCTTAAGCTGGCGTGGCGTCAACCACCGCTCGGCCTGCCCCTGCAGAGCTGACAAAACATCCGCCCCAGTGTGGCTCCTGTCCCCCAAACAAACCAGCGCAAGCACGGCATGGCATCGTTTTGCCTGCGTACTTGCGTAGCCCCTGGAACACCTACGGAGCACCGCTGGTTCTGAGGACAGAGCACTGGAAGAGGCCATGGAGGAAGAAGAAGAGGAGGGGGTGGAGGAGAGAGGTGTGTCACAACCAATAGTAGCATTTTGGAGGCGTGGTGGCGGAACAACCTCCAACACTACTGCACCATGTCCTGCATCCTTCCCAGCTGCCAGAAGAGTGACCCAATGGGCCGTGAAAGACAGGTAACGTCCCTGTCCATGCCTGCTGGACCATGAGTCAGCGGTAATATGCACCTTACCGTTGACCGCCCTGTCCAGCGAGGCAAGGACATTGCCTTCCACATTCCGGTAGAGAGCCGGAATCGCCTTCCGTGAGAAAAAGTGGCGTTTGGGGACCTGCCACTGAGGAACCGCACATTGTACAAACTCACGGAAGGGGGCCGAGTCTACCAACTGAAAAGGCAGCAGTTGAAGTGCTAGCAATTTAGCCAAGCTAGCATTCAACCGCTGGGCATGTGGATGGCTGGGAGTGAACTTCTTCCGCCGGTCCAGCAGCTGGGACAGGGACATTTGCCTGCTATAATCGGACGTGGGTGTACCGCTAGCAGAGTTCCCGGAAGCACTTGGCTGTGACACACCTATTTCTACACCTTCATTCCTCTCAGAGCAGGTTTCAGAGAGGACTGAAGGTCTAGTGGGGTTGGAGATGCCAGCTGATGAGGAGCAAGGAGAGGTCCGCTTTGTTCTTTGGTGTGGGTCTTTGAGGTACGCTTGCCAACGAGCTGCATGGCAGGTACACATATGTCTGGTCAAGCATGTGGTGCCCAAGCGGCTGATGTTTTGGCCACGTGAGATACGCTTGAGACATATGTTGCAAATAGCAGCGGTGCGATCTGATGCACTCGTCTCAAAAAAGGCCCACACCAAAGAACTTTTAGAATAACGCGCAGAGGCAGCGCTCTGCACAGGCAGAGCTCTGCGGTGTGATTCAGTCGGTGTGCTGCCCCTAAGCTGGCCCCCGGAGGGCATCCTGCCTCGTTGGACATGTGCCTCCTCCTCCTCCTCCCTCCTTCCAGGCACCCACGTGGAGTCAGTGCCCTCATCATCCCCTCCCTCTTCATCGCTGTAACAAACCTGGCAGTAAGCTGCAGCTTGTGGAACATGACTGCCAGATTGCTGTCCTTCTTGAGCATCCCCTCTCTCTGCGCTCACGCTACTGCCTTCCTCTAGCTGAGTGTCATCATCAGAGCCCACAAAATACTGGGCATCCTCCTGGAGCATGTACCCAACACTGTGCTCAAAGAGTTCAGGAGACTCCTCAGGAGGACGTGGTGGGTCTAGGGAAGGAGTCACTGATGATGACATTGAGAGGAGGGAAGACGATGCGTTGGCAGCTGCTTTGCTACTACCCTGAGACTGGGTGAGAGAGGATGAGGAGGATGAAGAGGGCTTGGTCATCCACTCTACCAAGTCATTGGCATGTTGCGGTTCAACATGTCCAGCTGCCGAAAAGAAGGACAAGCATGTCCCATGGCCACGTGCTGATGGCAATGCACCACGTCCACGACCAGCACTGTTGACTCTAGACACAGAGCCTGCTTGCCCTCTTTTATCGGCTCGCACCTGTCTGCCTCTCCTTGCTGGCCTTCCAGACATGGTAATGGCCTGAAGGGAGTTGGGTAAAACAGCAGTTGGGTAGTGTATATTGTGCTGGAGGCACACAACACCCACTAACTCCTGCAGATGCCTTTATTATAGAACACCAGAGATAAAGGGGTATATACAGATGTATACTGTGCTGTGCTGGAGGCACACACAACTTCCAATAACTCCTGCAGATAGCAAGTGGGCTCAAATAGAGAACAGCTATGTAGGTGGATATAGCGGTATGTACTGGGTACAGAGCACGCAGACAGCACGCACTCTCCTAACACTACTGACTGCAAGCTCTATTATTAAAGATAGATCACTAGCTATATAGGTGAGGTGAATATAGCTGTGTATACTGCGGTCAGGGCACGCAGACAATAACCAGAGAACACCAGAGATAAAGGGGTATATACAGATGTATACTGTGCTGTGCTGGAGGCACACACAACTTCCAATAACTCCTGCAGATGGCAAGTGGGCTCAAATAGAGAACAGCTATGTAGGTGGATATAGCGGTATGTACTGGGTACAGAGCACGCAGACAGCACGCACTATCTCCTAACACTACTGGGTACAGAGCACGCAGACAGCACGCACTATCTCCTAACACTACTGACTGCAAGCTCTATTATAAAAGATAGATCACTACTACTAGCTATATAGGTGAGGTGAATATAGCGGTATATACTGCGGTCAGGGCACGCAGACAATAACCAGAGAACATAAGAGATAAAGGGGTATATACAGATGTATACTGTGCTGTGCTGGAGGCACACACAACTTCCAATAACTCCTGCAGATGGCAAGTGGGCTCAAATAGAGAACAGCTATGTAGGTGGATATAGCGGTATGTACTGGGTACAGAGTACGCAGACAGCACGCACTATCTCCTAACACTACTGACTGCAAGCTCTATTATAAAAGATAGATCACTAGCTATATAGGTGAGGTGAATATAGCGGTGTATACTGCGGTCAGGGCACGCAGACAATAACCACTACACAACAGCAAGATAGAAAATCGGCCGAAAACGATCGGTGTGTACTGTGTTGAAGGTACACAGAACACCCACTGCTTCAGACGCCAACACACTACACGAGGCCGCCGCGATGGCGGCCTTATATAGTGTGGGGCGTGCACTACACAGCCTGAGCTATGATTGGCCACAGGCATCCTGCCTGTGGCCAATCATGGCTCTCCTCGCTGCTGGCGCTGCGATTGGCCAAGCATGTGGGGTCACAGTGCATGCTTGGCCAATCATGAGCCAGCAATGCACTGCGCCATCGCAGTGCATTGTGGGCCGTGAGCGCCACACGAATTTGACGCGAACGGACCAAAATGTTCAGACTTCGCCGAACGGACGAACAGCCAATGTTCGAGTCGAACGTACGTTCGACTCGAACACAAAGCTCATCCCTATTTCTAGCATCCAGACGCTCCATAACCAAGAAATGAAGATCCACTTATGCTCCAAAATATACTGACCCTGACTTATGACCCTCACTTGACCAAAACACTAATCCTGACACGGACCTAGATCAAACTTCGATCTAGTTTTTTTTTTTGTTTTTTTACACACAGTTGCTTTTTTTATCTCTCTCTACAAGGAGAGAGAGAGAGACATTGCATCTTTCCTATCCATTCACAGAGAGAGTAACACAGGGGCAGGCTTCACAGTGACTGATCACTAGGATAGCCAATTTGAGTCTATCACAGCAATCAGATGACATGGAACTGGGAGTGGCAGGTCCCAATCATTAGGCCCCTCTTAGTCCCCGATCAATCCGCATCTGGTGGCAGGTGACGTGGCAAGTGACAATCCGCAATGTGTGGCAGGTGATGTGGCAAGTGACAATCCACAATGTGTGGCAGGCGACGTGGCAAGTGACAATCCGCAATGTGTGGCAGGTGACGTGATAAGTGACAATCCGCAATGTGTGACAGGCTATGTGGCAAGTGGCAATGCGCAATGTGTGGCAGGTGACTTGGCAAGTAACAATCCGCATTTGGTGACAAGTGACGTGGCAAGTGACAATCCGCATTTGGTGGCAGGCGACATGGCGAATGACAACCTCAGTGCTCCCACTGATTCTGCATTATGGTGATTGAACCATTTAATTTTATATTACAATGTATTAATAGAAATAATGCGCTTCAATCATCATGACACCATAACAGCCATGGTGCCATAATGATTGAAGCGCCAATACCAGCCATTTCCCATATAAATTGCCCCCAAAAAACATTTTATAGCAGTGCCCCTCCCGAGACTAGACTCTGGATCCGCCCCTGCTGTCACCAATCTCATAATTGCACTCAGCAGGTGACAATTTCTTGGAAAAGTAGCCACACGGATGCATAGCACTCTCAGAGTTAGGACATTGAGACAGAAGGGCGCCAACTCCAGTCTCAGAAGCATCAACTTCTAGGATAAAAGGCAATATAGGATCAGGATGTGCCAACACAGGAGCAGAAACAAAGGCAGCCTTGAGAGTCTCAAAGGCCTTAATGGACTCCGGAGACCAACTCTGTGGATTACCTTTCTGGTCATATCAGTCAAGGGTTTGACCAGAGACGAGAAGTTATGAATAAACTTCCGATAGTAGTTGGCAAAGCCCAGGAAACGCTGCAGAGGATGTAAACCCATGGGTCGAGGCCACTGTAGGACTGCTGAAAGTTTCTCTGGGTCTATCGAAAAACCAGCAGTGGAAATTACATAGCCCAGGAATGTAACCTGTTCACGATGGAACTCGCACTTCTCCAGTTTACAATAGAGGTTGTTCTCTCTTAGTTTCTGAAGCATGACAGACATCTGTGTGGTGGCTCTCCAGGGACTTGGAAAATATGAGGATATCATCGAGATAAACCACCACACAGAACTGCAACAACTCTCGGAGGACATTGTTAATAAATTCCTGGACTACTGCTGGGGCGTTACAAAGGCCAAAAGGCAATATCAGGTACTCATAATGGCCTGTTCTGGTATTAAATGCAGTTTTCCACTCGTCGTCCTCCTTAATGCGCACGAGATTGTATGCCCCTCTCAAGTCAAGCTTTGTGAAAATCGTTGCTCCCTTGAGGCGGTCAGATAACTCTGTAATCAATAGAATTGGGAAGGCATTCTTAATCGTGACATGATTGAGACCCCTATAATCTATACAAGGTCTCAGTTCACCACTCTTCTTTTTCACAAAGAAGAAATCAGCACAAGCAGGAGACGAGGATTTGCGGATGAAACCTAGAGAAAGTGTGTCTGCTACATACTCCTCCATGGCCTTATCCTTCAAGACCAACAATGGGTAAACCCAGCCACGGGGAGGTATGGCACCAGGTTCAAGGTCAATTGCACAATCGTAAGACTGGTGTGGAGGCAAACTACCGGCTTGACCTTTGTCAAAGACATTGCTAAAATCGCGGTACTCTTCCGGGAGGGAGGAGAGTGAAGAGGTACACAGGACCTTGGATACCTTCAAGAAGCATGTCTCACTGCATTGTGGTGACCAGGAAGAACCTCAGCACGGAGCCAATCAAAAGAGGGGTTGTGCCTCAGTAACCAAGGATAACCAATAACCAGCGGAAACCTGGGTGAGGAAATAACTTGGAATTGGATTATCTCATGGGGAAGAGCCCCTAGGGCCATGGACAATGGAACCGTCTCATGAGTCACATGGGTAGGCTTTAAAGGTCTCCCTTCAAGAGCCTCAATGGCAAGTGGTGTGTCACGCAGCTGCAGCGGAATCGAGTACTGCGAAACAAATGCAGCATCAATGAACAGGCCTGCAGCCCCAGAGTCGATTAGAGCCTGTATTTTGATGGACGACTCAGCCCAAGAAAGGGTGACTGAAACCAGGGGCTTATGCTTCTGGATAACTGGGGACGAAACAATGCCACCTAAGGTCTGTCCATGACAGGACCTGAAGTTTCGGGCATTCCCTGGACGGGTAGGACAAGACTTCAAAAAGTGACCTGCCTGGCCACAATAAAGGCACAATCTCTCCCTCCTCCTAAAGGCTCTCTCATCCGCAGAGAGACGCGGGAAGCCCAGGTGCATGGGTTCATCTTCACTGACTGACTCGGTGCCAAGAGGCATGGGAGGTGAGGGAAGCATGGGTGGGACTGCAAAGCACGGAGGCAAATGTACAGGAGGTTTCCGCGAGTGCTCCTTAAGTGAGCCGTGCAACTCGGGAGCGTTTGTAACGCCATGGCAAACTGATCCATGCGGTGATCTTGCTCATCCAATCTGGAAAAATATTACCAACAAGTGGATTGACTGTATCTTCTGAATTCATGGCCTTCACCTACTGTCAGAAACCATGAATCAGACCGAGACAGAAGTACAATTAAATCACACTTGTCTATTAAATAAAAATAAAAAGGTAAATACAGAAAGCGTAGTCAAAGCAAGCCAGAATACAGTAATCGGATCGAGTAGTCAGCCAGGCCAGAGTTCAATAACCAGATCGGGTAATCAGCCAGGCCAGAAGTCAGGGATCCAAGTGGAACAACAGCAAGCAGGATAAGGAGCCAGAAGGGATGTCAGCAAGCCAGTCTTAAAACAGAACCGCAGGAGATGGTTTCTTGTGATGTGACCAAGGCGAAGGCAGAGATGAAGTGAGCTGAACAGCTTTAAGTAGGCAGGTCAGACGAGCATGATCAGGAACAGCTGGTAACTGTGGAGAGAGATGAGAGCTGGCAATTAGCCGACAGCTGAGCAGCCAGCCCAGAGAAGGAAGGGCTAAGCCAACCCTGACACACATCATGAACTAAGTAGTGCAGCGCTAATAAAAAACCCTACACATTATACATAAAGTCTCTCGAAATAAACCGAGGAACCGAAAGCTGAAAATTGAGGGGGGTTTAAGTGCCCAGTAGGCAAGTGGTTAAATACCTTTTCTCATGATTGGATGCACCTGTCTATGAAGTTCAAGGCTTAATAAGCTCACCAAACCAATTGTGTGTTCCAATTAATGAGTGCTAAGTAGTTACATGTATTCAAATCAACAAAATGACAAAGGTGCCCAAATTTATGCACCTGTCTAATTTCGTTTTGATGCATATTGCGCATTTTCTGTTAATCCACTAAACCAAATTTCACTACTGAAATAGTCCTTCGGTTATTTGATAGATCAAAATGAAATTGCTGATCCAAACACCCAAATATTTATAAATGACAATCATGGAAATTGTCAGGGGTTCCTAAACCTTTGCATAATACAACTGTATATGTCTTCTGTTAGGTACCTGGGTGGTGAGCCTGACTTGGTGGAAGGAGACCTCTCTTACGGCTCTGGTTCAAGTCCCCCTGAAGTGGGAACAGAGGGACAAGAGCACAGCGGGGTAGGAGCATCTGGCCAGATGCAGCAGCGGATGCTGATGAGATGGAGATCTTCCAGATGCAGGAACCTCAGCAGCAGATGGCAGCCGATGATTGTTGCCAAGCTGACTGTGGCGGCTGGGTGGACAGTCCACGGACCTTGAGAGGCAGTAGCAGGTTCAGGAAGGTCTCTGAGCAGGAGAATAAACAGGACCGACAACAGGCAGGAACCAGCAGGGGAGAGGCAAGAAGAAACGTCAACAGGCAGAGGTTCAGCAATGGTAATCAGTCCGAGATAGGTCAAACAAGCCGAGGTCGGGGCAGGAGAGAGCAGCGGAGTCAGACAGGAGCCGGGTCGGGTAATCAGGTAAACTTCAGGCAGAAAAACGGGTTGCTTCAGGTACTAGCTGCAGACGAACAGCACAGAGCATCTGCAGCTGTACCTTAAAAAAGGGCCACTGGCGCCAATCGCGTTAGCGCGCACACGTGCGCGCGCACGCGAACGGCGTGCACCCACGCGCGCCTGAGGCGCCCGGCGGCGCGCGTGCACGCGCCGACCCGCGGTGCGAGTGCGCACGAGCGAGCGGAGATCCGCTCGCATGGAACGGACGGAGCTCTGACACCTTCCCACTGAAAAAAGCCCAGTCCAGTGAGGCTGCATATTTGAGTTCTGTCTCAACCATATATTCTAAAATGCTTTGGCACATGGTACTTTACTGTAGTTTGTAGCTTTTAACCACTCTGCTAGCGGCCAAAAAAAGGTTGAAAAGCGCCGCTGCCCATTGATTTCAATGGGCAGGGGCACTTTAGGAGTGCTCCTAAAGCACCTCAAAAAAGCTGCTAGCAGGACTTTTTTTGACGTCCTGCAAGCGCAATACTCCAGTGTGAAAGCCTGAGGGCCTTCACACTGAAGTGACAGGGTTATTAGGGTATTAAGGGGTATTAGGGTTATATATTTTATATTTTTGCCCCCCCCTTCCCTGTTATTATTATTATTGTTATTATGCAGGTTTTATATAGCACCAACAGTTTGTGCAGCGCTTAACAAAATAAAGGAAGACATTACAGTTACATTACAATTTGGTACAAGAGGAATCAGAGGGCCCTGCTCGTTAGAACTTACAATCTAAAATTCCACAATCTATCTAGGAAAATCTCACCTTGTCTCCAACACTTCTACTTTAGAGACAATGCAGAAGAATTATGGTGGAAGTTTATTCATGCCTACGTTAAACATGTCTGGTTCATTTAGTTCTGAAATGAAATTCGGACACATTTTTCATTATTTGGATATTCAGATGTATTCGAATTTCTGAATTACAATAGTAATGAATTTAAACTAATCTGAAATAATGAAACAAAATTTCAGGGGAAATTCAGATCGAATTCAGATCAAATTTGAATCGTTTTCATATTAGATTCTAATTCGAATTGTTTTTTAATTTGATTTGAATTTGAATAGAATATCAAATAAAGGTATAGAATAGAATAGAAAAAAATAGAATAGAATAAAACAGAACAAAATAGAATAGAAATTAAAAGAACAGAATAGAATATAATAGAAAATAACCATCTTCTAAAATTAGAATTTTCTTCTGAAGTTCGAATTTCAAATAAAATAAATTCAGATTCAAATGGAATAAATTTGAATTGGTATAGAATAGAAAAGAATGGAATAGAAAATAAAAGAATAGAATAGATTAGAATAAGAAAAGCAATAGAATAGAAAGAATATAACCAGTTCCCAAAATTTGAATAGAATAGAAAAGAATAGAATAGAAAATAAAAGAAAAGAATAAACAATGGAATAGAATAGAATAAAATTAAAAGAATTTTGAATTTGTATAGAATAGAATAGAATAGAAAATAAAATAAAAAAATAGACTAGAACAGAATAGAATAAAAGCAATAGGATAGAACCATCTTCCGAAAATCAAATCTCGAAAAGAAAAGATTTGAATATAACCATCTTCCTAAATTCAAATTTCGAATAGAATAAATTTGAATGGAAATTGAATGGAATTCTATTTGAATTCTATTTGAATTTACCAAATTCAGTCGAATTGAGTTCAATTCAACTGAATTCGGAAAATTCTAATCAAATTTGATTAACCACTTCAGCCCCGGAAGGATTTGCCCCCTTCCTGGCCATTTTTTGCGATTCAGCACTGCATCTATTTAACTGACAATTGCGCAGTCGTGTGATGCTTTACACCAGGGGTCTCAAACTGGTGGCCCTCCAGCTGTTGCAAAACTACAAGTCCCATCATGCCTCTGCCCGTGGGAGTCATGCTTGTAACTGTCAGCCTTGCAATGCCTCATGGGAATTGTAGTTTCTCAACAGCTGGAGGGCCGCCAGTTTGAGACCCCTGCTTTACACAAACAAAATTTATGTCCTTTTTTCCCCACAAATAGAGCTTTTTTTTTAGGGTATTTGATCACCTCTGCAGTTTTAATTTTTTGCTCTATAAACAGCGACAATTTTGCAAAAAAACACAATGCTTTGTACTTTTTGCTATAATAAATATCCCTCCAAAAAATATAAAACAAAACAAATTTCTTCCTCAGTTTAGGCTGATAAGTATTCTTCTACATAATTTTGGTAAAAAAAAAAAACACAATAAGCACATATTGATTGATTCCCGCAAAAGTTATAGCGTCTACAAAATAGGGGATAGATTTATAGCATTTTTCATTATTATTCTTTTTTTTTTACTAGTAATGGTGGTGATCTGCAATTTTTATTGGGACTGTGACATTGCGGCGGACAGATCAGACACTTTGGACACTTTTTCGGGACCAGTGACATTTATACAGCGATCAGAGCTAAAAATAGCCACTGATTACTATATAAATGTCACTAGCAGGGAAAGGGTTAACACTAGGGGGCGATCAAGTGGTTAAATGTGTTCCCTCACTGTGTGTTCTAACTGTGGGGGGATGGGATGACTAGAGGAGGAGACAGATCACTGTTCCTACTTAGTAGGAACACACAATCTGTCTCCTCTCCCCTGACACAACGGGGATTTGTGTGTTTACACACACATCCCTATTCTCGTTCTGTCACGAGCGATCGCGGGTGCCCGGCCGACATTGCGCCCTCTGGGCATGCACATCGGCTCCCGGGACACGCAGAGGGCATGTGTGCCCACCTGCAATAGCATCTTAAAGAGCTGACGTACACCTGTGGCGATTTGCCCAGCTATGCCAACCAGCCACAGTATAACTGTGGCTGCTGGTCGACTAGTGGTTAAACTAAACAAATTCTGAAATCAAATTAAATTAACTAAACACATTTATGTAAATAACGAATTTAAATGAAACCAAACAAAACACATTTTTTCCTTCTGCACATATCTAGCCTATATTACATATTGTACATTGTGTCTTTATTTTACATTGTACACATGAGATACCAACTGAATTCAGGAAATAATAACTGACAAATGTGTTGTTTTTTATACTCCTGACAATGTTTATACCATAAAAAAATGATTTAATAAAATGTTATTTTAAGAAAAAAGTGGCCTGTGACAACAAATGTCAGTATATTATTCTTGCTTCCACTTTCTGTAACCTTTGGATGGTGACCTCATAAAAGTCTATTTTCTTCATTCAAGCAATAAAAACCTGACAGAGGTTTTAATCCCTCTATCCAAAACGAAAGCATATGTTGGGTTTAGTTAATTTTTAAAATAATCCCTGGTGATCCTGCCCTAAATCTCCTTGATCAAACACCTAATATTGGGCGCTTGATCAATGACCTTCACGGCATTGTCATCTTCTCTCATTGTCCTCTGGAGGAAACCTCAAGAAGCCGTGCTGGCACATATTAGACAAGCTTGGTCCACCATTGTCACTTTCAGCATATTTGTCTAGAGCAGCCATTATCAACCAGGATTCTGTGGATCCCTGGGGTTTCTCCAGAGGTTGCTAGGGGTTCCTTGAGCTGTGGCTGCTGAACCACCTTTTTGATGGTGCCTACAGAGTTCAAGGTTCAGCATCACTTAGCAAAGCCAGCAGCATGACACCAAATATCTTTTTTGCTGTCTTTAAGGGTGTCAATCTGAGTACCACATTATGGGGGACCATCTTCCTATTGGCCACCAGTATCAGGGGCTTTGTTCCTATTGGCCCCTGATATATTGATTTTGGTAAGTGTTCCTCGAGACCTGAAAATAACTTTTGGGGTTCCACTAGGGCAGGGGTCCTCAAACTATGGCCTGCGGGCCACATGTGGCTTGCCGGGGACATTTATCTGGCCCACCCCACCCAGGGCTGGATTCCGGACAGGCCAGGCCTCGGGGCGGGCCAGTTGTAACACAGTGGGAGACTGCTGTGTCACGGAGCTCACTATTAAAAGTTTGGGCGCGCTGTGATAAAAGTCCCACCCTCCTCCTAGATCAGCTCATTTGATAGAGGCAGTGTTCTGTCTATCACACAAGCTAGTCTAGGAGAAGGGCACGACTTTTATTACAGCGCACCCAAACTTTTCACAGTGAGCCGTGACACAGCAGCAGGAGATGCACACACACTGACTGGTGAGACATTGTTTGGCACAGTAAGGCTGTGAGGGGGGGCTTGCAATGATGGTGAGGGGGGCTTGCAATGATGGTGAGGGGGGGCTAAAAATGATGGTTGGGGGGATTGAAATGATGGTGAGGGGGGCTTGCAATGATGGTGAGGGGGGTTTGCAATGATGGTGAGGGGGGGGGCTTGCACTGATGGTGCTGCGACATTGACCATCTCATTAGTGAAAAGCAGGCCCATAGTTCCTATTGAAATACTGGTAAGTTTGTTGATTTAACTTTACTTGTTCTTCAATTAAAATATTGTATTTGTTCCCGTTTTGTTTTTTTAACTTCAAAATAAGATATGCGCAGTGTGCATAGGAATTTGTTCATAATTTTTTATTTTTTTTTTAAACTATAGTTTAGCCCTCTAACGGTCTGAGGGACAGTGAACTGGCCCCCTGTTTAAAAAGTTTGAGGAGGGTTAAAAGGTTGAGAAAGCATGGTGTAGAGTAATAATGTGCAGTCAATGCTGAAGTGAGTACATGTTACTACTGAAAACCAAATACATTAATATTGAAAAATGTGATTTTAACACAGTGCACAGAGTACTCTAAATGTCACATACTTGGAGTTTAGGTCTACATTAAATTTCGCTAGACATGGCAAGGTACCATGTTGAGAGTCTGCTGTGTATTTTGGGGGCCTGTGTGCTTTTTGAATTTTTTTTTAAAGAAGCCAGTAGGGACGTTTCGCAAGACATTTTTTACTCTGCAGCACTTTTTGTACATCACATATACATTAGATTACCAAAAATATTTGGACACCTGCCTTTACATACACATGAACTTTAATGGCATCCCAGTCTTAGTCTGTAGGGTTCAATATTGAGGTGGCCCACCCTCAGCAGATATAACAGCTTCAACTCTTCTGGGAAGGCTGTCCACAAGGTTTAGTTGTGTGTATATTGGAATGTTTGACCGTTCTTCCAGAAGCAATTTGTCAGGTCAGGCACTGATGTGGACGAAAAGGCCTGGCTCGCAGTCTCTGCTCTAATTTATCCCAAAGGTGTTCTATCAGGTTGAGATCAGGACTCTGTGCAGGACAGTCAAGTTCCTCCACCCCATACTTGCTCATCCATGTCTTTCTGGACCTTGCTTTGTGCACTGGTCCAGGGGGGATTATGGTATGGGTTTGTTTTTCAAGGGCTGGGCTTGGCCCCTTAGTTCCAGTGAAGGAACTCTTACCATGCATCAGCATACCATGACATTTTAGCCAATTTCATGCTCCCAACTTTGTGGGAACAGTTTGGGGCTCGCCCCTTCTTATTCCAACATGACTGCACACCAGTGTACAAAGCAAGGTCCAAAAAGACATGGATGAGCAAGTTTGGGGTAAAAGAACTTGGCTGGCCTGCACAGAGTCCTGACCTCAACCCGATAGAACATCTTTGGGATGAATTAGAGCAGAGACTGCGAGTCAGGCCTTCTCGTCCAACATCAGTGCCTGACCTCAGAAATGTGCTTCTGGAAGAATGGTCATTCCTATAGACACACTATTAAGCCTTGTAGATGGCCTTCCCAGAAGAGTTGAATCTGTTATAGCTGCAAAGGGTGGGCCAACTCAATGTTGAACCCTACGGGCTAAGACTGGGATGTCATTAAAGTTCATGTGTGTGTAAAGGCAGGTGTCCCAATACTTTTGGTAATATAGTGTATGTGAACAGTCAGTATTAGGACACCTCTCATTTAACCTGTTGCCAACCAGCCACTGTAATTATACGGCATCAGGTTGGTACGGTTTTTATTGGCCGCTTTAAGAGCTGTTGGCGGTGTGACGCCGGAGCCGATGCGTGAAGTCGGCAGCCATTATGTCCACCAGCTAACTGCGATCACTCCACAAGGAGCCAGAACGGGGATCTTTCAATGTAAACAGACAGATCCCTGTTCTGACAGTAAATAGTCCTAAAAAAAGTGTCAAAAGTGTCCGATCTGTCTGCCGCTATCTCGCAGTCCCGCTAAAAATCGCTGATCACTGCCATTACTAGTAAAAAAAAAAATTATAATAAAAATGCTAAAAATGTATTCCCTATTTTGTAGATGCTATAACTTTTGCACAAACCAATCAATATGCGCTTATTGCGGGGGGTTTTTCCCAAAAATATGTAGAAGAATACATATTGGGGTAAAAAATTTTGGGCTATTTATTATAGCAAAAAGTAAAAAATATTGTTTTTTTTCAAAATTGTCGGTCTTTTTTTGTTTATAGCACAACACGATAAAAACGGCAGAGGTGATCAAATACCACCAAAGGAAAGCTCTATTTGTGGGAAAAAAAGGATATGCATTTTGTTTGGGTCGTACGACTGTGCAATTGTCAGTTGAAGAAACGCAGTGCCGTATCGCAAAAAATGGACTGGTCAGAAGGTGGGTAAATCCTTCCAAGTGGTTAATTAAAAGGAACTGGGCATTTTAAATGTTTCACTGCAAGCATTAAAAAGTACACTTTACGTGAGTATAATAGGAGAACCAGAAATATTTATCCCTGTACCTGTTATGGATCAGCAAGTCAGGATTAAATTTAAAGCATTGGCATAATAGTCATGGTTCCAACATTCTTAAAGATGACAGGTCACCTTCAGGCATGGACTGGCCATCGGGACTAGAGGGAGTTTCCCGGTGGGCCACTCTGATGTAAGGGGGCTGGGGATGGGCCACTCTGATGTAAGGGGGTGCTGATGGGCCACTCTGATGTAAGGGGGTGCTGATGGGCCACTCTGATGTAAGGGGGTGCTGATGGGCCACTCTGATGTAAGGGGGTGCCGATGGGACACTCTGATGTAAGGGGGTGCCGATAGGACACTCAGATGTAAGGGGGATGCTCATGGGACACTCTGATGTAAGAGGGATGCTGATGGGACACTCTGATGTAAGAGGGATGCTGATGGGACACTCTGACGTAAGGTGGTGCTGATGGGACACTCTGATGTAAGGGGGCTGGTAATGGGACACTCTGATGTAAGGGAGTGCTGATGGGACACTCAAAATGTAAGTGGGCTGGTCTGGATGAAGTCCAGGGCCAAATTTCTGTCCCAGTCCAGCCCTGGTCACCTTTAATTTTAGAATGAAACAGTACTGTATTTATCAATGTTTGTAAGTTGATGAGTCAGGACCAGAGTGTTATTTATGCTTATAAATAATATATTTAAACGTCTCAATGCTTCACTCTTTATTAACATAATCAGGTAAAATTTCAAACCGAGGAAACAACCAGATGAGTTATAAAAAGCACACATAAAAAATAATAATTCATAGATCATTAATTTATGTTTCCATCAATCAAAGAAACACACGAGCATAAAATGTGTAGAGAGTAGACAACACAATAATACTATTCTGTATGCATGTTTTCCTGTTCAGATGTATGCGAAACCAACTATGAAGATAATATATAAATTATTAGTGAAGAAGAGACTTGATTTATTTAAATGAGTAGTTAGCTCTTTAATAACATAATCAGTGAAATATCAAACCCAATGAGATTTAACAATGACCTGCTATAAAACATTTCATGGATTATTAATTTATATTTTCATCAAAGAGACACGTGAGCATACAGTGTATAGAGAGTGACAAACAAAAATTGTGCACACACTATATGAAAATCTTATGATCACCTTGCATATGGTATTTTCCCTCCGATTATCATGTAATGTGCAGGCCCCACTAGTGATGGTCAAATATAATACTGGGTAGACTTACCAGGCCATAGCAGTGGCGGCCTGTACAGTGTGGACGCCCGGGCGCTGCCCCCCCAACACCTCTGCTGCCCTCCCTATTCATGTGCCTGGGCCTTTTCAGGACACCAGACACATGAAATACTATGGCGGGGATAGGCGTGGGTGTGGATTTTGAAGCACGTGATTAGAGCCAGAGGCTTTAATAGGCTTCAAAATAGGGGGGCGTCGGGCGCAGAGCATTGCATCCTGATCCCACCCTGTTGTGTGGCATAGCTAATTAATTTTCGCTATTTTCACACTAAAGTTCCTCCCTGCCAATCAGTAGGCAGGTCAGTGAGACCTGCCTCCTGGTTGGCCAAAGCATTAGGCCATCCCCGTCACTCCAGAAGAGGAGCAGAGCCCGCCACATGAATGGTAAGTGCCACCAGACCGGCCACGGGGGGGGGGGGGGGGGGTAGTGAAGTGACAGCCGTGACTGGGGATGTGCCTGGCTACATTTGATGGGCACAAATGGCTGCATTTGATTGGCACAAGTGGCTGCATATGATGGGAACAAGTGGCTGCATATGACGGGCACAAGTTTCTGCATATGATGAGAACAAGTGGATGCATTTGATGGGGCACAAGTGGCTGCATTTGATGGGCACAAGTGGCAGCTACATTTAATGGGCACAAGTGGCTGCATATGATGGAGCACAGTGGCTGCATATGATGGAGCACAGTGGCTGCATATGATGGAGCACAGTGGCTGCATTTTATGGGCACAAATGGCTGCATTTGATGGGCACAAATGGCTGCGTTTCATGGGTACAGTGGCTGCATTTGATGGGCACAGTAGCTGCATTTGATGGACACAATGGCTGCATTTGATGAGCACAGTGAGGCCGCAATTGATGGGGGGGTTGTTCAGTAGTTTTCTGTTTGTTTGCGCCACTCCCTCCCCAAAAAAAATTTGGAGCACCAGCGGCAATTGGTCCATAGATATGGTCATACACAGTTAGGACCAAAATGTGCAAATCTGGGCCAAATGGGACAAAATTTCCAACTCCATCAAAAACCTTTTTTTCCCCCTTTTGCCACAGGGGAGGGGGCAGTTTTAACTGACAGGGCTTCCTCAGCTTTTGTATAACCAATAAACGTTTTATTTTCAGAAAGATATCTGCATATGGCAAGAACCGGTTATGATATAAAAATGTTAAGTTATTCTTATCCATATTAATGAACTCAAAATAACCTTCCACTAATCTATCTCTACTGAAAAATGAATGTAATGATTTGGCATGGGTTAGGGTTACTATTACTGCACTTTGTATGCTCATCTTAGCTCTTGCTCTAACTTACGTAATAAAACTGCCACATTTATTTTCATAAATTACATTACTTGATGATTTTAAATGCAATGAAAAAGACCTACCGTGCATACATTTTACCAAATATAAAATAGGGATCTATTGTATAGTACATAACCAATCCATTACATTACAAGTATTTAACTCATTGGCTTTCCTTAAATGGCATTGTATATGTATAGTATACACATTTTAATGCGCCTTGTCCCCCCCCTCCAACCCTGTTCTGGCAGCAGTGGATGGTGTGCACAACTGAAGGCATAACATGCTTGTAATGACTATACTCAACTTAATTGTTATGCATGTGTGTCTTAAGGTATACAAAAAGATAGTATCTTCGATCATGTGAGCTTCATGTTAATAATTATAATAACATTTTTTTTTACAACGCATAAAGTTGCCGCCATAATTTTCTATAGAAAAATGTTGTGGTATTTCATGAACCAACATCAAGGTGTTTGGGGTCCAGCACATGTTGTTGATACTCTTGTAGTTCCACAATTTTTATATCTTATAATGATGATACCCTACCTATAATTTCATCTTACATATTTTGTTGGGCCCATAATGAGGACTTTCATGTTGTGAAAATTAGTTTTTATCTGATAAAAACAGAAATATTTAAACAGCATTTAAACAAATTGTACCTAACTAATTTTTGGAAATTCATTTCAAATTGGATCTACATACAGCCAAAAAATTTGAAACGAAATGAAAAAACAAAAAGAAACCAAGGGTATTACAAAAATGAATAATTTTAACATAACAAATGTAACTAAACAAAATTGTTAACTTAACAATTCCATCCTAAAAAAAAAACTCATGTCTACTTAAATATGCATAGGCATAAAATAGGACCAAAATACATATTACTTAGATTGAGAAAAAAAATTATTGTGATTAGTGTTATGTATTCTGTAAATTATACATTAGATGTAAGAAAACATTTCTGCATCTATTTTTTAATTGCTGAAAAGTACCATACCTGTAAAACAAATAATGAGGGAATAAATACTTGTGAATAGGCAGACTGGTAAAATGAAGAATCTTCCTTGTTTTAGCTCCTGGTCCAGATTTTGTTAGTGATCCCCCTGGCAGAGGTAAATTCTAATTGCAGAGGGGTGAGGGAAATCTGATGTTGAGACATTTTGCTGAGGAAAGTTAAATAAAAATAACAGAAAATCTATGTGCCATTTTTGGTCACAATACAATTTAATTATCCACACATACATATACTTACACTACAGTAATTTCCCCTGACATCTAATCAGAGCACACAGGAGTGTAAACTGGCTCTGTGTTCATCTGGGATTAATTTAAAACATGTATCCTCTGTGAGATGAATATCTCCAGAAAATCAAGTATCATCTGAATTAATTTCTCCCTCCACGACGCACACCTTGGGCCTTTAGGGATAAATAACTGCTTTTAGTTTTTCAGATTATTACCCTTTCATCTCCTATTTTACTAATAGATGTTTCTCTATTTTATAAAAGTTTGAAATAAGAAGTTGTGATGCTGGAAAGGTTCAACAATAAAATTATGTTGAGCAAATAGAAGTTTAACAAATAGAAAGAACAATTATAGTAAAAAAGAAACTCTGGAATAAGGTAAAAAGGGAACAATGAGGACAGGTTTAGGAACGTTTGTTCTCAAGCTGCTCCCACATACAATTTAGCATCTTTTTAAATTTAACAGTGGTGGCAGATCCAACCGGAACAGGGTTTTTTGGAAGGGACTAGGGGCAAACCAGGTCAGAGGGAATATGGTGGCCCTCCTCAGGAACATCTTTAATATTGATTGGACCCTGGGCAAACATTTTCTTGGGTCCTCCCGAATCCTCTTATCAAATTCTTATCAAATATTTGAGGGCTGTGCGGGCTCAAGGGACTGCTGCTTTGGGCCCCACAACAATGACCGGGCTCGGGACAGCTGCCCCTTTTGGCCTGTATAAAACACGGCACTGGCTCTCCTGCAGACTGGGTTGGAGAGGCTCCTTCACTTGGGACAGAAATAATTATCAACAATATCCCTCAAGAAATCTATGAAGATAAATTATATAGCCCTTTTCAGACTGCTGGAACATTGCATGAGTTTGTCTCATAGACTGTTGTAGACTGTCTGATGAGACACCTAGCTAACATAATATCATTTTCGTCATTCACTGTATTTGCTGCTTGTGCTGCTAGTAGGGATGAGCCGAACACCCCCCCCCCCCCCGGTTCGGTTCACACCAAAACCTGTGAACAGACCAAAAATTTGCAAGAACTTTAGAACCCCATTAAAGTCTATGGGACTCAAACGTTCAAAATCAAAAGTGCTAATTTTAAAGGCTATTATGCAAGTTATTGTCCTAAAGGGTTTGGGAACCCGACTCATGCCCCAGGGGACATGTATCAATGCAAAAAAGTTTTGAAAATTGAAGTTTTTTCGGGAGCACTGATTTTAATGACGCTTAAAGTGGAAAAAAGTGAAATATTCCTTTAAATATCGTACCTGGGGGGTGTCTATAGTATGCCTGTGAAGTGGCACATGTTTCCCGTGTTTAGAACAGTCCCTGAAAATTACATTTCTAACGGAAAAAAATCATTTAAAACTGCTTGCGGTTTTAATGTAATGTCTGGTTCTGGCAATATGGATTAAAAACATTGAGAAAAACATTGAGAAAAATGCCATGGGTAGCCCCCCCTGCCCATTACCAGCCCCTTTGGGTCTTGTACGGATAATAAGCGGAACCCCGTACCCAAATTAAAAAACAGAAAGGCCCCCAGGCCCTATATACTCAGAACAGCAGTATACAGGCGGTACAAACAAGACAGGGACGGTGTAGGTTTGTTGTTAAGTAGAATCTGTATGTAATTTTGAACTGGTACATTTTTAAAGTGTAGCTCCAGTAAAAAAATCTATTTTTAAGCTTTTTGGAAAACATAGGGAAGGGTTATCACCCCTGTAACATTTTTTTTTTAATGTCTGTGCACCTCTTCAGAAGATGTCACCTCACTTTCTGTCCGATAGACACATTTTTTTTGAAAATGTTGGCTTTTTAGTAAAACAAGGATTGGGATAAAGCATCAGTGGAGAGGAGACACGTTTTTCCCATATCAACTCTTATAGGAGAGAATTTCCCTTCCTAGGGGTAGATTTCATCTCACTTTCTGTTGTCTCCTTCTGTTTGCAAGTAGGAGACGTTTGTAAGTTGGATGGTTGAAAGTAGGAACCTGCCCTATATGCTCTGCAGAAATTTGGGCCTAAGGTGTTGGTGTTGCCACAACACTGTAAGCCCTCAAAGTGACTCTTGGTGGGCGCTGGAATGCCCTGCTGTGAACTATTATATCAAGAATTGTAATTACATGACATTGTTGAACAGTGGTAGAAAAATTGGGCCTTTGGTGATGGTGGTGGTGGTGGTGCTGGTGCCATAACACTAAGTCCTCACAGTTACTCTTGGTGGGCGCTGGAACAGGCCCAGCACCCACCAAGGGGTTGAAAAATTGAGCCTTAGCCACTGGTGCTGGTGCCACAACAATGCAACCACTCACAAATATTGTAGTTAAGTAAGTGCAACAATGAACCCTCCTGCAAAATATTGCATGCAAAATTGTAATTACACACCCCTGTCAAACAGTGGCTGAAAAATTGGGCCCGAGGCACTGGTGCCGCAACACCTCACAGAAACTCTAGTTGGAGCGCAGGAATGAGCCCTGCTGCAAAGTATTGCATCAAAAATTGTAATTACACTGTTGTGATTAAAATGGTATTTCTATATACCTGACAAAGACCAGCTAGAGGTATAACTAACGCAATTACAATACTCACAAAATCCTTTACTTAACACTGCAGTGTCAAGGAGACAACGAGAAAAAAGATGAGCCAAGATTACAGTTCAGCAGTTGTCTAATATATTGTGGGAGGGGCTGCATTCTATATGCACCCTTATCAGCCAATCATTGTATAGAACATGGGTGTGGTTAATACAGAGGCGTACATTACACATCATCATTACATATCATTACTCATGTCATCTGCTTCTGAATCACAGTCATGGGATATGTGGCTCAGACATATTGTGACACAATTTCTTTATTTAGACAGCACAGAACAAAACTGCCTATGCAAGCTATATTTTTCTATGTGCATGTCCACAGAAAAACTGCCTATGTCTGCAGATACAGAACTTAAGCCAACTATCAAAGTTACCCAAGTTAATCCCATATGAATTTACAAAGATGGAGTCACTCTGGTTCAGTCATATCACAACAATCCCCTCTAAATCATGAAATCAAACCATGAACATGACTTACTTCTTCTCACTGTGACATACTCATCCCGGTGGCCATAGTAAAAGTTAAGATATATCCTATTAGCTGCAGCTGGGTTGGAAGGTCAAGTACCTCGGAAACCATGCACATAATAAACTTGAAGCAGGCATATAAAAGTAATACCATAAGCAAAATCAGTACAACACTGATTGCAATATCCCTAATCCAGGATTAATCCAGGATTCAGCATTGAGACAAACCCCCCATGTTACCCAGGGGGCTCCCAAGCAATTATTTTGCTTTTTCATCATGTCAATACCCCCTCAGGCTCCTGAGAGGAACCATGCCCAGGTCATGTTCTTTTCCAGAAACAATGACCCAGCATAACGGTGTTTGAGGGGGCATCCAGGACGAACACTAGCCTTGAGCAAGTGACGTTCCTCACTGTCCCTGAGAATAACCACTATCAGAACCAATGAGGCCAAGTAACACCATCCCCTGGAATCATTCAGAATCCATGGATGGCATGGTCTTCCACAACAAATGTACGTGCTGTTGTCCAAGGCCAGTGGCTGTCTGCTTAAGGACCTGTTGGGCACCCTCAGAGAATCCTGCAAAAGCAAGCTGTGAAAGTAGCTTGGCCATCTCAGTATGGGGGCCAGAGGCATGCATGAAGTGTGATGTAGGGCATGATCTAAGGTGTCAAGCACTGTGGAGTTCCTGCAGACTCTGACTAAACATCCCCTCTATATCCAAAGAGTGTGTTACTAGTGATTTTATCGGGTAGGCCACATATAATCTTAAGGCTCCCCCTAGAACACAGAGGCTGGTAAATGACATATGAACCAATACATATACAATACAGTGCCTATGCCAGCATCCCTTCAAACAGTATACACTGAAATGGTCGAGCATGTACTGGGCACACTACAACAACGATCCCAATATTACCCCCTAACCCTCACCCGGATCACCTTCTAAGCATGCAAAAATAGGTAACAACAAACATGTAATCTCAGCTGCATAGCAATTGTCCATGGAATGCAAAAGGAAAGAAGGGGTGTAACAGTCCAAAGAAACAAGTAGGAGGGGCATGATAGCCTTTAGGCCAAATGAAAATAGTCCCAAAGAAAAACTCAAAAAGAAAAGTCTCTTGGATGGCTTCTGAATGTCCATTAGATTCGCAGAAAAGGAAGGAAAAGGAAATGTCCACATTATAACTCTCATTCCGCTCAACTTTTCCCAAAACCTTTTGGTTCAATTCTGTGATCACTCATATGTACAGACATGAATTCTCTACCCCAAAACACTGCCTCTTTGTAAGGACAGAACTTGATATCCACAGACAGACTGGAACTGATGCGTTGGGCGAGACCGGGGACTTTCGGCTGGCACATCTGGATCTTTTTCATGTGGTGCTCACAGGAATTTTGTACCCCAGGTTTGCGTCATGTGGCTCCCCCTTGAGGTATCATTTGCAGGAACATTTTCCAGCCAGAGTCCGCCTTTAGTCATCTGAGCACCTCCTATGGTATTTAAACAACAAAGATGAACAACAAAGATGAACAACAAAGATGAACAACAAAGATGTCCATGTTAAAGCTGTAGTCATCACTTCATTAGGATAGGATATAGGGCAGGGTATGGATGGGGTGTAGGGTATGACTGGGGTGGGCATTTCTTCATGTGAATAGGGCTGTGGGTGAATGCAGGCTGGCTGGGGCAGATACTCCTCATCTGACATGAGTAGTCACAGAATCTAACTGATCAATTCAGGCCTTAACCATTGGAGATATTAAAAATAATATTCTTAATTGACTCAAACATAAGTAAAACATGCAGGAATGAAAATGTTTCTCAGCAAGGGTTTTCATTATATAGCTTCAGTATATTTAACTAAACATTTTTCCAAATCCAGTATTATAGCAGAACTTCAACAAAACTTAAACCTCTTTAGTTTCTTCTATTCCCGGGATCCAAGTGGACCCGAGGGACTTAGGACAGAACATTTTACCCAAACACATATTCTGACTCAGAAGTCTCCGGACTTTGCAAATATGTCTGATCATCAGGAACAAACAAAACATTGATGGATAAACAACATTTCATCACCAACACTCTATGACTGACCCTGGTAATTCAGAAGGTAGATATCCAGAATAGTCATTCTGATTGCTTACCGTATATACTCGAGTATAGGCCGACCCGAATATAAGCCGAGGCCCCCAATTTACCCCCAAAAAAACTGGCAAACTTATTGACTCGTGTATAAGCCGAGGGTGAGACATGCCTGTCCATCCCTGTGTGTGTGTCCGTCCCTGTGTGTCCGTCCATCCCTGTGTGTGTGTCCGTCCCTGTGTGTCCGTCCATCCCTGTGTGTCCGTCCATCCCTGTGTGTGTGTGTGTCCATCCATCCATCCATCCCTGTGTGTGTGTGTGTCCATCCATCCATCCATCCCTGTGTGTGTGTGTGTCCATCCATCCATCCATCCCTGTGTGTGTGTGTCTCCATCCATCCATCCATCCCTGTGTGTGTGTGTCTCCATCCATCCATCCATCCCTGTGTGTGTGTGTGTGTGTGTGTGTGTGTGTGTGTCCAGCCTACCTGTGTCCCGAGCCTGTGTCCCGTGCCTTGCCTCCGTCCCGTGCCTTGCCTCCTTGCCTCCGTCCCGTGCCGTGCCTTGCCTCCTTGCCTCCATCCCGTGTCGTGCCTTGCCTCCGTCCCGTCCCGTGCCTTGCCAGGATCGCCGCTCTTCGTCGGCGCCTCGGCGGCCATACTACAATTCGAAAGCCGCGCCTCCGCCTCCGCCTGTGATAGGCGGAACACTGAATTTCCCAGCAGCCTGTGTTCCGCCTATCACGGACATCGTCTCATCCTCGTACTACGGACGAGGATGAGACGATGTCCGTGATAGGCGGAACACAGGCTGCTGGGAAATTCAGTGTTCCGCCTATCACAGGCGGAGGCGGAGGCGCGGCTTTCAAATTGTAGTATGTCCGCCGTCTGTCTGCTCGATACGCTGATCGAGCAGTCAGACGGCGATGACTCGAGTATAAGCCGAGGGGGGCACTTTCAGCCTCAAAAAAGAGGCTGAAAATCTCGGCTTATACTCGAGTATATACGGTATTTCAAATAAATCCTTCCCATCACATCTTAGTACCCCATGGACTCCATATACGCAGCAATGTATCTTGATTACAGTCATTTAATTTCAGTAACTTCTTCAAACATTTTTTCAAATTTTCACCATTCCTTTACCAAAATCCCTTTATCAATTCTTTTATTTAATTAACCCCAAACTTTTAGGGAAAGTATAACATGGGCCTAAACACAATATGAGACACCCCGTTGTGCACATTCCAGACACACACTTAAAATATTTCTACTAATCAAAATGATACCCTGTGTATTGTTATACACAACAACTCTCATTCGACATTCATTTGGCCATTCCATTCATCCTTCATTTCATCCATAACACCTTTAAACCTTAGTATTTTTCTCTCTAGTGTCCGGAATTACACAACACAGTTACTTCTCTTTTTCTTTACTAACCACAATTCCTCTGGCGTAGCGCCTGGAATATACAACTTCCCTTTTATTTACTTTCGAAGTCTGAATTTCTTAATTATAATATTCTCAACCCTGTCAAAATCAATATTTCTAAATCATTGTTAATACAGCTTAAACACTATCAAAACAATTTGCACAAATATAGCACATTTGCTTTTATCAGAAAAAAACATACTTTAACTCTAATAATGCAAGGATAGGCAACCACACCCAAAATAGTCTTAAAGTCAGACTCTAAAAATTTGTATCTGATCAGATTCCTTTAAAAAAACATTTGGTAATTTTATCAGTGACATGTCACATTCCCATTTTAATGTTCCCAATTTACTATGGAGTGGATATGGGCTTAATATATGCCCAACACATTTCATGAATAGACTGACACTAGTTGCAACATTTTAACAATAAACATG
This sequence comes from Lithobates pipiens, assembly GCF_037356315.1. NCBI lineage: Eukaryota > Metazoa > Chordata > Amphibia > Anura > Ranidae > Lithobates > Lithobates pipiens. The sequence goes on from NW_027507789.1 coordinate 145,719,788, forward strand.
TACCTAGATAACTTTTCTGAATCAGATCCTTTGTTAACATTAATTTTCCACCTCAGCAAGTCCCTGACTTGCTGACCATGGAATGCAAATATAGAAGTATGCTCCCCACAAAACCCGTGGTGAAAGTATGGTTGATAGTTTGTTCCCCTCTTCCACCCGAAACAAGATACAGATGAGTACCCTAATCTGTCCCTTTCACCTGCCCACTTTAGCAACGCTCTCTGTCTTGGCAGGATCATAGGACATATATCAACTTACCCAACAATTTATCTGAATTCAGAAAAAAAAAAACAATCTTATACTCTAAATTGGAATTCCAAGACAAGACAAAAATTCACATAACATAAAATTAAGCATTTCTCTCCATTAACCAGTTCCCTCTACCCAGGTGTCCGTCTTATGAAACTGCGAACAGGGCGACCCAAGGACTGCCACTAACCACAGTCCACAAACAGTCCATGAAGCTGCGACCCTAGCACCTCATCGGAGATCCATGTCAGAAATCACACCCCCAAACCCACCAGCTCAAAGGTGGAGAATCGGGGAGCGATGAGGGAATCTGGGGGAAATCCGAGGGGGAAGCAGGAAGATTCATAATCTCCCTCTACCTAACTCAGAGCCCCCAAAACAGTAACCATGTCCCACTGTCAGTGCATCCAACAGCAATCTAATCACTGCCCAATAAACCAACATTTTGATGTCTCCATAAATCTCTGGTACCGTAATCCCGCAAAAGTCTCACAAGACCCCAGCACCAGGGCTGCTCATTGCACAACGTGGGGTTCTTTCAACAAGGGTTCTAGCCTCCACACCAGCTCTCTCTTTTTTTACCCTCGGTTGACCCCTTTTCCTGTGCCCGTTGCCAAACAGGGATCTGCACATTCCACCAACCCACCTGTACCGACTCATTATAACTTCAGCAAACAACAATAAACAAATAATCAACAAACAGACACACAAACACACAGACAAACAGGGTAAGTCTACACTAAAACATCCCTATTTTAACAACACCTTTTATCTGATAATCCAAATGAAACTAGCTGTGACACTTTAAAAATCCTTATTTTAAACAAAACTCTCTCTGTGTTAATTTCCTTACCTGCCCTAAACCTCCTAGCCCGGCTGTCCTTTAAAATCATTTCCTCAACGCAAATAGAATGTCCCCTTTAAATCTCAAAACCTAACTTCCCGTTTTTAAATGTACTTTCCTTCACTTTTTTTTCTTTCTTCTATGTCAGTTCTAAAATGGCTTTGAAATCGGCTTGTATAAAAAAAACAATGCATTGAAAAACCTTACAAAATGCACACCTTCCTTTAATAAATAACTCAAATCTCTCTTTTACCTTCTTACTTCACTTACTTTACCCTCAACAACGTAAGATATTCTTAATTAACACCTTACTCACTTACTTAAATCTCATCACTCCTGGGCATACCAAATACCCACCTGTCAAATCAACCACCTGTCAAATCAACCCCCTTCCACCTAACACATACGGTACCTTTTTACAACCTGCAAAAAAATACCATTCCGATACCCTTCCAAGAGTTACCAAAACACATGTTAAACATGTCCAAACAAATAATGCACGTTTCAAGCAGAATCAAGCACCTATCATTCCAGAGCTCTATAACCAACATACTAGCAAAGGGGAGAAGTCATATTATTCATATACTATACCATTGTCTCTTCAAAGAATACCTTAGCAAACTTATATGAACATGCATATAACAGTACTCACCCTTTCCACGATACCTAAACATAACAAGGGAAATTTACTTCACTCTAATCTAATTTTCCCCTTTTGGGACATCATATAACAGTGAAAACAGGGGCTGCCTTACCTCACAAGAGTCACAACCATGTTTCACACAACAAATATCTTATTACTTTAATGCAAATGCGATAGACAAGAAAAGCCAGGTATAGCAAAAGTTTTGTGGGTTCCGGTAGTAATTGGTAATTGCCCCATTACCCTTTTTTCCTTCTCCTTCCCTAAAGGAGCCCAATATTAGGTTTTTAAACAGAGTCCTACCAAGGACACAGGCTTCTCATAAGCCACTTCTTAACAGCCCGGTCTGTCTCACAATTCTCTTAGCTAAAATTTATCTGGCCAGGGTTGTGTCTGTCAAAGCTTCAACGTTTGACCACACCCTGCCAAGTCCTAAATTCCAAAATCTCAGCGAGTGCCTCCATTCTGTTGTGATTATGGTATTTCTATATACCTGACAAAGACCAGCTAGAGGTATAACTAACGCAATTACAATACTCACGAAACCCTTTACTTAACACTGTAGTGTCAAGGAGACAACGAGAAAAAAAGGTGAGCCAAGATTACAGTTCAGCAGTTGTCTAATATATTGTTGGAGGGGCTGCATTTTATATGCACCCTTATCAGCCAATCATTGTATAGAACATGGGTGTGGTTAATACAGAGGCGTACATTACACATCATCATTACATATCATTACTCATGTCATCTGCTTCTGAATCACAGTCATGGGATATGGGGCTCAGACCTATTGTGACACAATTTTTTTATTTAGACAGCACAGAACAAAACTGCCTATGCAAGCTATATTTTCCTATGTGCATGTCCACAGAAAAACTGCCTATGTCTGCAGATACAGAACTTAAGCCAACTATCAAAGTTACCCAAGTTAATCCCATATGAACTTACAAAGATGGAGTCACTCTGGTTCAGCCATATCACAACAATGTGAACTATTATATCAAGAATTGTAATTACATGACATTGTTGAACAGTGGTAGAAAATTTGGGCCTTTGGTGATGTGGTGGTGCTGGTGCCATAACACTGTAAGTCCTCACAGTTACTCTTGGTGGGCGCTGGAACGAGCCCAGCACCCACCAAGGGGCTGAAAAATTGGGCCTTAGCCACTGGTGCTGGTGCCACAACAATGCAACCACTCACAAATATTGTAGTTAAGTCCAGCAACGAACCGTGCAAAATATTGCATGAAAAATTGTAATTACACATCCCTGTCAAACAGTGGCTGAAAAATTGGGCCCTAGGAACTGGTGCCGCAACACCTCACAGAAACTCTAGTTGGAGCGCAGGAATGAGCCCTGCTGCATAGTATTGCATCAAAAATTGTAATTACACGACCCAGTTAAACAGGGGCAGAAAAATTGGGCCTTAGGCACTGATGGCGGTGCTCAGAACCAAAAATTTTCTTCCAAGCTATCAGCAGGATCATTGAGGAAGAGGGTAGTCAGTCAGCATAACTGGATAGTCACTCAGCATCAGCATAGGCAGTCTTGAAGGGATGTGTCATTTCAAAAAAAATGATTCGGTTACATCAGCTTCAGGTGCTTGGTAGCTGGTGGTGATCCAAGAGTGATTCATCTTTATAAAGATCAGTCGATCAACCGAGTCGGTGGACAGGCACACCCTGTGATCGGTTACAAAGCCTCCAGCAGCACCGAATGTCCGCTCCAAAAGAACGCTGGATGCAGGACAGGCCAGTAGCTCAACTGCATAGTGTGCAAGCTCTGGCCAGTGATCCATTCTCAAGATCCAGTAACCCAGAGGATTTTCGGTGGGAAAGGTGTCCAAGTCTGATCTTGCCCCTAGGTATTCCTGCACCATGTAAATTAGACGCTGTTGATGGTTGCTGGAACCGATCATACCTTGTGGCTGCGGACTAAAAAATTGTCTGAACGCATCGGTCAGACGGCCACCTTCTCCACCGCTCCTTCTGTGACTGACCGAAGCCTCAGCAACACGTTGTCCAGGACCAGGAATTTGTAACCTCTCAGTCTCTGGGAACGCATTGCACAGACCTTTCTGCAAGGCCTCCCGGTGATCTCTCATCCTCTGCTCCCTCTGCAATGGCAAGATAAGGTCTGCAACCTTACCCTTGTACCGTGGATCAAGGAGAGTTGCCAGCCAGTAATGATCCCTCTCCTTGATCCGCTGAATACGAGGATCCTTCCGCAGGCTTTGCAGGATCAGGGAGGCCATGAAGCATAGGATAGCTGAGGCATTCAGTCTGGAGTCCTCTGGGTCACTAAGGATGACATGATCCGCAGCCGCCGCCTCCCAGCCACGTACAAGTCCACGGGTTTCTTGGGACTGTAAATCATCCCTAAAAAACTGCTGCCGATGCTGAGTGCCAGGCTCCACCTCCATGCTGATACAATCCTCCTCCTCCTCTTCCTGTGTGATCAGCAGAAACACTGTCTGTATAAAGGGGGCCTTGAGAGGCAAGCAAGTTCTCCTTTTCCTGCCTCTGTTCTGCCTCAAGTGCCCTGTCCATTTTTCCACCCGTGTGCTCCAACAGGTAGACAAGAGGTACAGTGTCACTGATACATGCACTGTAACTGCTCACCATCCTCGTGGCCTCCTCAAATGGTGACAGGACAGTGCATGCATCCCTGATCATGGCCCACTGGAGTGGGGAAAAAGAACGAGCTCCCCTGACCCTGTCCTGGTGCCATAGTCGCACAGGTACTCATTGATGGCCCTCTGCTGCATGTGCAGCTGCTGCAACATGGCCAACATTGAGTTCCACCTGGTGGGCATGTCACAGATAAGGCGGTTCTTGGGCAGGTTCAAGCCCAGGTACCACACAGGGCACATGGGTCAGTTGTCCCTGTTGGAGGCGGAGAGGAGGTTGGTGCCATTGTCGCAAACCACCATTCCTAGCTTAAGCTGGCATGGCATTAACCACCTCTCAGCCTGCCCATCCAGAGCTGACAGAATATCTGTCCCAGTGTGGCTCCTGTCCCCCAAGCACACCAGCGCAAACCCGGCATGGCATCTTTGTAGGAGGGAGGTGTGTCACAACCAGTAGTAGCATTTTGGAGGCGTGGTGGCAGAACAATCTCCAACACTACTGCACCTTGTCCTGCATCCTTCCCAGCTGCCAGAAGAGTCACCCAATGCGCCGTGAAAGATAGGTAATATGCACCTTACTGCTGACTGCCCTGTCCAGCGTGGCATGGGCATTGCCTTCCACATGCCGGTAGAGAGCCAGAATCGCCTTCTGTGAGAAAAAGTGGTGTTTGGGAGCCTGCCACTGAGGAACCGCACATTGCACAAACTCACGGAAGGGGGCCGAGTCTACCAACTGAAAAGGCAGCAGTTTAAGTGCTAGAAATTTAGCCAAGCTAGCATTCAACCGCTGGGCATGTTGATGGCTGGGAGTGAACTTCTTTTGACGGTCCAGTGGCTGGGGCCGGGAAATTTGCCTGCTACAATCGGACGTCGGTGTACCGCTAGCAGATTGTCCACAAGTACTTGGCTGTGACACATCTAATTCTACACCTTCATTCCTCTCAGTGCAGGTTTCAGAGAGGACTAAAGGTATAGTGGGGTTGGAGATCCCAGCTGATGAGGAGCAAGGAGAGGTCCACTTTGTTCTTTGGTGTGGGTCTTTAAGGTACGCTTGCCAATGAACTGCGTGGCGGGTCAACATATGTCTGGTCAAGCATGTGGTGCCCAAGTGGCTGATGTTTTGGCCACGTGAGATAGGCTTGAGACATATGTTGCAAATAGCAGAGGTGCGATCTCATGCACTCATCTCAAAAAATGCCCACACCAAAGAACTTTTGGAATAACACGCAGAGGCAGCTCCCTGCACAGGTGGAGCTCTGCGGTATGATTCAGTCGTTGTGCTGTTCTTAAGCTGGCCCCTGGAAGGCATCCTGCCTCGTTGGAGATGTGCCTCCTCCTCCTCTCTCCTATCAGGCACCTGGGTGGAGTCAGTGACCTCATCACCCCTCCCTCCTTATCACTGGAGCAAACCTGGCAGTATGCTGCAGCTGGTGGAACATGACTGCCAGATTGCTGTCCTTCGTGGGCATCCCCTCTCTCTGGGCTCACGGTACTGCCTTCCTCTAGCTGGGAATCATCATAAGAGCCTTCAAAACACTGGGCATCCTCCTGGAGCATGTACCCAACACTGTGCTCAAACAGTTTGGGGGACTCCTCAGGAGAACATGGTGGGTCTAGGGAAGGAGTGACTGATGGCATTGAGATGAGGGAAGAGGCCACATTGGCAGCTGCTTTGCCAGTACCCTGAACCTGGGTGAGAGAGGATAAGCAGGATGAGGAGGGCTTGGTTATCCACACTACCAAGTCTTCGGCGTGTTGCGGCTCAACACGTCCAGTTGCCGAATATAAGGACAAACATGTTCCATGGCCACATGCTGATGACTGTGCACCGCATCCACGACCAGCACTGTTGCCTCTAGACACAGAGCCTGCTTGCCCTCTTTTATTGGCTTGTGACTGTCTGCCTCTCCTTGTTGGCCTTCCTGACATACTAATGGCCTGCAGGGAGATGAGAACACCAGCAATTGGGGTAGCTTTAGGTGCACACTGAGAAGATGACACAGTACATCGACTGTAATTACTGCAGCTACCTGCCTGTGGTATAGGATCTGAAGAACATGAGCAATTGGGGTAGCTTCAGGTGTACACTGTGCAGGTGGCACAATACACCGACTGTAATTAATACAGCTGCCTGTGGTATAGGACCAGAGCAACACCGGCAATTGGGGTAGCTTCAGGTGTACACTGTGCAGGGGGCACAATACACCGCCTGTAACTGCTGCAGCTGCCAGTGGTATAGGACCAGAACAACACAAGCAATTTGGGTAGCTTCAGGTGTACACTGTGCAGGTGGCACAATACACCGACTGTAATTACTGCAGCTGCCTGTGGTATAGGACCAGAACAACACCAGCAATTGGGGTAGCTTCAGGTGTACACTGTGCAGGTGGCACAATACACTGACTGTAACTGCTGCAGCTTCCTGTGGTATAGGACCAGAACAACACGAGCAATTGGGGTAGCTTCAGGTGTACACTGTGCAGGTGGCACAATACACTGACTGTAACTGCTGCAGCTGCCTGTGGTATAGGACCAGAACAACACGAGCAATTGGGATAACTTCAGGTGTACACTGTGCATGTGGCACAATACACCGACTATAACTGCCGCAGCTGCCTGTGGTATAGGACCAGAACAACACAAGCAATTGGGGTAGCTTCAGGTGTACACTGTGCAGGTGGCACAATACACTGACTGTTATTACTGCAGCTGCCTGTGGTATAGGACCAGAACAACACCAGCAATTGGGGTAGCTTCAGGTGTACACTGTGCAGGGGGCACAATACACCGACTGTAATTGCAATAGGTTCAAAGGAAATGTCTCTATGAGCCGCAACACACTACGCAAGGTCGCCACGCAGGCAGCCTTATATAGTGTGGGACGTGTACTAAACCCCCGAGCCATAATTGGCCACAGGCCACTCGAATTTGGAGCGAATGGCCCATAAAGTTCTGGTTTCGTCGAACAGGCGAACAGCCAGTTTTCGAGTCAAACATGAGTTTCAAAGAGGTTTGTTGGTGCCCACTTAGCTGGTGCCTCTGTGACTGAAGTTGGCAATTTATTTGCCGTGTAGCAAGGTACGGTATCGAAGGTCATGACAGCATATACAGTTTCTGGGAAAACATCATCTGATAAGCACAGTTGACATGGTCAACTGACTGAAAGAAACAAAAGGATATTGTGCAGGATTGTGATCTGGATATTTGCGTGATCCACTAAGAATTGTATTTGTCAAATCTTAGAAGAATTCAGGCCGTCTTGGATGTCCAACACCATATTAGGATCACCTATGGAATATTTGGGGTATTGCAGTTATCCCCATCACACCACCCACAGTTTTAAAGCGTTAGTAAAGGAAAAAAGAATTAAGATAAAAAAGATGTCATACTTACCCGCTCTATGCAATGGTTTTGCACAGAGCAGCCCCGATCCTCCTCTTTTTGGGTCCCCCGCCGGCATTCTGGGCCCATGTCTCTTGACAGTTTGTTCGGCCCCCCAAACCGACCACAATGCATTGCAGCGCTGAAAAGTGCATTGCAAACCCTGATTGGCTGAAGCAGTGAAAGCTTCAGCCAATCAGGGCACAGAGCACAGTCATGATTGAAAACTGTCATCATGACTTTATCCAATCATGGCTCAATCCCACCCCACAGTATAAAAGTATTCCTTCAATGACAGCCATTTTCAGTGTGATTTCGGTTTGAAGAGAAATAGAACATGGCTCTGTTCAGTGCTATCTGTTAGTTAGTGTGCCATACTGTGCTATTTTGCTTTAATTGTGAGTTTAGAATATTCGTTTAGTGTCAGTCTAGGGATAGTGTGAGTGTAGTGGGGCCATCATTCAGCTGTGCATAGTGTGCATGAGAATGAGAAAGTTTAAAATGAATGATAATAACATCACCTATCGGGAGCCCCTATAGTATTGCTTCAATCCATACCAAAGCTTATTAACCACTTTCAGACCGGACCATTTTGCTGGTAAATGACCAGAGGTCTTTTTACAATTTGGCACTGCGCTGCTTTAACTGGTAATTGCGCGGTCATGCAATGTTGTACCCAAACAAAATTTGCGTCCTTTTCTTCCCACAAATAGAGCTTTCTTTTGATGGTATTTGATTGCCTCTGCGATTTTTATTTTTTGCGATATAAATGGAAAAAGACCGCAAATTTTGAAAAAAAATTATATTTTCTACTTTTTGTTATTAGAAAAATCCAATAAACTCAATTTTAGTCATACATTTAGGCCAAAATGTATTCAGCCACATGTCTTTGGTAAAAAAAAAGTCAATAACTGTATATTTATTGGTTTGCGCAAAAGTTGTCACATCTACAAACTAAGGTACGTTTTCTGGAATTTACGCAGCTTTTAGTTTACGACTGCCTATCTCATTTCTTGAGGTGCTAAAATGGCAGGGCAGTACAAACCCCCCCCAAATGACCCCATTTTGGAAAGTAGACCCCCTAAGGAAATTGATAAGTGGCATGTTGAGCCCATTGAATATTTTATTTTTTTGCCTCAAGCGATTGAATAATGACACAAAGTTGTCACTAAATGATATATTGCTCACACATGCTATGGGCATATGTGAAATGACACCCCAAAATAAATTCTGCTGCTTCTCCTGAGTACGGGGATACCACATGTGTGGGATTTTTTGGGAGCCTAGCCGCCTACGGGGCCCCGAAAGCCAAGAACCGCCTTCAGGTTTTCTAAGGGCGTAAATATTTGACTTCACTCCTCACTACCTATTACAGTTTTGAAGGCCATAAAATGCCAAGATGGCACAAAACCCACACAAATGACCCCATTTTAGAAAGTAGACACCCCAAGCTATTTGCTGAGAGGCATGTTGAGTCCATGGAATATTTTATATTTTGCCACAAGTTGCGGGAAAATTACAAACTTTTTTTATTTTTAATTTTTTTTCACAAAGTTGTCACTAAATGATATATTGCTCACGCATGCCATGGGCATATGTGAAATGACACCCCAAAATAAATTCTGCTGCTTCTCCTGAGTACGGGGATACCACATATGTGGGACTTTTTGGGAGCCTAGCCGCGTACGGGGCCCCGAAAACCAAGCACCGCCTTCAGGCTTTCTAAGGGCGTTACAGTTTTGAAGGCCATAAAATGCCAAGATGGCACAAACCCCCCCCCAAATGACCCCATTTTGGAAAGTAGACACCCCTAAATTTAGGGGTACACTAGTGAGACTAGGTAATAAATGGCGGGTGCCCTGAAACTATAAAAAAATAACTAACCAACCAGCGTCACCTGTAACAGTTATATGGTGATCACTGGTGAAAGGGTTAACTAGGGGGCAATCAGGGGGCTTTATGCGGTAGTATATGGGGGTCCCTGGCGCTATAAAAAGCTGCGGCGAACCTAAATACCTACCTGCCTAACTAGCGTCACCTGTGACACTAATACAGCGATCAGAAAAACGATCGCTTATTAGGCTGGGTTCACACTGGAGCGATGCAGGAACGCCACGAATCCGCGGCGGGTTCCCGCATCGCATGCCTCCCGGCGGCAGTTCACACTGCCCTATGTGAACTGCTGGGAGTGTCAGTGAAATGTTAATGACACCCCCAGATCAGTTCGCATATCGCAGTGCGATCTGCAAACTCGGATCGCATGGTGTGAACACCCATGCGATCCGATTCTGCTGCGGACCAAAAAAAGGGTCCCGTGCGAGTTTGCGGCGGGTGCGGCGGGTGCGACACGAATTCAGCCATACTATCTGTATGGCTGAACTCGAATCGCACAGAGATCGGATGTGATTTGCACTGCAGTGCGGTGCGAATCACATCCGTTCTGATAAACCGCTGCAATGTGAACCCAGCCTTAGTGACACTGGCGACGGGGGGTGATCACGGGGTTAAACCTTTATTGGGGGGGTTAGGGGGGTACCTTAGAACTAAAGGGGGCTAACCCTAACTGCCCTAACAGTTATTACAGTCACAAATGACACCCGCCGGGTGATCAGGGGGTTAAACCTTTATTAGGTAATAAATGGCGGGTGCCCTGAAACTATAAAAAATAACTAACCAACCAGCGTTACCTGTAACAGTTATATGGTGATCACTGGTGAAAGGGTTAACTAGGGGGCAATCAGGGGGCTTTATGCGGTAGTATATGGGGGTCCCTGGCGCTATAAAAAGTTGCGGCGAACCTAAATACCTACCTGCCTAACTAGCGTCACCTGTGACACTAATACAGCGATCAGAAAAATGATCGCTTATTAGGCTGGGTTCACACTGGAGCGATGCGGGAACGCCACGAATCAGCGGCGGGTTCCCGCATCGCATGCCTCCCGGCGGCAGTTCACACTGCCCTATGCGAACTGCTGGGAGTGTCAGTGAAATGTTAATGACACCCCCAGATCAGTTCGCATATCGCAGTGCGATCTGCAAACTCGGATCGCATGGTGTGAACACCCATGCGATCCGATTCTGCTGCAGACCAAAAAAAGGGTCCCGTGCGAATTTGCGGCAGGTGCGGCGGGTGCGGCGCGAATTCAGCCATACTATCTGTATGGCTGAACTCGAATCGCACAGAGATCGGATGTGATTTGCACTGCAGTGCGGTGCGAATCACATCCGTTCTCATAAACCGCTGCAATGTGAACCCAGCCTTAGTGACACTGGCGACGGGGGGTGATCACGGGGTTAAACCTTTATTGGGGGGGTTAGGGGGGCACATTAGAACTAAAGGGGGCTAACCCTAACTGCCCTAACAGTTATTACAGTCACAAATGACACCAATGCAAAAAAAAAATGCAATTGGTGTCACTGTGACTGGGGGGGGCAGGGGTAATTGGGGGGGTGATCGGGGGGTAAAGGGGGGGTGTGAGTGTGCCTGGCATGTTCTACTGTGTAGTGTCGTGTTGGTGTAACTCACCGATCCTCTCTCCTCGGTGCCGGAACGAAAAATACCGACACGGAGGAGAGATTACATCACTTCCTCTCCTGTGTTTACATTACAGGAGAGGAAGTGATGTCACGGAGCATTTCTATTCGTCGGGAGCGATCGCGAGGGGGTGGCCATGAATGAATGGCCGCCCCCTCATCCCGGATCACTCCCGAACGAATACCGACCGCCGCAGGCACCGGGGGGGGGGCCCGATCGGGCCCCCCACCCGCGGGAAGGCAGGGACGTATATATACGCCCATATGCCTGCCCGTGCCATTCTGTCGACGTATATCGTCGTGCGGCGGTCGGCAAGTGGTTAAAATCAGATATAAAACAATTTAAATCAAAATCAATGTTCAAGCCATTAGGTGAGAGAGTACACATCTCAAATATCCATCTGGATTCACTCTTACTCAATTTCCTTACTTTATTACCCCCCCTCCAGTGGGGTTTATACTTGTCGATAGCCCAAAATTTGAGACCTGTGGGATTTTTTGTTTTGACATAATACAAAATGTTGTGAGACATTATGTTTGGGGAAACCGTCCCTGATGTCCTGTATATGTTCTCGTATTCGTTTCCACATGGGGCTTTTAGTTCTTCCTATATATTGCAATGAACATGGACACTGAAATATATACACTACCCCTTCCATTCTGCATGAAATAAAGTCCTTAATTTGATATTTTTTTGTGGTATTAGACATAAATTTAGTACATTTTTGGCTATTTAGATTATTATTAGGTATTTCTACAGGCATAGCATCTCCTACAGGGAAAAAATCCTTTTCCCTGGAAGAAAGTAAGTTCATTGGATTTCTTAGGTGGGTTCGGAACATTTTTGGCCAAGTCCCTCAAGGTAGGTGCCCTCCAATAGATGAAGCAAGGTTTATCAGGTAGAATAGTTTGGAGTTGTCTATCTGCTTGTAGGAGTGACCAATACTTTTTAAAAATACATTAAACTTGCCTATGCTGTATGTGATAATTCATAATTATTATAATTCCTAATACTGTGTTGGTTTCTTCTCTTTGTCTTGGATCAATTGATCCCGCGGTATTTCATACACTTCCTGGATCTTCTGTTTTATGAAATGTTTATTATATATGAGTTCATCCCCTATCATGTTTACTTGTTCCAGCAAAACACTTTGGCTCGTACAATTTCTTCTAAGCCATATCATTTGTACTTTGGGTATGTTAATGAGCCATGGGTCATAATGGCAACTGTCTACACGTATATAACTATTTCTTTCTACAGGTTTGAAAAAAGTTTTAGTCGTTATTCTGTTGTCTTCTTCTTGTATTTCCAGATCCAGAAATTGAATAGTTTTATCGCTAATCTTATATATGAGTTTAATATTTTTTGGATTATCATTCAATTTCTCAAAAAATTGGACCAGACTGCTTTCATCACCATTCCAAATTACAACGCAGTCATCTATAAACCTCCTATATAGAATCAACTGGTTAGGGACATTGGATAAATATATTGACAACGCTCTGTGCATATTTTGCAACCATTCAAATCCCATTTAATTGCCTGTAGTAATCGGTATTGTGCCATACATACTTATGTTGCAATCCAAAGGCTAAACATCTCAAAATAAATCTCAAAAATCTTTTTTGCTTTGAGATAAGATTGCCAAATGTATCCAAGGCCAATCTAGATGCTTTTATCGTCTCCTCATGATCTATTATCGTGTATAGCGATGATATGTCTGCTGTGGCTATCAAATACTTCTGCTGCAGGGTCTTTTCTATAGTGTTTAATATCTGGATTAGATGTTTAGTATCCCTTAAATAAACAGGTGTTTGTGGTACCAGGGGTTGCATGAACTTGTCCACATATTCACCTAGTCTTGCATTTGGATTGAATTCCATTAAAGTGGTTGTAAACCCTCCCCCACAACTTTGTCCCATGTAAATCAGCATAAAAATCCCTAATGAACACTGCTTGTAGATCTCTCCTTACTTGCTTAGTATTGTTGTAATCCTTGTTGTTCTGTAGAATGAAGTCACTGAGCATGCCCAGATCTCCCCTGATTTAAGGCACACTCTCTATGTCTTATCTATCTGTTATCAGGACTTCCTACAGCACAGCTCTGAACTCTGCTAATCACTCAGAGTTTCCTCCTACACACCATGTGACCTCACATAGACTAAATATTGGCCATTACTGCAGTCTTATCAGCTGAAGCTGATAAGTCTGAAAAAGGGAAACATTAGACATCGGGCACAAGAAAATACTATGAACTAAACAAGTCAGCTATGAACAGGGAAGCAGGGTTGCCATAGAAACTTTGGATTGAGAAGGAGGCTTGGTTAACAGTACAGGAAGTGCTCAATGTAAGGGCGGAAATACACTCCACTGTGGACTCAGAAAACAATACTTAAGATGGCGCTGCCTAACCCCTGGAAACAAGTTTTTTAAAAGTTTCTTTAAACAGTAAGTAATATTAGATTTGGGCTGGATTACAGTGGCTATAGTCTGATAATGACTTATTATAATGGACTAAATGAAAAATAAGCATCAGAGTGGGAGAGTTTACTTCCTCTTTAATTATAGGTGTTCCTGGAGGGTAGGTTTGATCCTTGTGTATCTTTGGTACCGTGTAGATGATTGCTGCCTTACAGGTATTAGATATTTTTCATACTTCCTCTTAGCATTAGTTCTGATAATTCATCAGTTTTATATACGTGTTAGGATCACTCAATTGGTCCGACAATTCCTTGTTATAGTATATTTTCAATAGCACAACAATAGCTCCCCCTTTATCAGCGGGTCTGATCACAAAGTTTTTTATTTTCCTCTAGTTCCTTTATACCTCTTGGGGATCACTCATTCTTTTTACTTTTAATTTCTCCAGATCCTGTGTAACCATTTTATTAAACACTTCTATATGTACATTATTGTGAACTTGTGGATTAACCACTTCAGCCCTGGACCATTTTGCTGGCCAAAGACCAGACCACTTTTTGCGATTCGGCACTGCGTCGCTTTAACTGACAATTGCGCGGTCATGCAACCTGGCTCCCAAACAAAATTGACGTCCTTTTTTTCCCACAAATAAAGCTTTCTTTTGGTGATATTTGATCACCCCTGCGGCTTTTATTTTTTGCGCTATAAACAAAAATAGAGTGACAATTTTGAAAAAAAACACATTATTTTTTACTTTTTGTTATAATAAATATCCCCCAAAAATATATAAAAAAACATTTTTTTCCCTCAGTTTAGGCCGATACAATTCTTCTACATATTTTTGGTAAAAAAAAAAAAAAAATCACAATAAGCGATTATTGATTGGTTTGCGCAAAAGTTATAGCGTTTACAAAATAGGGGATAGTTTTATGGCATTTTTATTAATAATTTCTTTTTTTTTACTAGTAATGGCGGCGATCAGCGATTTTTATTGTGACTGCGACATTATGGCGGACACAGACATTTTTGACACATTTTTGGGACCATTGTAATTTATACAGCAATCACTGCTATACAAATGCAGTGATTCCTGTGTAAATGACACTGGCAGTAAAGAGGTTAACCAGTGGGTGGCAGTGTAGGGGTTAAGTGTTCCTAGGGGCGTGTTACTAACTGTTGGGGGCTGGGCTTTCTTTTAGTGAACACTGATCTCTGCTCCAATCACATGGAGCAGAGATCAGTGTCACTTGTTGCTAGGCAGAACGGGGAGATGCTGTTTACAACAGCATCTCCCAGTTCAGCCACCCCGTGAGACGATCGCGGGTATGCTTGCAGCGATCGAGTCCGCGGGACCCGAGACCGGACTCATGTGGGGTCCCGACTGGTCCCAACCGACACAATTAACACCCAAAGACCAATTTTTCTGCACCTGTTTGACAGGTGCATATCATTGCATTTTTTTACAGAAAGGTCAATTCCTGCTTTCATCAAGATTACCTCTATAGGGTTACGGTGGGAAGGCGCCACCGACACCCAAAGACCAATTTTTATGTACCCATTACTTCTATCCCAAGGCAAAGTGACAACAGAATATATCCAAAAAATCTCTAATCTTGTTCCCAGTGCACTAACTTGTGGCCTCATCATACACACTGGCTCCTCAGCTGTTGCTGAGCAAAATAAAGGCAGCTTGCAGGGAGAATGTAATTTTTTTGGCTTTATAAATGCAATTATTGCTGCAGCAGATTCTAGACATAGTACAGATCTGCCACTTTACACGTAGACTGCACAGGCACTATATTGTAAGGATTTTTTTCAATTTTATGCTTTCACTTGAAAAATCCAAAAATAACTGCTCATTTAAAAATGATGTTTTTTACAAACTTTTTAATTGATATTATTAGATTATATTTATTGATGTCCCCCAGGGCAGGACCCGAACCCCTATAACTATTGTATGCCCAATTACTTGCATATAAGCCTTCAAAATGAGCACTTTTAAATTTTGATGTTCGGGGTTTGTTACTTGGGTCCGAACTTTTGCGGTGTTCGGAAGCTCTGGTACGAACCGAACAGGGGTCTGCTCGGCCCATCCCTAATCACTGCTATTATTAGTCAAAAAATAAATAAGTAATAAAAATGCCATAAATCTATCCCCTATTTTGTAGATTCTATAACTTTTGCACAAACTAATCAATATACACCTATTGCGCGATTTTTATTACCAAAAATATGTAGAAGAATACATATTGGCCTAAACTGAGGAACAAAATTAGCTTTTTAAAAGAAATTGGGGATAATTATTATAGCAAAAAGTACAAAATAGTGTTTGTTTCAAAATTGTCGCTCTTTTTTTGTTTATAGCACAAAAAATAAAAACCACAGAGATGATCAAATACCACCAAAAGAGAATTCTATTTGTTTGTTTGGGTACAGCGTTGCACGACCACGCAATTGTCAGTTAAAGCGACGCAGTGCCGTATCGCAAAAAATAGCCTGGTCATTGAGCAGCCAAATCTTCCGGGGCTTAAGTGATTAACGGCATCCCAGTCTCAGTTGATGGGTTCAAGCATTTGTGAGGTCAGAGACTGATGTGGAAGAGAAAGCCTGGCTCGCAGTCTATGCTCTAATTCAACCCAAAGGTGTTCTGTTGGGTTGCGTTCAGGACTCTGTGCTGGCCAGTCAAGTTCCTCCACCCCAAACTCGCTGATCCATGTCTTTATGGACCTTGCTTTGTGCACTAGTGCGTAGTCATGTTGGAACAGGAAAGGGCCATCCACAAACTGTTCCCACATGAAATTGTACAAAATGTCTTGGTATGCTGATGCCTTAAGAATTCCCTTGACTGGAACTAAGGGGCCAAACCCAACCTCTAAAAAAAACAACCCTAAGCATAATCCCCCCTCCATCAAATGATTTAGACCAGTGTGCAAAGCAAGGTCCAGAAAGACACGTCTGTTCAGAAGTTGAAATTTCAGCTTTGGCTGTAGCAATACAAACTTCAGTTAAAAAGTATTATATGATAATGGCTATATGAATTTTTATTTTGACAAAAAGTTCATCAAATGGGCCGTAAGCAGGAAAAGAGTCTGGTGAATGGTCTACTTGGCTCCAAAAATAGGCTGTGCAAAAAAAAAAAAACTATTAGTGAGTGTCTGATATGTTTTGCAGTAATAAGATCATCAGATCAGCACATACAGTATCTCACAAAAGTGAGTACACCCCTCACATTTTTGATTATTTTATGTCTTTTCATGTGATGTCACTGAAGAAATTAAACTTTGCTACAATGTAAAGTAGTGAGTGTACAGCTTGTGTAACAGTGTAAATTTACTGTCCCCTCAAAATAACTCAACACACAGCCATTAATGTCTAAACCGCTTGCGACAAAAGTATATATATATATATATATATATATATATATATATATAGTTAATTTCCTGGAATATTTTTTTTCTTGGATTTTTTGCTGTCTGTGTCCTACTTGGTAGATTCAAACTATTAGTGTTGGTAAACATTGAGACAGGAAATGTAGGAAAAATCTTCCCAAAAAGACACAACAAAAAATGGAAACCTAATGGGGGTTTAAACAAATTTTAAGTTCTATCCAAAACAAACAAACATAAAAAAAGTTCTGGTTAGAGGTGCACATTGAAAGAAAGTGATGGAGAGTAGTAAATGTGGTAAAAACTCTACATACTCTACACTTCCTAGTAAAATATATATTACTCTAGTATTCTACTATACTCACAGGGGCATTTCTTAATGAATAGCAAAGTCTTTGTGTAATATGTGAATCAGTATCCCTTCTCCTAAAGGGTGTGTAGGCGTGGCCTAAGGTGAATTCACTCGCGGCAGCGGCAGTGAATTCAAAACACGCTGACACCCACATCCATTGAAATGTAATTTTAAACCTCTAATGTGTGAGTAGCTTTCTTTTTACCTTAATAAAGTTTTAAAAAAACTGGATTACACTATGTTTGCCCCATCTTGCTTTTAATGAGGAAATCTTTGGATTACCACTGGATTTTAACTGGACCAGCTCTGCACAGCGACACAGGGGCTTACACTGTGGAGGCGCATTAACCCCTTAAGGGGAGAGGGAGCTGGTGAGTGCGGATTATTGTCTTTTCACGTGAAAAATCGCACCGGTCGCAGTCCAGGAATCCACTGAAAATTAAAGCACACAGTCACCTTTGCTAGAGAAGAATTTTTATTGGAGCTGTACTGTCTTTTTTGTCCTTTTTGCCTTTTTGCCGTTGGACTTTTATATCAACTAAAAAACGCACGCTATAATTTAGCAACTATATAATCGCACAAGGACAGATCATTTATATACTATGGCACTCTAAGCAGCACACAGCACTTTTTTGCAGTGGCTTTTGTCATTATTGTCAATAATGCACTTTCTTGCATGTTTAGCACTTTAGCATCTTTGCACTTCTGATAAATCGCAATAAGTGAATTTAATGTTTATATGTGAAGTAGGTTTTTTCACAAATTTTTTTATGCATATGGCTAGGGATTTATACACGTATCATACCCACTTGATGTTTTTCATACAATATTGGTTTCTTTTTATTTTCATTTTTGTATATCATTTTATGTGAGACATTTTTTGAGAGATATTGTCACGTAGGCACTTTTCAGTTACACCTTTTATATATTTTTTGACACAAAAACAAAGTATAAATCAATAGCAGGTGAGCCTGCAGTATGTGCAATTAATAGTAGGTGAGCGCCGTTACTACCACTTCGGGCACATATTCATGTAGCGGAGATATGTATGTCTTCATCTAAGGCATTTCGAACGTACTTTCAGGAGTAGAAATTGAAGAATCCTTTGTTCGTTCAATAGTTGGTTTATTGTTCAGAAAGATAAGCAAAGACAAGATTGACATCTGGTAACATATGGCATGGTTTTGGCTTCTAAGGTGGTAGGTACTTCTGGTGTTACATTTTCAAAGTATAGAGTTCCTTCTCTTCCCACCAATCTCCCCCAACTCTCATAATCCTACTCCATTCTTATACTGTTTCATGATGTTATGTCAGTATATCCTAATAACACCCATATTTGCATATATACCTAATATGGTTCTGTCTATAGATATGTAGCATAACTCCACCCATTGTCCTGACATGGTAACTCAAAAATAGAAATACCTACTCAGCAAAACCACTCCTCCCTATACTCTCTGTTGTTCTGTGACCTTCAGAAACCATAACTTATTACCGTACATATAACTTACATATATTTTCAGAAACTTTTATCACTTAAAATATTAATTAACTCAAAAACTTCTAACACACATTAAAATAAACATCTGTTCAATGGATTTCCTACATTGGTCATGAGAAGTATGTTTCTATCTTTATATACAGCATCTCTATTTTTGCGGCAAATTCATTCCGAAGCCACTGTGAAATGTTTTTTTGAAATCCTTGTTCCTCAGACTGTAGATGACAGGATTGAGGAGAGGAAGTATCACTGTGTAAAACACAGACACAACTTTGTCACCAGAAGAGTTACGATAAGTACTTGGCCAAAAATAATTAAAAAAAATGGAGCCAAAATATACAAAGACCACTGTTAGGTGAGAGGTACAAGTAGAGAAAACTTTACTCCTATTACCCTTAGCTTGAATCTTAAGAACTGTTTTGAATATATATGCATATGACAGGAAGGTCAACATGAGAGACCCAACTCCAAGGAAGCCACCCAAGAGAAGAATAAGCACTATGTTGAAGTAGATGTCACTGCAGGAGATCTTAAACAATTGTGGAAGGTCACAGAAGAAGCTTTCTATAATATCTGATGCACAAAATTTTAATTTTAAGGCATAAAGTGTGTGACTTAAAGAATGGATAACGCTGAGACACAACACAATGGACACCAACTGCGCACACACTTTCCAACTCATGATCTGTGTGTAATGTAATGGCTTACAAATGGCGGTATATCGATCAAAGGACATGACGGTTAACAGAAAAGCCTCACAACTGGCAAAGAATATAAAGAAGAAGACTTGGGTTATACAGGCCTTTATGGAAATTTTCCTTGTGTTGGCGTAAAAGTCAAATAATATTCGTGGGACGGTTAATGAGGAGTAAGAGAGGTCCAAACCAGCCAGGTTCCCAATGAAGAAATACATAGGTACATGGAGGTGAGAGTTAGTGACTATGAGGAAAATGATCAGCAAATTCCAGATTATTGTAAATAGGTAGATGAGAAGGAAGAAGAGAAACAGTGGGAGCTGAAGAGCTGGAAGGTCAGACAATCCAGAGAGAAATAATTCCTTCAGTAATGTCTGATTTCCCATTCCAATATATTTCCTTGTGTTTTAAATAGAAAAAAAGTTACTCTCATCTATGTTTCAGCTGTTAATCATCCAAAACACTATAAAATCAAGCCTTACATTTAGAACTTTTTTTTTTCTTTAAGAACAACTGAAACCTACAAAAAAAATACAATTCATGCTATCCTGTGTCTTAAAGGAAGACTTAACTTATGACAATCTAAAACATGAAGTGAGAAATTCTACCGGAAAAGTTAAGATGTTGACTGAAGTTGACTGAAATTGGTTTCTTGTTACTATCATCGATGTTTAATGTTATAAAACTTCACTAAAATTCTCATATATTGGCAGAGTGTAATATCCATTGTCCATCATTCATGAGACAGAGAAAAGTCACTTATTCCTGCCACATCAGAAAAAAATTTAATTTGAATTTTGGCCTTACCTGAAAAAAAAATTATGATTGTATTTTTTGCCATAGTCCTGCCTTTATTATGAGAGTGAAATACAATCATTTCTATAGATGAAAAAATTCAGTCTGGTAAATTGTTGTATTTTCTCATTTGCCATAAAGTGAGACCTCACGACAGCAAATTCAGTTAAAGGCCCTCAATTATCAAACTTAATCGCATGAAGGTACCTTACTCTGATACTAAAGTCTTGTTTTTTTCATTTAAAAATAACAAACCTGTTATACTGACCTGCTCTGTGTAATGGTTTTGCACAGAGCAGCCCAGATCCTCCTCTTCTTGGGTCCTTCTTTACCACTCATTGCCCTGGCCTCCTGTTAAATGCCCCCACAGCAAGCAGCTTTCTATGGGGGCACCCGAGTAAAAGCTCCATTTATCCATTCAGACACGGAGCCATGACCCTACCCCACCCCCTCTCTCTCCTCATTGGTTCACTGACTTTGACTTTGAAGCGCCATTGGCTCCCGCTACTGTCTCAGCCAGTGAGGAGGGGCCTCTAGTGCAACATTGCTGAATCGGAGGGAGGTCAGGTAAGTGTTAGGGGGGCTGAGGGGGGTGCTGTACATAGAAGGTTGTTGTTCTTAATGCATAGAATGCTTTAAAGTGGAGTTCCACCCAAAAGTGGAACTTTCACTCCTTTGTCTCCTCTCCCCCTCCGGTGCCACAACTGCACCTTTCGGGGGAAGAGGGACAGGATACCTGTCTTTGACAGGTATCCTGTTCCCACTTCTGGGAGTCTGGGCCACGGCCCGTGACATCACCACAGGGCTCCCTCCGCCTCCCTCCTTCTCTCCCTGTTGCCAGGCCAGTAGGAGAGAGGAGTGGGGCCTCGCGCATGTGCAGTAGGGTTCCTGGCGTGAAGCCGTAAGGCTACACTGCCGGGTACCTTTACCCGAAATGGCAGCGGCAGCACCCGACAGCTGATGGAAACCATCAGCTGCGGTGCTGACATCGCTGGACCTTGTCCTATTGTTAAAAGCCAGCAGCTGCTGTATGTGTAGCTGCTGGATTTTAACTCCTTTTGGGGCGGAACACCGATTTAAGATAAAAAAAAAATCTTCTGTCTTTACAACCACTTTAAGGCAGATCTAATTACTAAAATCTCATATAAGCTGGAACTTGGCAATATTATCTCATATGTTGTTTACATTTGTTGTAGCTCTCATTAAAGTACAGAGGAACTTCGGATTGCAAAAAACGCGGTTAACGAGCGTTTCGCAATACAAGCTATTTAAAAAAAAAAATCCTGACTCGATTTGCGAGTGTTGCCTCACAAGACGAGCATGATTCAAGTCGCTGGGGTGTGCAGTACCGCATTTGGCCAGAGGTGTGGGGGCACCAGTGACACTCGGAGACACTCAGAGACACTCCATTCCCGGGTGTCTCTGAGTGTCTCCGGCACCCCCATCACCTCTGGCCACTTTAATTATCTGAGTTTCCATTGATTCCTATGTGGAAACTCGCTTTGATATACGAGTGTTTTGGATTACAAGCATGCTTCTGGAACAGATTATGCTTGTAATCCAAGGTACTACTGTATAACTAAGGCTGGCCATACACTATACAATTTTCTTGTTCAATTTTCTTTAGATTTACCTTCAGCTATGTAGTGCAAGGGCCTGCCTGACTGCATACACATTAACCACTTAAGCCTGGGACCATTTGGCTGGCCAAAGACCAGAGCACTTTTTGCGATTCGGCATTGCGTTGCTTTAACTGACAATTGCGCGGCCGTGCAAAGTAGCTCTCAAACAAAATTTACGTCCTTTTTTTCTCACAAATAGAGCTTTCTTTTGGTGATATTTGATCACCTCTGTGGTTTTAATTTTTTGTGCTATAAACAAAAAAATAGCGACAATTTTGAAAAAAATGCATTATCTTTTACATTTTGCTATAATAAATATCCCCAAAAAATTTATAAAAAACATTTTTTCCTCAGTTTAGGCTGATGCACATTCTTCTACATATTTTTGTTAAAAAAAAAAAAAAATCGCAATAAGCGTTTATTGATTGGTTTGCACAAAAGTCACAGCGTTTACAAAATAGGGCATAGTTTTATGGCATTTTTATTAATATTTTTTTTTTTTTACTAGTAATGGCGGTGATCAGCGATTTTTATTGTGACATTATGGCTGACACATCAGACATTTTTTACACATTTTTGGGACCATTGTCATTTATACAGCAATCAGTGCTATACAAATGCACTGATTCCTGTGTAAATGACGCTGGCAGTGAAGGGGTTAATTAGTAATGGCAGCGATCAGCGATTTTTATCATGACTGCAACATTATGGTGGACAGATCGGTCACTTTTGGTCCGATTTTGGGACCATTCACATTTATACAGTGATACAGTGGGGATCGAAAGTTTGGGCACCCCAGGTAAAAATGTGTATTAATGTGCATAACGAAGCCAAGGAAAGATGGAAACATCTCCAAATGGCATCACATTACAGATTAGACATTCTTATAATATGTCAAAAAAGTTAGATTTTATTTCCATCATTTACACTTTCAAAATTACAGAAAACAAAAAAATGGCGTCTGCAAAAGTTTGGGCACCCTGCAGAGTTAATATCTTGTACTGCCCCCTTTGGCAAGTATCACAGCTTGTAAATGCTTTTTGTTGCCAGCCAAGAGTCTTTCAATTCTTGTTTGAGGTATCTTTGCCCATTCTTCCTTACAAAAGTGTTCCAGTTCTTTGAGATTTCTGGGCTGTCTGTCACGTACTGCTCTTTTAAGGTCTATCCATAGATTTTCAATAATGTTGAGGTCAGGAGATTGTGAAGGCCATGGCAAAACCTTCAGTTTACTCCTCTTGATGTAATCCCCCGTGGATTTTGAGGTGTGTTTAAGATCATTATCCATTTGTAGAAGCCATCCTCTCTTTAACTTCAGCTTTTTCACAGAGG
Organism: Lithobates pipiens; assembly: GCF_037356315.1. Lineage (NCBI taxonomy): Eukaryota > Metazoa > Chordata > Amphibia > Anura > Ranidae > Lithobates > Lithobates pipiens. The sequence continues at coordinate 145,743,170 of NW_027507789.1, forward strand.
GCATCAAGTTACCATCCAAAATTTGCTGAAATTTTATCGAATCCATTTTTCCTTCTACTCGTAAAATGTTCCCTGTGCCACTGGCTGCAATACAACCCCAAAGCATGATTGATCCACCCCCATGCTTAACAGTTGGACAGAGGTTCTTTTCATTAAATTCTGTGCCCTTTCTTCTCCAAACGTACCTTTGCTCAGTCCGGCCAAAAAGTTCTGTTTTAACCTCATCGGTCCACAGAACTTGTTTCCAAAATGCCTCAGGCAAGTCTATATGTTCATTTGCAAAGTTCAAACACTGATTTTTGTGGTGAGGACGTAGAAGAGGTTTTCTTCTGATGACTCTTCCATGAAGACCATATTTGTACAAGTATCTCTTTATAGTGGAGTACCACAACTCCAGTGTCTGCCAGATCTTTCTGGAGGGATTGTGCAGTCAAACGTCTGTTTTGAATTGCTTTTCTCACAATCCTGCAAGCTGTTCTGTCTGATATTTTTTCTCGGTCTTCCAGATTTTGCTTTAACTTACACTGTTCCTGATGACTGCCATTTCTTTATTACATTCCGAACAGAGGCTATTGACATCTGAAAACGCTTTGCTATCTTCTTATAGCCTTCTCCAGCTTTGTGAGCGTCAACTATTTTCAGTTTCAGTTTTCTAGACAACTGCTTAGAAGAACCCATGGTGCTGATTGTTGGGACAAGGTCAGATGAGTCTGGCCATTTAAAACCTTTGAGATTGACATCCCCTAGTCTTCCCAGATGATGATTGAGAACAATCCATGACACTGGCAGGTCTCAGCTTTGCAAAGGGGGCAGTCCATGCTATATATTCTGCAGGGTGTCCAAACTTTTGCAGATGCCATTTTTTTGTTTTCTGTAATTTTGAAAGTGTAAATGATGGAAATAAAATCTAACTTTTTTTTGGACATATTATAAGAATGTCTAATCTGTAATTTGATGCCATTTGGAGATTTTTCCATCTTTCCTTGGCTACGTTATGCACATTAATACACATTTTTACCTGGGGTGCCCAAACTTTCGATCCCCACTGTAAGTGCAATTAAAAATGCATTGATTATTGTGTAAATGTAACTGGCAGTGAAGGGGTTAACCACTAGGTGACACTGTAGGGGTTAAGTGTGTCCTAGAGAGTGATTCTAACTGTGGGGGTGAGGGGCTGTGTGTGACAACACTGATCACCGCTCCTGATCACAGGGAGCTGTGATCAGTGACAGTTTCACTAGGCAGAATGGGGAAATGCTTGTTTACATTAGCATTTCCCCATTCTTCCTCTCCGTGAGACGATAGCAGGTGTCCCACTCACGAAGCTTCCGGTGGGCACGCACCCGCAAGCAGCCTCTTAAAGGGCAACGTACAGGTATGTTAATTTGCCTGTACGTGCCCTTCTGCCACAGAATATCTGCATGAGGCGGTTGGGAAGTGGATAAAAGTGTTTAGGTTTGGCCTCATATTATATGGTTTTGGTAAATCGAAAGGAAAATTTTAGTTAAAAAAAAAAATGTATAATGTATGGCCAGCCTAAGTTCAAACTTTTTTTTCTTCATTTAGGATAGCATAGGAAACGGTGAAATCCCTGTTAGTTTTTCTGTCATCAGTGTCACGCTAGAAAATTTCCCTTTAGCATTCTGTTCTGTAGACACAATTATTGGTCAATAGCAAGCTCTCCAAAGTAAAGACATATCCCCTCTCAGACAAGTGTCCCCTTTGGAAGATTTCCCCTCTACGCCTCTTCTGGCGACAACTCAAATGTTGCATTTCCTATCACTTTCAGACTCCCAGACAATCAATGGTCACCAGGACAATAAAATAAGGTGAATCTCCCCAGCTGGAACACAGACAGCAATAAAAACCTGACAGAGGTTTCAATCCCTCACTCAAAAAAATAGAAAGCCTGATCCACCAACTGGCTTGTATACAGTTTTTGGGCAATTTTTTAGCATTTTGCAAAGGCACCCCTGAAGAAATCTCAAGGCACCCCAATGTGCCTGGGCACCCTGGTTGAAAAAGGCTGCTCTAGAGCAATGATGTGCAGCTGAAAAAAGTGTCAAGGATCTTGAGGGTAAAAAGACAACTGTACACAGTGCAGAGAGAAATCTAATGTCGTGTACACACGATTGGACTTTACGGCAGACTTGGTCCGGCGGACGGGAATCCATCGGACAATTCGATCGTGTGTGGGCTCCAGCGGACTTTTTTCCCCCAAAAGTCAGACGGACCTAGAAATAAAACATGTTTCAAATCTATCCGACTGACTCAAGTCCGATGGACTACAAATCGGGAGAACTGTTCCTCTGTGTGTTAGTCCGATGGACCAAATACGACACAAGGGCAGCTATTGGCTACTGGCTATTGAACTTCCTTGTTTTGTCCCTTTACGTCATCACGTTCAAAACAAACAGACTTTCGAAAGGACTTAGTCCGGTCGTGTGTGGCCAAGTCCGTTTGTTCAGAAAGTCCGTCGGACCTCCTCCGAAAGTCCGTCAGGAAGACTGTCAGACCTTGTCTGTCCAAAAGTCCGGTCATGTGTATGCGGCATTAGTATCACCCAATTACGGTTTAAATCTACTTTAACGTGTGCGAAAGACATGGCAAAGCACAGACCTGGAACAAGCATGCTTTAAGTGAGTATGAGAGTAGTGTCCGAAATACTTACTGTATCCCTGTATGCTTACTGTATCCCTGTTATGGGTCAGCAACTCAAACCCATATTCAAATCATCAGCATAATGGTCAGCCAAACAACATTCTTAAAGGGGGAGCTCGGCAATAGTAGTCGCCAATATTCTCTCATGACAGATCCCCTTGAATTTTAGAATGTCTGAAAGAGTATTTATTAATGTTTTCAATTTGATGAGTAAGGGCCAAAGTGGTATTTGTGATTATCAATGTAACTAAGGAGACTTCCTCTACAAAGCTGTACAAATATGAAGAAATATTCATATAACTACATATGAAGATAATTAATATATAAATGAACGGGTATTCAAGAAATGTCATGATCATGTGTCAATACTTAGTTCTTTAAAAATATGAAATATCAAACACAGGAAACAACCAGATGAATTATTAAAATGACCTTAAATAAAACATTTAATAGATTAATATATGTTTACATCAATCAAAGAAACACACAAGCATACAATGTGTAGAGTGACAACAGCATCATATTTATCAGCTTGTATAAAAAATAAATGTGACTATTTATCTGCCCTGTATCTAAAAAAAAAAAAAAAAAAGAATATTTTCCTTATCTCAGACCAAATAAATCAGTTCCATGTATTATTAGAAAGTTCTGTTTTAAGGGAAACAAAAAACTATCCTTTTCCTTTTTTACTATACCCTATTCCAGCAAAACTACAAGTCCCATCATGCTCTGCCTCTGGGTGTCATGCTTGTAGCTGTCATAGTCTTGCCATGCCTCATGGGACTTGTAGTTCTGCAACAGCTGGAGGTCCGCTAATTGAAAATCCCTGTCCTATTCTATATTTCGAAAGTGAGTACTTTCCTGAGAAAGTCATGTGACCGTAACGACACACGTTGGGTGGAGCTGGGTGACGTTCTGCTGATACTAGAAGTGACATGGGTACCTTCGAGCCCCACTGTCACTAGGAGCTATTTGCTCTTAACTCTAAATGTAAGTAATAATATTTTAAATAAACACCTTGTCAATACATACTACACTATGGGTAAAATGTCTGTTGAATTAATTCATATGCAGAATGGGGACTGTGGCGATTCTGTAAAAAAAAAAAAAAAAACACCCATTAGGTTGTATTCATTTTTACAAATGAAATGACTGATAATTGGCATCTCTGAAAAAAAAAAAATCTGTATCTGTTTTTTGTATACAGGCAGATCTAACTCAAATACAGCAAAACCAACTCAGTGAAATTATAAACCCAGGAAAAAAACAAAGGACATATAAATGTGACTCTGTATAAAACATTCCATCAATTATTAATTCATTTCTCCATCAATAAAAGAAACACGGGAGCATACAATGTGTAGAGAGTGATAGCGTGATATTCATGAGCATGTATATAAAATAAAATGTAACTATTTACTTGCCCTTTATGTAAAAAAAACAGAAGACACATTACCTGAATTGAGACAAAAATTTTCAGAGTGTTGTGTGTTATGACTAGCTTAGCTGTAGGTAAAAAAATTATTATTATTATTTTTTTCTATTTTTTTTTATATATACAAACATATGCAAAACAATAAAAAATAAATACAAAAAAAAAAAAAAGATGACATCAATTAGGTTGAGCTGGTTTTACAAATGTAATGACATACAATTGTCATCCCTGTAAAAAACAAATGAAGGAAAAATACCTGTGAGTAACCAGACTGGTAAAATTGACAATTTCCTTTGTTTTGACTCCTAGCTCAGGTTTTGTCAGTGATCCCCGACAGAAGTAAATTCTGATAGAAGCGGGGTGAGGGGGGGCTCCTTTGGAAGGATCAGTTCAGTGGTATCAGGTCATGTGGCATGTGAAGACATTTTGTTAAAGGAAGTTAAATGAAAACAACAGAAAATGTAGGTGACATTTATGGTCATAATACAATTTCATTATCCACACATACATATATTTATAATACAGAAATCTCCCCTGACATCTCTGGAGCACACAAGAGTATATTGGCACTGTATTCATCTGAGATTAATTAAAAAACATTAATTTAATCCTGTGGAAGATGAATCTCTACAGAAAATGAAATATCATCTGAATTAATTGCTCCGCCAATGACACACACCTTGGGCCTTTAGAATAAAATAACTGCTTTTAGATTTTCCAAACTTTACTTTTTCATCTCTTATTTTACTAATAGATGTTTCTATGATTTATAGAAGTTTAAGTTGTGATGTTGGAAACTATTAACAATAAAATGGTGTAAAATCCAGCAAAAAAACAATATAGAAGAAAACATTTCTAGGAAAGGTAAAAAAAAAAAATTATGAAAGGTTTAAGAAGGTTTTTTTTACCAGCTGCCCTGGCATAAAATTTTGGAAATTTATAGAAATGTAAATTATTGTCCTAAATTTCCAATAATTATAATATGTGTTTATTTTTATTTTAGTAAAACTTCAGAAAAAGGGCAAAGAACTTGTCCAAAGCCAAAACGAAACTGCAAAAAAAAAATTCTCATGGAAGATAATGATGGTGTCTCAGTAATATTGCCCTTTTAAATAGAGACACTGAATACAATGCATTGCGATATATACACACAATATGCACACTTTCAGATGTTTTTCCTGACTGGGGTACAATAGGTTTTTATTTTTGGTGCCGCACCAACAGTGGAAGATTATCTAAAATGTATTGGCAGATTAACAGTTCACTGTGTGTAAATCCTAAATCTGCTAAAGCTCATTTTTAGCAAAGCACTGGATACATTCTAAACCTGGAGGATTGTGATTAGATATGAATTATTGAGTTGAAGGAACTTTTTTTAATCTACAGGTTTTGAAGTTCAATTAAGCCCTTTGTCATAAACATTGTAAAATTGTGAACATCTTGAGGGAGAAGTTTGGGTCTATAGTTTATATTTAACCACTTCGGCCCTGGAAGATTTGGCTGCTGAATGACCGGGCCGTTTTTTGCGATTCGGCATTGCGGCGCTGTATCCAAACAAAATTGACGTCCTTTTTTCCCCACAAATAGATTTTTCTTTTGGTGGTATTTTATCACCTCTGCAATTTTTTTTTTTTTTTTACTATAAACAAAAAAATTGTGGCAATTTTGAAAAAAAAAAAAACACAATATTTTGTACTTTTTGCTATAATAAATTACCCCATTTTGTTTTTTAAAAAACGCTAATTTTTTCTCAGTTTAGGACGATATGTATTCTACATATTTTTGGTAAAAAAAATTGCAATAAGCGTATAATGATTGGTTTGCGTGATTGGGTAAATGGAATCGCCATTTATTTATCAAACATTTAGTTATGATTATCAAAACATGTGTTTTGATTAAGCAGATATACTTGTTACAAAGGCCCAGGATGTAGAAGTTGTTTGTGTTTCTGGTCAAATGCCATTCACACCTCCAGCTGTGAAAAGGCATTTTTCCAGAAAACTCTGGAAGTGATGTATAGGTGCTAAATGACCTCAGTTTAGGCCAATGCATATTCTTCTACATATTTTTGATAAAAAAAAAAAAATATCGCAATAAGCGTTTATTGATTGATTTGCGCAAAAGTTATAGTGTTTACAAAATAGGGGATTGTTTTATGGCATTTTTATTAATAATTTTTTTTTTTTTTTTTACTAGCGATCAGCGATTTTTATCGTGACTGCGACATTATGGTGGACACATTGGACATTTTTGGTACCATTGTCATTTACACAGCAATCAGTGCTATACAAATGCACGGATTCCTGTGTAAATGACAGTGGCAGTGAAGGGGTTAACCACTAGGGGGCAGTGTAGGTGTTAAGTGTGCCCTGGGGAGTGTTTCTAATTGTGGAATTGTGGGGGGGGGGGCGTGGCTATATGTGACATATCACTGATCTCTGCTCCCGATCACAGGGAGCAGAGATCAGTGACACTGTCACTAGGCAGAACGGGGAGATGCATGTTTCATTAGCATCTCCCTGTGAGATGATTGCGGGTATCCCCACGGTGATCGAGTCCGTGGGACCCGCAAACTGACCCACGGAGCTTGCTGCGGGCGGGAGCGCACCCGCAGGCCGCCTTTTACAGGGCAACGTACAGGTACGTTATTTTGCCTGTACAAGCCCTTCTGCCGACGTATATCAGTGTGAGGCAGTTGGCAAGTGGTTAATATTATTATTTTTTTTACTAGTAATGGTGGCAATCTGTGATTTTTATTGGGACTGCGACTAGGGTTGCCCCCTGTCCGGGATTCACCCGGACAGTACGGGTTTTGAAACATGTGCCCGGGTCTCTGACCACTTGAGGCCCGGGCACATTATTCATTTCAGACCCGTCAGTGGCTCCCTGCGCGGCCGTGTCTTCTCAATTTTCGGTCCGCAGCGGCGTAGCCCTGCGTTATTTCAGCTGCTGTTCAGCTGTCAGTGCGGGACGGGAGTCGGACACAGAGCCTCCATGGTACTCTCCTCGAATCCTCTGGCTGGCTGCAGAAGGAACAAGGAGGTGGGTGGTCCCTGCTGCTCTGGAATGTGTGCAGAGATCGCTGGGACTGCAGCCAAGCTTGTAAGGTAAGTTTTTTCATTGTCAGGATTTCATAGTATTCTCACCTCTCCTCCCCTACCATACACTATACACCCCCTCCCCTACCATACACTATACACCCCTCCTCCACCATACACTATATACACCCCTCTCCATACACTATACATACACCACTCCCCCCACCATACACCCCCCACCATACACTGTATACACTCCCCTCCCCCCACCATACACTATACACACACCCCTCCCCCCACCATACACTATATATCCCCCTCCCCCCACCAAAAACTATATACACCCCCCACCATACACTATATACACCCCCCTCCCCCCACCATACACTATATACACCCCCCTCCCCCCAACATACACTATACACACACCCCTCCCCCCACCACACACTAAATACACCCCCCTCCCCCACCATACATACACCCCTCCCCCCACCATACACACACCACTCCCCCCACCATACACTATATACACCCCTCCCCCACCATACACTATATACACCCCTCCCCCACCATACACTATATACACCCCCTCCCCCCACCATACACTATATACACCCCCTCCATCCACCATACACTATATACACCCCCCTCCCCCCAACATACACTATACACACACCCCTCCCCCCACCACACACTAAATACACCCCCCTCCCCCACCATACATACACCCCTCCCCCCACCATACACACACCACTCCCCCCACCATACACTATATACACCCCTCCCCCACCATACACTATATACACCCCTCCCCCACCATACACTATATACACCCCTCCCCCACTATACACTATATACACCCCCTCCCCCCACCATACACTATATACACCCCCTCCATCCACCATACACTATACATACACCCCTTCCCCCACCATACACTATATACACCCCCCTATTCCCACCATGCACTGTACATCCCCCTCCCCCCACCATACACTATACTGCTGCTCTGGAATGTGTGCAGAGATCGCTGGGACTGCAGCCAAGCTTGTAAGGTAAGTTTTTTCATTGTCAGGATTTCATAGTATTCTCACCTCTCCTCCCCCACCATACATTATACACCCCCTCCCCTACCATACACTATACACCCCTCCCCCACCATACACTATATACACCCCTCTCCATACACTATACATACACCCCTCCCCCCACCATACACTATATACACCCCCTCCCCCCCACCATACACTATACACACACCCCTCCCCCCACCATACACTATATATACCCCCCTCCACCCACCATAAAGTATATACACCCCCCTCCCCCCAACATACACTATACACACACCCCTCCCCCACCACACACTAAATACACCCCCCTCACCCACCATACATACACCCTCCCCCCACCATACACACACTCCTCCCCCCACCATACACTATATACACCCCCCACCGTACACTATATACACCCCTCCCCCATCATACACTATATACACCCCCCTCCGTCCACCATACACTACACATACACCCCTCCCCCACCATACACTATATACACCCCCCTATTCCCACCATGCACTATACATCCCCCTCCCCCCACCATACACTATACATACACCCTTCCCCCCACCATACACCCCCTCCCCCCACTATATACACCCCTCCCCCCACCATACACTATATACAACCCCTCCCCCACCATACACTATACATACACCCCTCCCCCACCATACACCCCCCTCCCCCCACCATACATTATACATAGACCCCTCCCCCCACCATACAACCCCCTCCCCCCACCATACACTATACATACACCCCCTCCCCCAACCATACACCATCCATATATACAGTCCCCCCATATATACTGTTCTTCACTCCCCCAGACACCATCCATATATACAGTTCTCACCGGGTGACACCGTCCTCTGTTCTACCGACACCATCCTCTACTCTACCGACACTGTCCACTGCCCTACTGACAGCATTTACTGCCCTACTGACTACGTCCACTGCCCTACTGACACCATTTACTGCCCTACTGACACCCTCCACTGCTCTACTGACACCATCCACTGCCCTACTGACACCATTTACTGCCCTACTGACACCATCCACTGCTCTACTGACACCATCCACTGCCCAACTGACACCATTTACTGCTCTACTGACACCGTCCACTGCCCTACTGACACTGTCCTCTGTGCTACTGACACCATCCACTGCCCTACTGACACCATTTACTGCACTACTGACACTGTCCCCTGCCCTACTGACAGCACTTACTGCTCTCCTGACACCATTTACTGCTCTCCTGACACCGTCCACTGCTCTACTGACACCATTTACTGCTTTACTGACACCATTTACTGCTCTACTGACACCATTTACTGCCCTACTGACACCATTTACTGCCCTACTGACACTGTCCACTGCCTGCCCTACTGACACTGACCACTGCCCTACTGACACCGTCCACTGCTCTACTGACACCATTTACTGCCCTACTGACACTGTCCACTGCTCTACTGACACCATTTAATGCCCTACTGACACTGTCCACTGCCCTACTGACACTGTCCACTGCCCTACTGACACTGTCCACTGCCCTAATGACACTGTCCACTGCCCTACTGACACTGTCCACTGCCCTACTGACACTGTCCACTGCCCTACTGACACTGTCCACTGCTCTACTGACCCCATTTACTGCTTTACTGACACCATTTACTGCTCTACTGACACTATTTACTGCCCTACTGACACCATTTACTGCCTACTGACACTGTCCAATGCCCTACTGACACTGTCCACTGCCCTACTGACACCGTCCACTGCTCTACTGACACCATTTACTGCCCTACTGACACTGTCCACTGCTCTACTGACACTGTCCACTGCTCTACTGACACTGTCCACTGCCCTACTGACACTGTCCACTGCTCTACTGACACCATTTACTGCCCTACTGACACCGTCCTCAGCTCTACTGACACCATTTACTGCTCTACTGACACTGTCCACTGCCCTACTGACACTGTCCACTGCCCTACCGATACCATTTACTGCTCTACTGACACTGTATACTGCCCTACTGACACAATTTACTGCCCTACTGACACCATTTACTGCTCTACTGACACTGTCCACTGCTCTACTGACACTGTCCGCTGCCCTACTGACACTGTCCACTGCCCTACTGACACCGTCCACTGCCCTAATGACACTGTCCACTGCCCTAATGACACTGTCCACTGCTCTACTGACACTTTCTACTGCCCTAATGACACTGTCCACTGCTTTACTGGCACTGTCCACTGCTCTACTAACACTGTCCACTTCCCTAATGACACTGTCCACTGCTCTACTGACACCATTTACTGCCCTACTGACACTGTCCACTGCTCTACTGACACCGTTTGCTGCCCTACTGACACCATTTACTGCCCTACTGACACCATTTACTGCTCTACTGACACTGTACACTGCCCTACTGACACCATTTACTGCTCTACTGACACTGTCCACTGCCCTACAGACACCATTTACTGCTCTACTGACACTGTCCACTGCCCTACTGACACCGTCCACTGCCCTAATGACACTGTCCGCTGCTCTACTGACACTTTCTACTGCCCTAATGACACTGTCCACTGCTCTACTGGCACTGTCCACTGCTCTACTGACACTGTCCACTCCCCTAATGACACCATTTACTGCCCTACTGACACTGTCCACTGCCCTACTGAAACTGTCCACTGCTCTACTGACACCATTTACTGCCCTACTGACACCATTTAGTGCTCTACTGACACTGTACACTGCTCTACTGACACTGTCAACTGCTCTACTGACACTGTCCACTGCCCTACTGATGACATTTACTGCTCTACTGACACTGTACACTGCCCTACTGACACCATTTACTGCTCTACTGACACTGTCCATTGCCCTACTGACACTATCCACTGCCCTACTGACACTGTCCACTGCCCTACTGACACTGTCCACTGCTCTACTGACACCATTTACTGCCCTACTGACACTGTACACTGCCCTACTGACACTGTACACTGCCCTACTGACACCATTTACTGCTCTACTGACACTGCCCACTGCTCTACCGACACCATTTACTGCTCTACTGACACTGTTCACTGCCCTTATGACACCATTTACTGCTCTACTGACACTGTCCACTGCCCTACTGACACCATTTTCTGCTCTACTGACACTGTACACTGCCCTACTGACACCATTTACTGCTCTGCTGACACTGCCCACTGCTCTACCGACACCATTTACTGCTCTACTGACACTGTCCACTGCTATACTGACACTGTACACTGCCCTGCTGACACAATTTACTGCTCTACTGACACTGTCCACTGCCCTACTGACACCATTTACTGCTCTACTGACACTGTACACTGCCTTACTGACACCATTTACTGCTCTACTGACACTGCTCTACTGATACCATTTACTGCTCTACTGACACTGTCCACTGCCCTACTGACACTGTCGACTGCTCTACTGACACCATTTAGTGCTCTACTGACACCGTCCACTGTTCTACTGACACCGTCCACTGCTCTACTGACACCGTCCACTGCCCTACTGACACCATTTACTGCTCTACTTCTGACACCATTTACTGACATCGTCCACTGCCCTACTGACACCGCCCACTGCTCTACTGTCACCTTCCTCTGCTCTACTGTCACCGTCCTCTGCTCTACTGACACCGTCCTCTGCTCTACCGACACTGTCCACTGTTCTACTGACACTGTCCACTGCTCTACTGACACCATTTACTGCCCTACTGACACTGTCCACTGCCCTACTGACACCATTTACTGCTCTACTGACACTGTCTACTGCCCTACTGACAATGTCCACTGATCTACTGACACCAATTACTTCTCTACTGACACTGTTCACTGCCCTACTGACACTGTCCACTGCCCTACTGACACTGTCCACTGCTCTGACACCATTTACTGCTCTACTGACACTGTCCACTGCCCTACTGACACTATTTATTGCCCTACTGACACCATTTACTGCTCTACTGACACTGTCCACTGCCCTACCAATACCATTTACTGCTCTACTGACACTGTCCACTGCCCTACCGATACCATTTACTGCTCTATTGACACTGTATACTGCCCTACTGACACCATTTACTGCCTTACTGACACCATTTACTGCTCTACTGACACTTTACACTGCCCACTGACACCATTTACTGCTCTACTGACATTGTCCACTGCCCTACTGACACCATTTGCTGCTCTAATGACACTGCCCACTGCTCTACTGACACTGTCCACTGCCCTACTGACACCATTTACTGCTCTACTGACACTGTCCACTGCCCTACTGACACCGTCCACTGCCCTACTGACACCGTCCACTGCCCTAGTGACACCGTCCACTGCCCTAATGACACTTTCTACTGCCCTAATGACACTGTCCACTGCTCTACTGGCACTGTCCACTGCTCTACTGACACTGTCCACTCCCCTAATGACACCATTTACTGCCCTACTGACACTGTCCACTGCCCTACTGACACTGTCCACTGCTCTACTGACACCGTTTACTGCCCTACTGACACCATTTAGTGCTCTACTGACACTGTACACTGCTCTACTGACACTGTCCACTGCTCTACTGACACTGTCCACTGCCCTACTGATGACATTTACTGCTCTACTGACACTGTACACTGCCCTACTGACACCATTTACTGCTCTACTGACACTGTCCATTGCCCTACTGACACTGTCCACTGCCCTACTGACACTGTCCACTGCCCTACTGACACCATTTACTGCCCTACTGACACCATTTACTGCTCTACTGACACCATTTACTGCCCTACTGACACCATTTACTGCTCTACTGACACTGTACACTGCCCTACTGACACCATTTACTGCTCTACTGACACTGCCCACTGCTCTACCGACACCATTTACTGCTCTACTGACACTGTTCACTGCTCTACCGACACCATTTACTGCTCTACTGACACTGTCCACTGCCCTACTGACACTTTTCTGCTCTACTGACACTGTACACTGCCCTACTACCACCATTTACTGCTCTACTGACACTGTCCACTGCTCTACTGACACCATTTACTGCTCTGCTGACACTGCCCACTGCTCTACCGACACCATTTACTGCTCTACTGACACTGTCCACTGCTCTACTGACACTGTACACTGAGCTGCTGACACCATTTACTGCTCCACTGACACTGTCCACTGCCCTACTGACACCATTTACTGCTCTACTGACACTGTACACTGCCTTACTGACACTGTCCACTGCTCTTCTGATACCATTTACTGCTCTACTGACACCGTCCACTGCTCTACTGACACCGTCCACTGCTCTACTGACACTGTCCACAGCCCTACTGACACCGTCCACTGCCCTACTGACACCATTTACTGCTCTACTGACACTGTCCACTGCTCTACTGACACCGTCCACTGCTCTACTGACACCGTCCACTGCTCTACTGACACCGTCCACTGCTCTACTTCTGACACCATTTACTGATCTACTGACATCGTCCACTGCCCTGCTGACACCGCCCACTGCTCTACTGTCACCTTCCTCTGCTCTACTGTCACCGTCCTCTGCTCTACTATCACCGTCCTCTGCTCTACTGACACCGTCCTCTGCTCTACCGACACTGTCCACTGCTCTACTGACACTGTCCACTGCTCTACTGACACCATTTACTGCCCTACTGACACTGTGCACTGCCCTACTGACACCATTTACTGCCCTACTGACTCCATTTACTGCTCTACTGACACTGTCCACTGCCCTACTGACACTGTCCACTGATCTACTGACACCTATTACTTCTCTACTGACACTGTTCACTGCCCTACTGACACTGTCCACTGCTCTGACACCATTTACTGCTCTACTGACACTGTCCACTGCCCTACTGACACTGTTCACTGCTCTACTGACACCATTTACTGCTCTACTGACACTGTCCACTGCCCTACTGACACCATTTATTGCCCTACTGACACCATTTACTGCTCTACTGACACTGTCTACTGCCCTACTGACACCATTTACTGCCCTAATGACATCATTTACTGCTCTACTGACACTGTGCACTGCTCTACTGACACCGTACACTGCTCTACTGACACTGTCCACTGCCCTACTGACACTGTCCACTGCTCTACTGACACTGTCCACTGTCCTACTGACACTGTCCACTGCCCTACTGACACCATTGACTGCTCTACTGACACTGTCCACTGCACTACTGACACTGTTCAGTGCCCTACTGACACCATTTACTGCCCTACTGACACTGTCCACTGCTCTACTGACACCATTTACTGCTCTACTGACACTGTCCACTGCCCTAATGACACTGTCCACTGCCCTACTGACAACATTTACTGCTCTACTGACACTGTTCACTGCTCAATTGACACCATTTACTGCTCTACTGACACTGTCCACTGCCCTACTGACACCATTTACTGCTTTACTGACACTGACACTTTTTTTATTGGGTTTTTCTCCTAAATTAATTGATATAGCTGGGTTTGTTCTGGAGATCAACGCTAGATGCTAGGAGGGCTCTACTGACACTGTACACTGCCCTACTGACACCATTTACTGCTCTACTGACACTGTCCATTGCCCTACTGACACTATCCACTGCCCTACTGACACTGTCCACTGCCCTACTGACACTGTCCACTGCTCTACTGACACCATTTACTGCCCTACTGACACTGTACACTGCCCTACTGACACTGTACACTGCCCTACTGACACCATTTACTGCTCTACTGACACTGCCCACTGCTCTACCGACACCATTTACTGCTCTACTGACACTGTTCACTGCCCTTATGACACCATTTACTGCTCTACTGACACTGTCCACTGCCCTACTGACACCATTTTCTGCTCTACTGACACTGTACACTGCCCTACTGACACCATTTACTGCTCTGCTGACACTGCCCACTGCTCTACCGACACCATTTACTGCTCTACTGACACTGTCCACTGCTATACTGACACTGTACACTGCCCTGCTGACACAATTTACTGCTCTACTGACACTGTCCACTGCCCTACTGACACCATTTACTGCTCTACTGACACTGTACACTGCCTTACTGACACCATTTACTGCTCTACTGACACTGCTCTACTGATACCATTTACTGCTCTACTGACACTGTCCACTGCCCTACTGACACTGTCGACTGCTCTACTGACACCATTTAGTGCTCTACTGACACCGTCCACTGTTCTACTGACACCGTCCACTGCTCTACTGACACCGTCCACTGCCCTACTGACACCATTTACTGCTCTACTTCTGACACCATTTACTGACATCGTCCACTGCCCTACTGACACCGCCCACTGCTCTACTGTCACCTTCCTCTGCTCTACTGTCACCGTCCTCTGCTCTACTGACACCGTCCTCTGCTCTACCGACACTGTCCACTGTTCTACTGACACTGTCCACTGCTCTACTGACACCATTTACTGCCCTACTGACACTGTCCACTGCCCTACTGACACCATTTACTGCTCTACTGACACTGTCTACTGCCCTACTGACAATGTCCACTGATCTACTGACACCAATTACTTCTCTACTGACACTGTTCACTGCCCTACTGACACTGTCCACTGCCCTACTGACACTGTCCACTGCTCTGACACCATTTACTGCTCTACTGACACTGTCCACTGCCCTACTGACACTATTTATTGCCCTACTGACACCATTTACTGCTCTACTGACACTGTCCACTGCCCTACCAATACCATTTACTGCTCTACTGACACTGTCCACTGCCCTACCGATACCATTTACTGCTCTATTGACACTGTATACTGCCCTACTGACACCATTTACTGCCTTACTGACACCATTTACTGCTCTACTGACACTTTACACTGCCCACTGACACCATTTACTGCTCTACTGACATTGTCCACTGCCCTACTGACACCATTTGCTGCTCTAATGACACTGCCCACTGCTCTACTGACACTGTCCACTGCCCTACTGACACCATTTACTGCTCTACTGACACTGTCCACTGCCCTACTGACACCGTCCACTGCCCTACTGACACCGTCCACTGCCCTAGTGACACCGTCCACTGCCCTAATGACACTTTCTACTGCCCTAATGACACTGTCCACTGCTCTACTGGCACTGTCCACTGCTCTACTGACACTGTCCACTCCCCTAATGACACCATTTACTGCCCTACTGACACTGTCCACTGCCCTACTGACACTGTCCACTGCTCTACTGACACCGTTTACTGCCCTACTGACACCATTTAGTGCTCTACTGACACTGTACACTGCTCTACTGACACTGTCCACTGCTCTACTGACACTGTCCACTGCCCTACTGATGACATTTACTGCTCTACTGACACTGTACACTGCCCTACTGACACCATTTACTGCTCTACTGACACTGTCCATTGCCCTACTGACACTGTCCACTGCCCTACTGACACTGTCCACTGCCCTACTGACACCATTTACTGCCCTACTGACACCATTTACTGCTCTACTGACACCATTTACTGCCCTACTGACACCATTTACTGCTCTACTGACACTGTACACTGCCCTACTGACACCATTTACTGCTCTACTGACACTGCCCACTGCTCTACCGACACCATTTACTGCTCTACTGACACTGTTCACTGCTCTACCGACACCATTTACTGCTCTACTGACACTGTCCACTGCCCTACTGACACTTTTCTGCTCTACTGACACTGTACACTGCCCTACTACCACCATTTACTGCTCTACTGACACTGTCCACTGCTCTACTGACACCATTTACTGCTCTGCTGACACTGCCCACTGCTCTACCGACACCATTTACTGCTCTACTGACACTGTCCACTGCTCTACTGACACTGTACACTGAGCTGCTGACACCATTTACTGCTCCACTGACACTGTCCACTGCCCTACTGACACCATTTACTGCTCTACTGACACTGTACACTGCCTTACTGACACTGTCCACTGCTCTTCTGATACCATTTACTGCTCTACTGACACCGTCCACTGCTCTACTGACACCGTCCACTGCTCTACTGACACTGTCCACAGCCCTACTGACACCGTCCACTGCCCTACTGACACCATTTACTGCTCTACTGACACTGTCCACTGCTCTACTGACACCGTCCACTGCTCTACTGACACCGTCCACTGCTCTACTGACACCGTCCACTGCTCTACTTCTGACACCATTTACTGATCTACTGACATCGTCCACTGCCCTGCTGACACCGCCCAATGCTCTACTGTCACCTTCCTCTGCTCTACTGTCACCGTCCTCTGCTCTACTATCACCGTCCTCTGCTCTACTGACACCGTCCTCTGCTCTACCGACACTGTCCACTGCTCTACTGACACTGTCCACTGCTCTACTGACACCATTTACTGCCCTACTGACACTGTGCACTGCCCTACTGACACCATTTACTGCCCTACTGACTCCATTTACTGCTCTACTGACACTGTCCACTGCCCTACTGACACTGTCCACTGATCTACTGACACCTATTACTTCTCTACTGACACTGTTCACTGCCCTACTGACACTGTCCACTGCTCTGACACCATTTACTGCTCTACTGACACTGTCCACTGCCCTACTGACACTGCTCACTGCTCTACTGACACCATTTACTGCTCTACTGACACTGTCCACTGCCCTACTGACACCATTTATTGCCCTACTGACACCATTTACTGCTCTACTGACACTGTCTACTGCCCTACTGACACCATTTACTGCCCTAATGACATCATTTACTGCTCTACTGACACTGTGCACTGCTCTACTGACACCGTACACTGCTCTACTGACACTGTCCACTGCCCTACTGACACTGTCCACTGCTCTACTGACACTGTCCACTGTCCTACTGACACTGTCCACTGCCCTACTGACACCATTGACTGCTCTACTGACACTGTCCACTGCACTACTGACACTGTTCAGTGCCCTACTGACACCATTTACTGCCCTACTGACACTGTCCACTGCTCTACTGACACCATTTACTGCTCTACTGACACTGTCCACTGCCCTAATGACACTGTCCACTGCCCTACTGACAACATTTACTGCTCTACTGACACTGTTCACTGCTCAATTGACACCATTTACTGCTCTACTGACACTGTCCACTGCCCTACTGACACCATTTACTGCTTTACTGACACTGACACTTTTTTTATTGGGTTTTTCTCCTAAATTAATTGATATAGCTGGGTTTGTTCTGGAGATCAACGCTAGATGCTAGGAGGGTTTGAATGGAAGCTGTGATACTGCAGTTAGAGCTTCAGAAATGTCCATTACTTTTTTTATACAAGATGTAAGGCTTTGAAAAAAGGGATAAACATTGGTAAAGAGACTACCCTACATCTCACAGCTATTAACATTAACCAGAGATATCAGGATTGTATCTGAGATTGCGAGTTTATTTGTGAGGGCAAGCAAGGTGGAGAATAAGATTTCGCCTCGCCCCATATCTCTTCTGATGTAATTTCTGTTCACAGCAGGGTAGTAGCCAGCTGACAGCTGATGAGTCATCGGCTGTTAACCACTATCAGACCGGACCATTTTGCTGGCTTAAGACCAGACCACTTTTTGTGATTCGGCACTGCGTCGTTTTAAATGACAATTGCACGTTGCTCCCAAACAAAATTGCGTTTTTTTTCCCCACAAATAGAGCTTTCTTTTGACTCGGTGCCCAGAGAGTGAATCTGGGCGGCCTCCGCCCAGGCAAAGACTCGGCGCCCAGAGTGTGAATCCGGGCGGCCTCCGCCCAGGCAGAGACACGGCGCCCGAAGTACGGGCGGCTTCCGCCAGGCAAGGACTCGGTCCCCGGGGCCTGGGCGGCCTTCGCCCAGGCAAAGACTCGGCACCCAGAGTGTGAATCCGGGTGGCCTCCGCCCAGGCAAAGACTCGGCGCCCAAAGTGTGAATCCGGGCGGCCTCCACCCAGGCAAAGACGCGGCGCCCAGAGTGTGAGTCCGGGCAGCCTCCGCCCAAGCAAAGACTCGACGCCCAGAGTGAGAGTCCGGGCGGCCTCTGCGCAGGGAAAGACTTGGCACCCAGAGTGAGAGTCCGGGCGGCCTCCGCCCAGGCAAAGACTCGCCACCCAGAATGAATCCGGGCGGCCTCCGCCCAGGCAAAGACTCGGCGCACAGGGTGAGAGTCCGGGCAGCCTCCGCGCAGGGAAAGACTCAGCACCCAGAGTGAGAGTCCGGGCGGCCTCCGACCAGGCAAAGACTCGGCACCCAGAATGAATCCGGGCGGCCTCCGCAAAGGCAAAGACTCGGCGCCCAGAGTGTGAATCCGGGCGGCCTCCGCCCAGGCAAAGACTCGGCGCCCAGAGTGTGAATCCGGGCGGCCTCCGCTCAGGCAAAGAATCGGCACCCAGAGTGAATCCCGGTGGCCTCTGCCCAGGCAAAGACTCAGCGCCCAGAGTGTGAGCCCGTGCAGCCTCCGCCCAGGCAAAGACTCGGCGCCCAGAGTGTGAATCCGGGCGGTCTCCACCCAGGCAAAGACTCGGCGCCCAGAGTGAGAGTCTGGGCCGCCTCCGCGCAGGGAAAGACTCAGCACCCAGAGTGAGAGTCCGAGCGGCCTCCGCCCAGGCAAAGACTCGGCACCCAGAGTGAATCTGGGCGGCCTCCGCCCAGGCAAAGACTCGGCGCCCAGAGTGTGAATCCGGGCGGCCTCCGCCCAGGCAAAGACTCGTCGCCCAGAGTGTGAATCCGGGCGGCCTCCGCCCAGGCAAAGACTCGGCGCCCAGAGTGTGAATCCAGGCGGTCTCCGCCCAGGCAAAGACTCGGCGCCCAGAGTGAGAGTCCGGGCCGCCTCCGCGCAGGGAAAGACTCGGCGCCCAGAGTGTGAGCCCGTACAGCCTCCGCCCAGGCAAAGACTCGGCGCCCGGGGTCCGGGCGGCCTCCACCCAGGCAAGGACTCGGCACCCAGAGTGTGAATATGGGCGGCCTCCGCCTAGTCAAAGACTCGGCACCCAGAGTGTAAATCCGGGCGGCCTCTGCCCAGGCAAAGACTCGGCGCCCAGAGTGTGAATATGGGCGGCCTTCGCACAGCAAAGACTCGGCGCCCAGAGTGTGAATCCGGGCGGCCTCCGCCCAGGCAAAGACTCGGCGCCCAGAGTGTGAATCCGGGCGGCCTCCGCCCAGGCAAAGACTCGGCGCCCAGAGTGTGAATCCGGGTGGCCTCCGCCCAGGCAAACACTCGGTGCCCAGAGTGTTAATCTGGGCGCCCTCCGCCCAGGCAAAGACTCGGCGCCCAGAGTGTGAGCCCGTACAGCCTCCGCCCAGGCAAAGACTCGGCGCCCGGGGTCCGGGCGGCCTCCACCCAGGCAAGGACTCGGCACCCAGAGTGTGAATATGGGCGGCCTCCGCCTAGGCAAAGACTCGGCGCCCAGAGTGTAAATCCGGGCGGCCTCTGCCCAGGCAAAGACCCGGCGCCCAGAGTGTGAATATGGGCGGCCTTCGCACAGCAAAGACTCTGCGCACAGAGTGTGAATCCGGGCGGTCTCCGCCCAGGCAAAGACTCGGCGCCCAGAGTGTGAATCCGGGTGGCCTCCGCTCAGGCAAAGACTCGGCGCCCAGAGTGTGAATATGGGCGGCCTCCGCCTAGGCAAAGACTCGGCACCCAGAGTGCGATTCCGGGCGGCCTCTGCCCAGGCAAAGACTCGGCGCCCAGAGTGTGAATCCGGGCGGCCTCCGCCCAGGCAAAGACTCGGCGTCCAGAATGTGAATCCGGGCGGCCTCCGCCCAGGTAAAGACTCGGCGCCCGGAGTGAGAGTCCGGGCAGCCTCCACCCAGGCAAGGACTCGGCGCCCAGAGTGTGAATCCGGGCGGCCTTCGCCCAGGCAAAGACTCGGCGCCCAGAGTGTTAACCTGGGCGGCCTCCGCCCAGGCAAAGACTCGGCGCCCAGGGTGAGAGTCCGGGCGGCGTTCGCCTAGGCAAAGACTCGGCGCCCAGAGTGTAAATCCGGGCGGCCTCCGCCCAGGCAAAGACTCGGCGCCCAGAGTGTGAATATGGGCGGCCTCCGCCTAGGCAATGACTTGGCACCCAGAGTGTGAATCCGGGCGGCCTCCGCCCAGGCAAAGACTCGGCGCCCAGAGTGTGAGCCCGTGCAGCCTCCACCCAGGCAAAGACTCGGCGCCCGGGGTCCGGGCAGCCTCAACCCAGGCAAGGACTCGGCGCCCAGAGTGTGAATCCGGGCGGTCTCCGTCCAGGCAAAGACTATGCGCCCAGAGTGTGAATATGGGCGGCCTCCGCCCAAGCAAAGACTCGGCGCCCAGAGTGTGAGCCCGTGCAGCCTCCACCCAGGCAACGACTCGGCGCCCGGGGTCTGGGCAGCCTCCACCCAGGCAAGGACTCGGCGCCCAGAGTGTGAATCCGGGCGGTCTCCGTCCAGGCAAAGACTCGGCGCCCAGAGTGTGAGCCCGTACAGCCTCCGCCCAGGCAAAGACTCGGCGCCCGGGGTCCGGGCGGCCTCCACCCAGGCAAGGACTCGGCACCCAGAGTGTGAATATGGGCGGCCTCCGCCTAGGCAAATACTCGGCGCCCAGAGTGTAAATCCGGGCGGCCTCTGCCCAGGCAAAGACTCGGCGCCCAGAGTGTGAATATGGGCAGTCTTCGCACAGCAAAGACTCGGCACCCAGAGTGTGAATATGGGCGGCCTCCGCCTAGGCAAAGACTCGGCGCCCAGAGTGTAAATCCGGGCGGCCTCTGCCGAGGCAAAGACTCGGCGCCGAGAGTGTGAATATGGGCGGCCTTCGCACAGCAAAGACTCGGCGCCCAGAGTGAGAGTCCGGGCCGCCTCCGCCCAGGTAAAGACTCGGCGCCCAGAGTGTGAATCCGGGTGGCCTCCGCTCAGGCAAAGACTCGGAGCCCAGAGTGTGAATATGGGCGGCCTCCGCCTAGGCAAAGACTCGGCACCCAGAGTGCGATTCCGGGCGGCCTCTGCCCAGGCAAAGACTCGGCGCCCAGAGTGTGAATCCGGGCGGCCTCCGCCCAGGCAAAGACTCGGCGTCCAGAGTGTGAATCCGGGCGGCCTCCGCCCAGGTAAAGACTCGGCGCCCGGAGTGAGAGTCCGGGCAGCCTCCACCCAGGCAAGGACTCGGCGCCCAGAGTGTGAATCCGGGCGGCCTTCGCCCAGGCAAAGACTCGGCGCCCAGAGTGTTAACCTGGGCGGCCTCCGCCCAGGCAAAGACTCGGCGCCCAGGGTGAGAGTCCAGGCGGCGTCCGCCTAGGCAAAGACTCGGCGCCCAGAGTGTAAATCCGGGCGGCCTCCGCCCAGGCAAAGACTCGGCGCCCAGAGTGTGAATATGGGCGGCCTCCGCCTAGGCAATGACTTGGCACCCAGAGTGTGAATCCGGGCGGCCTCCGCCCAGGCAAAGACTCGGCGCCCAGAGTGTGAGCCCGTGCAGCCTCCACCCAGGCAAAGACTCGGCGCCCGGGGTCCGGGCAGCCTCAACCCAGGCAAGGACTCGGCGCCCAGAGTGTGAATCCGGGCGGTCTCCGTCCAGGCAAAGACTATGCGCCCAGAGTGTGAGCCCGTACAGCCTCCGCCCAGGCAAAGACATGGCGCCCAGAGTGTGAATCCGGGCGGTCTCCGCCCAGGCAAAGACTCAGCGCCCAGAGTGAGAGTCTGGGCCGCCTCCGCGCAGAGAAAGACTCAGCACCCAGAGTGAGAGTCCAAGCGGCCTCCGCCCAGGCAAAGACTCGGCACCCAGAGTGAATCCGGGCGTCCTCCGCCCAGGCAAAGACTCGGCGCCCAGAGTGTGAGTCCGGGAGGTCTCCGCCCAGGCAAAGACTCGGCGCCCAGAGTGAGAGTCCGGGCCGCCTCCGCCCAGGCAAAGACTCGGCGCCCAGAATGTGAATCCAGGCGGTCTCCGCCCAGGCAAAGACTCGGCGCCCAGAGTTAGAGTCCGGGCCGCCTCCGCACAGGGAAAGACTCAGCACCCAGAGTGAGAGTCCGAGCGGCCTCCGCCCAGGCAAAGACTCGGCACCCAGAGTGAATCCGGGCGGCCTCCGCCCAGGCAAACACTCGGCGCCCAGAGTGAGAGTCCAAGCGGCCTCCGCCCAGGCAAAGACTCGGCACACAGAGTGAAAGTCCGGGCGGCGTCCGCCTAGGCAAAGACTCGGCGCCCAGAGTGTAAATCCGGGCGGCCTCCGCCCAGGCAAAGACTCGGCGCCCAGAGTGTGAATATGGGCGGCCTCCGCCTAGGCAATGACTTGGCACCCAGAGTGTGAATCCGGGCGGCCTCCGCCCAGGCAAAGACTCGGCGCCCAGAGTGTGAGCCCGTGCAGCCTCCACCCAGGCAAAGACTCGGCGCCCGGGGTCCGGGCAGCCTCAACCCAGGCAAGGACTCGGCGCCCAGAGTGTGAATCCGGGCGGTCTCCGTCCAGGCAAAGACTATGCGCCCAGAGTGTGAATATGGGCGGCCTCCGCCCAGGCAAAGACTCGGTGCCCAGAGTGTGAGCCCGTGCAGCCTCCACCCAGGCAACGACTCGGCGCCCGGGGTCTGGGCAGCCTCCACCCAGGCAAGGACTCGGCGCCCAGAGTGTGAATCCGGGCGGTCTCCGTCCAGGCAAAGACTCGGCGCCCAGAGTGTGAGCCCGTACAGCCTCCGCCCAGGCAAAGACTCGGCGCCCGGGGTCCGGGCGGCCTCCACCCAGGCAAGGACTCGGCACCCAGAGTGTGAATATGGGCGGCCTCCGCCTAGGCAAATACTCGGCGCCCAGAGTGTAAATCCGGGCGGCCTCTGCCCAGGCAAAGACTCGGCGCCCAGAGTGTGAATATGGGCAGTCTTCGCACAGCAAAGACTCGGCACCCAGAGTGTGAATATGGGCGGCCTCCGCCTAGGCAAAGACTCGGCGCCCAGAGTGTAAATCCGGGCGGCCTCTGCCCAGGCAAAGACTCGGCGCCGAGAGTGTGAATATGGGCGGCCTTCGCACAGCAAAGACTCGGCGCCCAGAGTGAGAGTCCGGGCCGCCTCCGCCCAGGTAAAGACTCGGCGCCCAGAGTGTGAATCCGGGTGGCCTCCGCTCAGGCAAAGACTCGGCGCCCAGAGTGTGAATATGGGCGGCCTCCGCCTAGGCAAAGACTCGGCACCCAGAGTGCGATTCCGGGCGGCCTCCGCCCAGGCAAAGACTCGGCGTCCAGAGTGTGAATCCGGGCGGCCTCCGCCCAGGTAAAGACTCGGCGCCCGGAGTGAGAGTCCGGGCAGCCTCCACCCAGGCAAGGACTCGGCGCCCAGAGTGTGAATCCGGGCGGCCTTCGCCCAGGCAAAGACTCGGCGCCCAGAGTGTTAACCTGGGCGGCCTCCGCCCAGGCAAAGACTCGGCGCCCAGGGTGAGAGTCCGGGCGGCGTCCGCCTAGGCAAAGACTCGGCGCCCAGAGTGTAAATCCGGGCGGCCTCCGCCCAGGCAAAGACTCGGCGCCCAGAGTGTGAATATGGGCGGCCTCCGCCTAGGCAATGACTTGGCACCCAGAGTGTGAATCCGGGCGGCCTCCGCCCAGGCAAAGACTCGGCGCCCAGAGTGTGAGCCCGTGCAGCCTCCACCCAGGCAAAGACTCGGCGCCCGGGGTCCGGGCAGCCTCAACCCAGGCAAGGACTCGGCGCCCAGAGTGTGAATCCGGGCGGTCTCCGTCCAGGCAAAGACTATGCGCCCAGAGTGTGAGCCCGTACAGCCTCCGCCCAGGCAAAGACATGGCGCCCAGAGTGTGAATCCGGGCGGTCTCCGCCCAGGCAAAGACTCAGCACCCAGAGTGAGAGTCTGGGCCGCCTCCGCGCAGAGAAAGACTCAGCACCCAGAGTGAGAGTCCAAGCGGCCTCCGCCCAGGCAAAAACTCGGCACCCAGAGTGAATCCGGGCGGTCTCCGCCCAGGCAAAGACTCGGCGCCCAGAGTGTGAGTCCGGGAGGTCTCCGCCCAGGCAAAGACTCGGCGCCCAGAGTGAGAGTCCGGGCCGCCTCCGCCCAGGCAAAGACTCGGCGCCCAGAATGTGAATCCAGGCGGTCTCCGCCCAGGCAAAGACTCGGCGCCCAGAGTTAGAGTCCGGGCCGCCTCCGCACAGGGAAAGACTCAGCACCCAGAGTGAGAGTCCGAGCGGCCTCCGCCCAGGCAAAGACTCGGCACCCAGAGTGAATCCGGGCGGCCTCCGCCCAGGCAAACACTCGGCGCCCAGAGTGAGAGTCCGGGCCGCCTCCGCGCAGGGAAAGACTCAGCACCCAGAGTGAGAGTCCAAGCGGCCTCCGCCCAGGCAAAGACTTGGCACACAGAGTGAATACGGGCGGCCTCCGCCCAGGCAAAGACTCGGCGCCCAGAGTGAGAGTCCGGGCCGCCTCCGCGCAGGGAAAGACTCAGCACCCAGAGTGAGAGTCCGAGCGGCCTCCGCCCAGGCAAAGACTCGGCGCCCAGAGTGTGAATCCTGGCGGTCTCCGCCCAGGCAAAGACTCGGCGCCCAGAGTGTGAATCCGGGCGGCCTCTGCCCAGGCAAAGACTCGGCACCCACAGTGAGAGTCCAGGCGGCCTCCGCCCTGGCAAAGACTCGGCACCCAGAGTGTGAATCCGGGCGGCCTCTGCCCAGGCAAAGACTCGGCACCCACAGTGAGAGTCCAGGCGGCCTCCGCCCAGGCAAAGACTCGGCACCCAGAGTGTTAATCTGGGCGGCCTCCGCCCAGGCAAAGACTCGGAGCCCAGAGTGTGAATCTGGGCGGCCTGCGCCCAGGCAAAAACTCGGCGCCCAGAGTGTGAATCCGGGCGGACTCCGCCCAGGCAAGCACTCGGCGCCCAGAGTGAGAGTCCGGGCCGCCTCCGCGCAGGGAAAGACTCAGCACCCAGAGTGAGAGTCCAAGCGGCCTCCGCCCAGGCAAAGACTCGGCGCCCAGAGTGAGAGTCCGGGCGGCCTCCGCCTAGGCAAAGACTCGGCGCCCAGAGTGTAAATCCGGGCGGCCTCTGCCCAGGCAAAGACTCGGTGCCCAGAGTGTGAATATGGGCGGCCTCCGCCCAGGCAAAGACTCGGCGCCCAGAGTGTGAGCCCGTGCAGCCTCCACCCAGGCAACGACTCGGCGCCCGGGGTCTGGGCAGCCTCCACCCAGGCAAGGACTCGGCGCCCAGAGTGTGAATCCGGGCGGTCTCCGTCCAGGCAAAGACTCGGCGCCCAGAGTGTGAGCCCGTACAGCCTCCGCCCAGGCAAAGACTCGGCGCCCGGGGTCCGGGCGGCCTCCACCCAGGCAAGGACTCGGCACCCAGAGTGTGAATATGGGCGGCCTCCGCCTAGGCAAATACTCGGCGCCCAGAGTGTAAATCCGGGCGGCCTCTGCCCAGGCAAAGACTCGGCGCCCAGAGTGTGAATATGGGCAGTCTTCGCACAGCAAAGACTCGGCGCCCAGAGTGTGAATATGGGCAGCCTTCGCACAGCAAAGACTCGGCGCCCAGAGTGTGAATCTGGGCGGCCTCCGCCAAGGCAAAGACTCGGCACCCAGAGTGAGAGTCCGGGCCGCCTCCGCGCAGGGAAAGACTCAGCACCCAGAGTGAGAGTCCAAGCGGCCTCCGCCCAGGCAAAGACACGGCGCCCAGAGTGTGAATCCGGGCGGCCTCCGCCCAGGCAAAGACTCGGCGCCCAGAGTGTGAGCCCGTGCAGCCTCCACCCAGGCAAAGACTCGGCGCCCGGGGTCCGGGCAGCCTCCACCCAGGCAAGGACTCGGCGCCCAGAGTGTGAATCCGGGCGGTCTCCGTCCAGGCAAAGACTCGGTGCCCAGAGTGTGAGCCCGCACAGCCTCCGCCCAGGCAAAGACTCGGCGCCCGGGGTCCGGGCGGCCTCCACCCAGGCAGGGACTTGGCACCCAGAGTGTGAATATGGGCGGCCTCCGCCTAGGCAAAGACTCGGCGCCCAGAGTGTAAATCCGGGCGGCCTCTGCCCAGGCAAAGACTCGGCGCCGAGAGCGTGAATATGGGCGGCCTTCGCACAGCAAAGACTCGGCGCCCAGAGTGAGAGTCCGGGCCGCCTCCGCCCAGGTAAAGACTCGGCGCCCAGAGTGTGAATCCGGGTGGCCTCCGCTCAGGCAAAGACTCGGCGTCCAGAGTGTGAATCCGGGCGGCCTCCGCCCAGGTAATGACTCGGCGCCCAGAGTGAGAGTCCGGGCAGCCTCAACCCAGGCAAGGACTCGGCGCCCAGAGTGTGAATCCGGGCGGTCTCCGTCCAGGCAAAAACTCTGCACCCAGAGTGTGAGCCCGTACAGCCTCCGCCCAGGCAAAGACATGGCGCCCAGAGTGTGAATCCGGGTGGTCTCCGCCCAGGCAAAGACTCAGCGCCCAGAGTGAGAGTCTGGGCCGCCTCCGCGCAGAGAAAGACTCAGCACCCAGAGTGAGAGTCCAAGCGGCCTCCGCCCAGGCAAAGACTCGGCACCCAGAGTGAATCCGGGCGGCCTCCGCCCAGGCAAAGACTCGGCGCCCAGAGTGTGAGTCCGGGAGGTCTCCGCCCAGGCAAAGACTCGGCGCCCAGAGTGAGAGTCCGGGCCGCCTCCGCCCAGGCGAAGACTCGGCGCCCAGAATGTGAATCCAGGCGGTCTCCGCCCAGGCAAAGACTCGGCGCCCAGAGTTAGAGTCCGGGCCGCCTCCGCACAGGGAAAGACTCAGCACCCAGAGTGAGAGTCCGAGCGGCCTCCGCCCAGGCAAAGACTCGGCACCCAGAGTGAATCCGGGCGGCCTCCGCCCAGGCAAACACTCGGCGCCCAGAGTGAGAGTCCGGGCCGCCTCCGCGCAGGGAAAGACTCAGCACCCAGAGTGAGAGTCCGAGCGGCCTCCGCCCAGGCAAAGACTCGGCACCCAGAGTGAATCCGGGCGGCCTCCGCCCAGGCAAGGACTCGGCGCCCAGAGTGTGAATCCAGGCGGTCTCCGCCCAGGCAAAGACTCGGCGCCCAGAGTGTGAATCCGGGCGGCCTCTGCCCAGGCAAAGACTCGGCACCCACAGTGAGAGTCCAGGCGGCCTCCGCCCAGGCAAAGACTCGGCTCCCAGAGTGTGAATCCGGGCGGCCTCTGCCCAGGCAAAGACTCGGCACCCACAGTGAGAGTCCAGGCGGCCTCCGCCCAGGCAAAGACTCGGCACCCAGAGTGTTAATCTGGGCGGCCTCCGCCCAGGCAGAGACTCGGAGCCCAGAGTGTGAATCTGGGCGGCCTCCGCCCAGGCAAAAACTCGGCGCCCAGAGTGTGAATCCGGGCGGCCTCCGCCCAGGCAAGCACTCGGCGCCCAGAGTGAGAGTCCGGGCCGCCTCCGCGCAGGGAAAGACTCAGCACCCAGAGTGAGAGTCCAAGCGGCCTCCGCCCAGGCAAAGACACGGCGCCCAGAGTGTGAATCTGGGCGGCCTCCGCCCAGGCAAAGACTCGGCGCCCAGAGTGTGAATCCGGGTGGCCTCCGCCCAGGCAAAGACTCGGCGCCCAGAGTTTGAATCCGGACCGCCTCCGCCAAGGTAAAGACTCGGCGCCCAGAGTGAGAGTCCGGGCGGCCTTCACCCAGGCAAAGACTCGGCGCCCAGAGTGTTAATCTGGGCGGCCTCCGCCCAGGCAAAGACTCGGCGCCCAGAGTGAGAGTCCGGCTGGCCTCCGCCTAGGCAAAGACTCGGTGCCCAGAGTGTAAATTCGGGCGGCCTCTGCCCAGGCAAAGACTCGGCGCCCAGAGTGTGAATATGGGCGGCCTCCGCCCAGGCAAAGACTCGGCGCCCAGAGTGTGAGCCCGTGCAGCCTCCACCCAGGCAACGACTCGGCGCCCAGAGTGTGAATCCGGGCGGTCTCCGTCCAGGCAAAGACTCGGCGCCCAGAGTGTGAGCCCGTACAGCCTCCGCCCAGGCAAAGACTCGGCGCCCGGGGTCCGGGCGGCCTCCACCCAGGCAAGGACTCGGCACCCAGAGTGTGAATATGGGCGGCCTCCGCCTAGGCAAAGACTCGGCGTCCAGAGTGTGAATCCGGGCGGCCTCCGCCCAGGTAAAGACCCGGCGCCCGGAGTGAGAGTCCGGGCGGACTTCGCCCAGGCAAAGACTCGGCGCCCAGAGTGTTAATCTGGGTGGCCTCCACCGAGGCAAAGACTTGGCGCCCAG
The DNA here is from genome assembly GCF_037356315.1 of Lithobates pipiens. Classification (NCBI taxonomy): domain Eukaryota; kingdom Metazoa; phylum Chordata; class Amphibia; order Anura; family Ranidae; genus Lithobates; species Lithobates pipiens. Next base: position 145,772,542 of record NW_027507789.1, read on the forward strand.
AGTGAGAGTCCGGGCGGCCTCTGCCTAGGCAAAGACTCGGCGCCCAGAGTGTAAATCCGGGCGGCCTCTGCCCAGGCAAAGACTCGGCGCCCAGAGTGTGAATCCGGGCGGCCTCCGCCCAGGCAAAGACTCGGCGCCCAGAAATTGAATCCGGGCGGCCTCCGCCCAGGCAACGACTCGGCGCCCAGAGTGTGAATCCGGGCGGTCTCCGCCCAGGCAAAGACTCGGCGCCCAGAGTGAGAGTCCGGGCCGCCTCCGCCCAGGTAAAGACTCGGCGCCCAGAGTGTGATTCCGGGCGGCCTCTGCCCAGGCAAAGACTCGGCGCCCAGAGTGTGAATCCGGGCGGCCTCCGCCCAGGCAAAGACTCGGCGTCCAGAGTGTGAATCCGGGCGGCCTCCGCCCAGGTAAAGACCCGGCGCCCGGAGTGAGAGTCCGGGCGGACTTCGCCCAGGCAAAGACTCGGCGCCCAGAGTGTTAATCTGGGTGGCCTCCACCGAGGCAAAGACTTGGCGCCCAGAGTGAGAGTCCGGGCGGCCTCTGCCTAGGCAAAGACTCGGCGCCCAGAGTGTAAATCCGGGCGGCCTCTGCCCAGGCAAAGACTCGGCGCCCAGAGTGTGAATCCGGGCGGCCTCCGCCCAGGCAAAGACTCGGCGCCCAGAGTGAGAGTCCGGGCCGCCTCCGCCCAGGCAAAGACTCGGCGCCCAGAGTGTGAATCTGGGTGGCCTCCGCTCAGGCAAAGACTCAGCGCCCAGAGTGTGAATATGGGCGGCCTCCGCCTAGGCAAAGACTCGACGCCCAGAGTGTGAATCCGGGCGGCCTCCGCCCAGGCAAAGGCTCGACGCCCAGAGTGAAAGTCCGGGCGGCCTCCGCCCAAGCAAAGACTCGGCACCCAGAATGAATCCAGTTGGCCCCCGCGCAGGGAAAGACTCGGCGCCCAGAGTGTGAATCCGGGCGGCCTCCGCTCAGGCAAAGACTCGGCGCCCAGAGTGTGAGCCCGTGCAGCCTCCACCCAGGCAAAGACTCGGCGCCCGGGGTCCGGGCAGCCTCCACCCAGGCAAGGACTCGGCGCCCAGAGTGTGAATCCGGGCGCCCTTTGCCCAGGCAAAGACTCGGCGCCCAGAGTGTTAACCTGGGCGGCCTCCGCCCAGGCAAAGACTCGGCGCCCAGGGTGAGAGTCCGGGCGGCGTCCGCCTAGGCAAAGACTCGGCGCCCAGAGTGTAAATCCGGGCGGCCTCTGCCCAGGCAAAGACTCGGCGCCCAGAGTGTGAATATGGGCGGCCTCCGCCTAGGCAATGACTTGGCACCCAGAGTGTGAATCCGGGCGGCCTCCGCCCAGGCAAAGACTCGGCGCCCAGAGTGTGAATCCGGGCGGCCTCCGCCCAGGCAAAGACTCGGCGCCCAGAGTGTGAATCCGGGCGGCCTCCGCCCAGGCAAAGACTCGGCGCCCAGAGTGTGAATCCGGGCGGTCTCCGCCCAGGCAAAGACGCGGCGCCCAGAGTGTGAATCCGGGCGGTCTCCGCCCAGGCAAAGACTCGACGCCCAGAGTGAGAGTCCCGGCCGCCTCCGCGCAGGGAAAGACTCAGCACCCAGAGTGTGAATATGGGCAGCCTTCGCACAGCAAAGACTCGGCGCCCAGAGTGTGAATCCGGGCGGCCTCCGCCCAGGCAAAGACTCGGCGCCCGGAGTCCGGGCGGCCTCCACCCAAGCAAAGGCTCCGTGCACAGAGGATGAATCCGGGCGGTCTCCGCCCAGGCAAAGACTCGGCGTCCAGAGTGAGAGTCCGGGCGGCCCCCGCCCAGGCAAAGACTCGGCGCCCACAGTGAGAGTCCGGGCGGCCTTCGCCCAGGCAAAGACTCGGCGCCCAGAGTGTTAATCCGGGCGGCCTCCGCCCAGGCAAAGATTCGGCGCCCAGAGTGTGAATCCGGGCGGCCTCCGCCCAGACAAAGACTCGGCGCCCAGAGTGAGAGTCCGGGCGGCCTCCGCCCAGGCAAAGACATGGCGCCCAGAGTGTGAATCCGGGCGGTCTCCGCCCAGGCAAAGACTCAGCGCCCAGAGTGAGAGTCCGGGCCGCCTCCGCCCAGAGAAAGACTCAGCACCCAGAGTGAGAGTCCAAGCGGCCTCCGCCCAGGCAAAGACTCGGCACCCAGAGTGAATCCGGGCGGCCTCCGCCCAGGCAAAGACTCGGCGCCCAGAGTGTGAATCCGGGTGGCCTCCGCTCAGGCAAAGACTCGGCGCCCAGAGTGTGAATATGGGCGGCCTCCACCTAGGCAAAGACTCAGCACCCAGAGTGTGAATCCGGGCGGCCTCTGCCCAGGCAAAGACTCGGCGCCCAGAGTGTGAATCCGGGCGGCCTCCGCCCAGGCAAAGACTCGGCACCCGGGGTCCGGGCGGCCTCCACCCAGGCAAGGACTCGGCGCCCAGAGTGTGAATCCGGGTGGTCTCCGCCCAGGCAAAGACTCGGCGCCCAGATTGTGAATCCGGCCGCCTCCGCCCAGGCAAAGACTCGGCGCCCAGAATGTGAATCCAGGCGGTCTCCGCCCAGGCAAAGACTCGGCGCCCAGAGTGAGAGTCCGAGCGGCCTCCACCCAGGCAAAGACTCGGCACCCAGAGTGAATCCGGGCGGCCTCCGCCCAGGCAAACACTCGGCGCCCAGAGTGAGAGTCCGGGCCGCCTCCGCGCAGGGAAAGACTCAGCACCCAGAGTGAGAGTCCGAGCGGCCTCCGCCCAGGCAAAGACTCGGCACCCAGAGTGAATCCGGGCGGCCTCCGCCCAGGCAAGGACTCGGCGCCCAGAGTGTGAATCCAGGCGGTCTCCGCCCAGGCAAAGACTCGGCGCCCAGAGTGTGAATCCGGGCGGCCTCTGCCCAGGCAAAGACTCGGCACCCACAGTGAGAGTCCAGGCGGCCTCCGCCCAGGCAAAGACTCGGCACCCAGAGTGTGAATCCGGGCGGCCTCTGCCCAGGCAAAGACTCGGCACCCACAGTGAGAGTCCAGGCGGCCTCCGCCCAGGCAAAGACTCGGCACCCAGAGTGTTAATCTGGGCGGCCTCCGCCCAGGCAGAGACTCGGAGCCCAGAGTGTGAATCTGGGCGGCCTCCGCCCAGGCAAAAACTCGGCGCCCAGAGTGTGAATCCGGGCGGCCTCCGCCCAGGCAAGCACTCGGCGCCCAGAGTGAGAGTCCGGGCCGCCTCCGCGCAGGGAAAGACTCAGCACCCAGAGTGAGAGTCCAAGCGGCCTCCGCCCAGGCAAAGACACGGCGCCCAGAGTGTGAATCTGGGCGGCCTCCGCCCAGGCAAAGACTCGGCGCCCAGAGTGTGAATCCGGGTGGCCTCCGCCCAGGCAAAGACTCGGCGCCCAGAGTTTGAATCCGGACCGCCTCCGCCAAGGTAAAGACTCGGCGCCCAGAGTGAGAGTCCGGGCGGCCTTCACCCAGGCAAAGACTCGGCGCCCAGAGTGTTAATCTGGGCGGCCTCCGCCCAGGCAAAGACTCGGCGCCCAGAGTGAGAGTCCGGCTGGCCTCCGCCTAGGCAAAGACTCGGTGCCCAGAGTGTAAATTCGGGCGGCCTCTGCCCAGGCAAAGACTCGGCGCCCAGAGTGTGAATATGGGCGGCCTCCGCCCAGGCAAAGACTCGGCGCCCAGAGTGTGAGCCCGTGCAGCCTCCACCCAGGCAAAGACTCGGCACCCAGAGTGTGAATCCGGGCGGCCTCTGCCCAGGCAAAGACTCGGCGCCCAGAGTGTGAATCCGGGCGGCCTCCGCCCAGGCAAAGACTCGGCACCCGGGGTCCGGGCGGCCTCCACCCAGGCAAGGACTCGGCGCCCAGAGTGTGAATCCGGGTGGTCTCCGCCCAGGCAAAGACTCGGCGCCCAGATTGTGAATCCGGCCGCCTCCGCCCAGGCAAAGACTCGGCGCCCAGAATGTGAATCCAGGCGGTCTCCGCCCAGGCAAAGACTCGGCGCCCAGAGTGAGAGTCCGAGCGGCCTCCACCCAGGCAAAGACTCGGCACCCAGAGTGAATCCGGGCGGCCTCCGCCCAGGCAAACACTCGGCGCCCAGAGTGAGAGTCCGGGCCGCCTCCGCGCAGGGAAAGACTCAGCACCCAGAGTGAGAGTCCGAGCGGCCTCCGCCCAGGCAAAGACTCGGCACCCAGAGTGAATCCGGGCGGCCTCCGCCCAGGCAAGGACTCGGCGCCCAGAGTGTGAATCCAGGCGGTCTCCGCCCAGGCAAAGACTCGGCGCCCAGAGTGTGAATCCGGGCGGCCTCTGCCCAGGCAAAGACTCGGCACCCACAGTGAGAGTCCAGGCGGCCTCCGCCCAGGCAAAGACTCGGCGCCCAGAGTGTGAATCCGGGCGGCCTCCGCCCAGGCAAAGACTCGGCACCCAGAGTGAATCCGGGCGGTCTCCGCCCAGGCAAAGACTCGGCGCCCAGAGTGTGAATCCGGGCGGTCTCCCCCCAGGCAAAGACTCGGCGCCCAGAGTGAGAGTCCGGGCCGCCTCTGCCCAGGCAAAGACTCGGCGCCCAGAGTGTAAATATGGGCGGCCTTCGCACAGCAAAGACTTGGCGCCCAGAGTGTGAATCCAGGCGGCCTCCGCCCAGGCAAAGTCTCGGCGCCCAGAGTGTGAATTCGGGCGGTCTCCGCCCAGGCAAAGACTCGGCGCCCAGAGTGTAAATCCGGGTGGCCTCCGCCCAGGCAAAGGCTCGGCGCCCAGAGTGTGAATCCAGGCGGTCTCCCCCAGGCAAAGACTCGGCGCCCAGAGTGAGAGTCCGGGCGGTCTCCGCCCAGGCAAAGACTCGGCGCCCAGAGTGTAAATCCGGGTGGCCTCCGCCCAGGCAAAGGCTCGGCGCCCAGAGTGTGAATCCAGGCGGTCTCCCCCCAGGCAAAGACTCGGCGCCCAGAGTGTAAATCCGGGCGGCCTCCGCCCAGGCAAAGGCTCAGCGCCCAGAGTGTGAATCCAGGCGGTCTCCCCCAGGCAAAGACTCGGCGCTCAGAGTGAGAGTCCGGGCCGCCTCCGCGCAGGGAAAGACTCAGCACCCAGAGTGAGAGTCCGAGCGGCCTCCGCCCAGGCAAAGACTCGGCACCCAGAGTGAATCAGGGCGGCCTCCGCCCAGGCAAAGACTCGGCGCCCAGAGTGTGAATCCGGGCGGCCTCCGCCCAGGCAAAGACTCGGCGCCCAGAGTGTGAATACGGGCAGCCTTCGCACAGCAAAGACTCGGCGCCCAGAGTGTGAATCCAGGCGGCCTCCGCCCAGGCAAAGTCTCGGCGCCCAGAGTGTGAATCAGGGCGGCCTCCGCCCAGGCAAAGACTCGGCGCCCAGAGTGTGAATCCGGGCGGCCTCCGCCCAGGCAAAGACTCGGCGCCCAGAGTGTGAATCCGAGCGGCCTCCGCCCAGGCAAAGACTCGGCGCCCAGAGTGTGAATCCGGGCGGCCTCCGCCCAGGCAAAGACTCGGCGCCCAGAGTGTGAATCCGGGCGGCCTCCGCCCAGGCAAACACTCGGCGCCCAGAGTGTGAATCCGGGCGGCCTCCGCCCAGGCACACACTCAGCGCCCAGAGTGTGAATCCGGGCGGCCTCCGTCCAGGCAAAGACTCGGCGCCCAGAGTGTGAATCCGGGCGGCCTCCGCCCAGGCAAAGACCCGGCGCCCAGAGTGTGAATCCGGGCGGCCTCCGCCCAGGCATAGACTCGGCGGCCAGAGTGTGAATTCGGGCGGCCTCCGCCCAGGCAAAGACTCGGCGCCCAGAGTGTGAATTCAGGTGGTCTCCGCCCAGGCAAAGACTCGGCGCCCAGAGTGTGAATCCGGGCGGCCTCCGCCCAGGCAAAGACTCGGCACCCAGAGTGAATCCGGGCGGTCTCCGCCCAGGCAAAGACTCGGCGCCCAGAGTGTGAATCCGGGCGGTCTCCCCCCAGGCAAAGACTCGGCGCCCAGAGTGAGAGTCCGGGCCGCCTCTGCCCAGGCAAAGACTCGGCGCCCAGAGTGTAAATATGGGCGGCCTTCGCACAGCAAAGACTTGGCGCCCAGAGTGTGAATCCAGGCGGCCTCCGCCCAGGCAAAGTCTCGGCGCCCAGAGTGTGAATCAGGGCGGCCTCCGCCCAGGCAAAGACTCGGCGCCCAGAGTGTGAATCCGGGCGGCCTCCGCCCAGGCAACCACTCGGCGCCCAGAGTGTGAATCCGGGCGGCCTCCGCCCAGGCAAAGACTCGGCGCCCAGAGTGTGAATCCGGGCGGCCTCCGCCCAGGCAAAGACTCGGCGCCCAGAGTGTGAATCTGGGCGGCCTCCGCCCAGGCAAAGACTCGGCGCCCAGAGTGTGAATCCGGGCGGCCTCCGCCCAGGCAAAGACTCGGCGCCCAGAGTGTGAATCCGGGCGGCCTCCGCCCAGGCAAAGACTCGGCGCCCAGAGTGTGAATTCGGGCGGCCTCCGCCCAGGCAAAGATTCGGCGCCCAGAGTGTGAATCCGGGCGGCCTCCGCCCAGGCAAAGACTCGGCGTCCAGAGTGTGAATTTGGGCGGCCTCCGCCCAGGCAAAGACTCGGCGCCCAGAGTGTGAATCCGGGCGGCCTCCACCCAGGCAAACACTCGGCGCCCAGAGTGTGAATCCGGGCGGCCTCCGCCCAGGCACAGACTCGGCGCCCAGAGTGTGAATCCGGGCGGCCTCCGTCCAGGCAAAGACTCGGCGGCCAGAGTGTGAATTCGGGCGGCCTCCGCCCAGGCAAAGACTCGGCGGCCAGAGTGTGAATTCGGGCGGTCTCCGCCCAGGCAAAGACTCGGCGCCCAGAGTGTAAATCCGGGTGGCCTCCGCCCAGGCAAAGGCTCGGCGCCCAGAGTGTGAATCCAGGCGGTCTCCCCCAGGCAAAGACTCGGCGCCCAGAGTGAGAGTCCGGGCGGTCTCCGCCCAGGCAAAGACTCGGCGCCCAGAGTGTAAATCCGGGTGGCCTCCGCCCAGGCAAAGGCTCGGCGCCCAGAGTGTGAATCCAGGCGGTCTCCCCCCAGGCAAAGACTCGGCGCCCAGAGTGTAAATCCGGGCGGCCTCCGCCCAGGCAAAGGCTCAGCGCCCAGAGTGTGAATCCAGGCGGTCTCCCCCAGGCAAAGACTCGGCGCTCAGAGTGAGAGTCCGGGCCGCCTCCGCGCAGGGAAAGACTCAGCACCCAGAGTGAGAGTCCGAGCGGCCTCCGCCCAGGCAAAGACTCGGCACCCAGAGTGAATCAGGGCGGCCTCCGCCCAGGCAAAGACTCGGCGCCCAGAGTGTGAATCCGGGCGGCCTCCGCCCAGGCAACCACTCGGCGCCCAGAGTGTGAATCCGGGCGGCCTCCGCCCAGGCAAAGACTCGGCGCCCAGAGTGTGAATCCGGGCGGCCTCCGCCAAGGCAAAGACTCGGCGCCCAGAGTGTGAATCCGGGCGGCCTCCGCCCAGGCAACCACTCGGCGCCCAGAGTGTGAATCCGGGCGGCCTCCGCCCAGGCAAAGACTCAGCGACCAGAGTGTGAATCCGGGCAGCCTCCGCCCAGGCAACCACTCGGCGCCCAGAGTGTGAGTCTGGGCCGCCTCCGCGCAGGGAAAGACTCTGCACCCAGAGTGAGAGTCCGAGCGGCCTCCGCCCAGGCAAAGACTTGGTGCCCAGAGTGTGAATCCGGGCGGTCTCCACCCAGGCAAAGACTCGGCGCCCAGAGTGTGAATCCGGGCGGCCTCCGCCCAGGCAAAGACTCGGCGTCCACAGTGAGAGTCCAGGCGGCCTCCGCCTAGGCAAAGACTCTGCGCCCAGAGTGTAAATCCGGGCGGCCTCTGCCCAGGCAAAGACTCGGCGCCCAGAGTGTGAATATGGGCAGCCTTCACACAGCAAAGACTCGGCGCCCAGAGTGTGAATCCGGGCGGCCTCCGCCCAGGCAAAGTCTTGGCGCCCAGAGTGTGAATCAGGGCGGCCTCCGCCCAGGCAAAGACTCGGCGCCCAGAGTGTGAATCCGGGCGGCCTCCGCCCAGGCAAACACTCGGCTCCCAGAGTGTGAATCCGGGCGGTCTCCGCCCAGGCAAAGACTCGGCGCCCAGAGTGTGAATCCGGGCGGCCTCCGCCCAGGCACAGACTCGGCGCCCAGAGTAGGAATCCGGGCGGCCTCCGCCCAGGCAAAGACTCGGAGCCCAGAGTGTGAATCCGGGCGGCCTCCGCCCAGGCAAAGACTCGGCGCCCAGAGTGTGAATCCGGGCGGTCTCCGCCCAGGCAAAGACTCGGCGCCCAGAGTGTGAATCCGGGCGGTCTCCCCCCAGGCAAAGACTCGGCGCCCAGAGTGAGAGTCCGGGCCGCCTCTGCCCAGGCAAAGACTCGGCGCCCAGAGTGTAAATATGGGCGGCCTTCGCACAGCAAAGACTTGGCGCCCAGAGTGTGAATCCAGGCGGCCTCCGCCCAGGCAAAGTCTTGGCGCCCAGAGTGTGAATCAGGGCGGCCTCCGCCCAGGCAAAGACTCGGCGCCCAGAGTGTGAATCCGGGCGGCCTCCGCCCAGGCAACCACTCGGCGCCCAGAGTGTGAATCCGGGCGGCCTCCGCCCAGGCAAAGACTCGGCGCCCAGAGTGTGAATCCGGGCGGCCTCCGCCCAGGCAAAGACTCGGCGCCCAGAGTGTGAATCCGGGCGGCCTCCGCCCAGGCAAAGACTCGGCGCCCAGAGTGTGAATCCGGGCGGCCTCCGCCCAGGCAAAGACTCGGCGCCCAGAGTGTGAATCCGGGCGGCCTCCGCCCAGGCACAGACTCGGCGCCCAGAGTGTGAATCCGGGCGGCCTCCGCCCAGGCAAAGACTCGGCGCCCAGAGTGTGAATCCGGGCGGCCTCCGCCCAGGCAAAGACTCGGCGCCCAGAGTGTGAATCCGGGCGGTCTCCGCCCAGGCAAAGACTCGGCGCCCAGAGTGTGAATCCGGGCGGTCTCCCCCCAGGCAAAGACTCGGCGCCCAGAGTGAGAGTCCGGGCCGCCTCTGCCCAGGCAAAGACTCGGCGCCCAGAGTGTAAATATGGGCGGCCTTCGCACAGCAAAGACTTGGCGCCCAGAGTGTGAATCCAGGCGGCCTCCGCCCAGGCAAAGTCTCGGCGCCCAGAGTGTGAATCAGGGCGGCCTCCGCCCAGGCAAAGACTCGGCGCCCAGAGTGTGAATCCGGGCGGCCTCCGCCCAGGCAACCACTCGGCGCCCAGAGTGTGAATCCGGGCGGCCTCCGCCCAGGCAAAGACTCGGCGCCCAGAGTGTGAATCCGGGCGGCCTCCGCCCAGGCAAAGACTCGGCGTCCAGAGTGTGAATTTGGGCGGCCTCCGCCCAGGCAAAGACTCGGCGCCCAGAGTGTGAATTCGGGCGGTCTCCGCCCAGGCAAAGACTCGGCGCCCAGAGTGTGAATCCGGGCGGCCTCCGCCCAGGCAAAGACACGGCGCCCAGAGTGTGAATCCGGGCGGTCTCCGCCCAGGCAAAGACTCGGCGCCCAGAGTGTGAATCCGGGCGGCCTCCGCCCAGGCAAAGACTCGGCGCCCAGAGTGTGAATCCGAGCGGCCTCCGCCCAGGCAAAGACTCGGCGCCCAGAGTGTGAATCCGGGCGGCCTCCGCCCAGGCAAAGACTCGGCGCCCAGAGTGTGAATCCGGGCGGCCTCCACCCAGGCAAACACTCGGCGCCCAGAGTGTGAATCCGGGCGGCCTCCGCCCAGGCACAGACTCGGCGCCCAGAGTGTGAATCCGGGCGGCCTCCGTCCAGGCAAAGACTCGGCGCCCAGAGTGTGAATCCGGGCGGCCTCCGCCCAGGCAAAGTCTCGGCGCCCAGAGTGTGAATCAGGGCGGCCTCCGCCCAGGCAAAGACTCGGCGCCCAGAGTGTGAATCCGGGCGGCCTCCGCCCAGGCAACCACTCGGCGCCCAGAGTGTGAATCCGGGCGGCCTCCGCCCAGGCAAAGACTCGGCGCCCAGAGTGTGAATCCGGGCGGCCTCCACCCAGGCAAACACTCGGCGCCCAGAGTGTGAATCCGGGCGGCCTCCGCCTAGGCACAGACTCGGCGCCCAGAGTGTGAATCCGGGCGGCCTCCGTCCAGGCAAAGACTCGGCGCCCAGAGTGTGAATCCGGGCGGCCTCCGCCCAGGCAAAGACCCGGCGCCCAGAGTGTGAATCCGGGCGGCCTCCGCCCAGGCATAGACTCGGCGGCCAGAGTGTGAATTCGGGCGGCCTCCGCCCAGGCAAAGACTCGGCGCCCAGAGTGTGAATTCAGGCGGTCTCCGCCCAGGCAAAGACTCGGCGCCCAGAGTGTGAATCCGGGCGGCCTCCGCCCAGGCAAAGACTCGTCACCCAGAGTGAATCCGGGCGGTCTCCGCCCAGGCAAAGACTCGGCGCCCAGAGTGTGAATCCGGGCGGTCTCCCCCCAGGCAAAGACTCGGCGCCGAGAGTGAGAGTCCGGGCCGCCTCTGCCCAGGCAAAGACTCGGCGCCCAGAGTGTAAATATGGGCGGCCTTCGCACAGCAAAGACTTGGCGCCCAGAGTGTGAATCCAGGCGGCCTCCGCCCAGGCAAAGTCTCGGCGCCCAGAGTGTGAATCAGGGCGGCCTCCGCCCAGGCAAAGACTCGGCGCCCAGAGTGTGAATCCGGGCGGCCTCCGCCCAGGCAAAGACTCGGCGCCCACAGTGTGAATCCGGGCGGCCTCCGCCCAGGCAAAGACTCGGCGCCCAGAGTGTGAATCCGGGCGGCCTCCGCCCAGGCAAAGACTCGGCGCCCAGAGTGTGAATCCGGGCGGCCTCCGCCCAGGCAAAGAATCGGCGCCCAGAGTGTGAATTCGGGCGGCCTCCGCCCAGGCAAAGATTCGGCGCCCAGAGTGTGAATCCGGGCGGCCTCCGCCCAGGCAAAGACTCGGCGTCCAGAGTGTGAATTTGGGCGGCCTCCGCCCAGGCAAAGACTCGGCGCCCAGAGTGTGAATTCGGGCGGTCTCCGCCCAGGCAAAGACTCGGCGCCCAGAGTGTGAATCCGGGCGGCCTCCGCCCAGGCAAAAACACGGCGCCCAGAGTGTGAATCCGGGCGGTCTCCGCCCAGGCAAAGACTCAGCGCCCAGAGTGTGAATCCGGGCGGCCTCCGCCCAGGCAAAGACACGGCGCCCAGAGTGTGAATCCGGGCGGTCTCCGCCCAGGCAAAGACTCGGCGCCCAGAGTGTAAATCCGGGTGGCCTCCGCCCAGGCAAAGGCTCGGCGCCCAGAGTGTGAATCCAGGCGGTCTCCCCCAGGCAAAGACTCGGCGCCCAGAGTGAGAGTCCGGGCGGTCTCCGCCCAGGCAAAGACTCGGCGCCCAGAGTGTAAATCCGGGTGGCCTCCGCCCAGGCAAAGGCTCGGCGCCCAGAGTGTGAATCCAGGCGGTCTCCCCCCAGGCAAAGACTCGGCGCCCAGAGTGTAAATCCGGGCGGCCTCCGCCCAGGCAAAGGCTCAGCGCCCAGAGTGTGAATCCAGGCGGTCTCCCCCAGGCAAAGACTCGGCGCTCAGAGTGAGAGTCCGGGCCGCCTCCGCGCAGGGAAAGACTCAGCACCCAGAGTGAGAGTCCGAGCGGCCTCCGCCCAGGCAAAGACTCGGCACCCAGAGTGAATCAGGGCGGCCTCCGCCCAGGCAAAGACTCGGCGCCCAGAGTGTGAATCCGGGCGGCCTCCGCCCAGGCAACCACTCGGCGCCCAGAGTGTGAATCCGGGCGGCCTCCGCCCAGGCAAAGACTCGGCGCCCAGAGTGTGAATCCGGGCGGCCTCCGCCAAGGCAAAGACTCGGCGCCCAGAGTGTGAATCCGGGCGGCTTCCGCCCAGGCAACCACTCGGCGCCCAGAGTGTGAATCCGGGCGGCCTCCGCCCAGGCAAAGACTCAGCGACCAGAGTGTGAATCCGGGCAGCCTCCGCCCAGGCAACCACTCGGCGCCCAGAGTGTGAGTCTGGGCCGCCTCCGCGCAGGGAAAGACTCTGCACCCAGAGTGAGAGTCCGAGCGGCCTCCGCCCAGGCAAAGACTTGGTGCCCAGAGTGTGAATCCGGGCGGTCTCCACCCAGGCAAAGACTCGGCGCCCAGAGTGTGAATCCGGGCGGCCTCCGCCCAGGCAAAGACTCGGCGCCCACAGTGAGAGTCCAGGCGGCCTCCGCCTAGGCAAAGACTCTGCGCCCAGAGTGTAAATCCGGGCGGCCTCTGCCCAGGCAAAGACTCGGCGCCCAGAGTGTGAATATGGGCGGCCTTCACACAGCAAAGACTCGGCGCCCAGAGTGTGAATCCGGGCGGCCTCCGCCCAGGCAAAGTCTTGGCGCCCAGAGTGTGAATCAGGGCGGCCTCCGCCCAGGCAAAGACTCGGCGCCCAGAGTGTGAATCCGGGCGGCCTCCGCCCAGGCAAACACTCGGCGCCCAGAGTGTGAATCCGGGCGGTCTCCGCCCAGGCAAAGACTCGGCGCCCAGAGTGTGAATCCGGGCGGCCTCCGCCCAGGCACAGACTCGGCGCCCAGAGTGTGAATCCGGGCGGCCTCCGCCCAGGCAAAGACTCGGCGCCCAGAGTGTGGATCCGGGCGGCCTCCGCCCAGGCAAAGACTCGGCGCCCAGAGTGTGAATCCGGGCGGTCTCCGCCCAGGCAAAGACTCGGCGCCCAGAGTGTGAATCCGGGCGGTCTCCCCCCAGGCAAAGACTCGGCGCCCAGAGTGAGAGTCCGGGCCGCCTCTGCCCAGGCAAAGACTCGGCGCCCAGAGTGTAAATATGGGCGGCCTTCGCACAGCAAAGACTTGGCGCCCAGAGTGTGAATCCAGGCGGCCTCCGCCCAGGCAAAGTCTCGGCGCCCAGAGTGTGAATCAGGGCGGCCTCCGCCCAGGCAAAGACTCGGCGCCCAGAGTGTGAATCCGGGCGGCCTCCGCCCAGGCAACCACTCGGCGCCCAGAGTGTGAATCCGGGCGGCCTCCGCCCAGGCAAAGACTCGGCGCCCAGAGTGTGAATCCGGGCGGCCTCCGCCCAGGCAAAGACTCGGCGCCCAGAGTGTGAATCCGGGCGGCCTCCGCCCAGGCAAAGACTCGGCGCCCAGAGTGTGAATCCGGGCGGCCTCCGCCCAGGCAAAGACTCGGCGCCCAGAGTGTGAATCCGGGCGGCCTCCGCCCAGGCAAAGACTCGGCGCCCAGAGTGTGAATTCGGGCGGCCTCCGCCCAGGCAAAGATTCGGCGCCCAGAGTGTGAATCCGGGCGGCCTCCGCCCAGGCAAAGACTCGGCGTCCAGAGTGTGAATTTGGGCGGCCTCCGCCCAGGCAAAGACTCGGCGCCCAGAGTGTGAATTCGGGCGGTCTCCGCCCAGGCAAAGACTCGGCGCCCAGAGTGTGAATCCGGGCGGCCTCCGCCCAGGCAAAGACACGGCGCCCAGAGTGTGAATCCGGGCGGTCTCCGCCCAGGCAAAGACTCGGCGCCCAGAGTGTGAATCCGGGCGGCCTCCGCCCAGGCAAAGACTCGGCGCCCAGAGTGTGAATCCGAGCGGCCTCCGCCCAGGCAAAGACTCGGCGCCCAGAGTGTGAATCCGGGCGGCCTCCGCCCAGGCAAAGACTCGGCGCCCAGAGTGTGAATCCGGGCGGCCTCCACCCAGGCAAACACTCGGCGCCCAGAGTGTGAATCCGGGCGGCCTCCGCCCAGGCACAGACTCGGCGCCCAGAGTGTGAATCCGGGCGGCCTCCGCCCAGGCAAAGACTCGGCGCCCAGAGTGTGAATCCGGGCGGCCTCCACCCAGGCAAACACTCGGCGCCCAGAGTGTGAATCCGGGCGGCCTCCGCCCAGGCACAGACTCGGCGCCCAGAGTGTGAATCCGGGCGGCCTCCGTCCAGGCAAAGACTCGGCGCCCAGAGTGTGAATCCGGGCGGCCTCCGCCCAGGCAAAGACCCGGCGCCCAGAGTGTGAATCCGGGCGGCCTCCGCCCAGGCATAGACTCGGCGGCCAGAGTGTGAATTCGGGCGGCCTCCGCCCAGGCAAAGACTCGGCGCCCAGAGTGTGAATTCAGGCGGTCTCCGCCCAGGCAAAGACTCGGCGCCCAGAGTGTGAATCCGGGCGGCCTCCGCCCAGGCAAAGACTCGGCACCCAGAGTGAATCTGGGCGGTCTCCGCCCAGGCAAAGACTCGGCGCCCAGAGTGTGAATCCGGGCGGTCTCCTCCCAGGCAAAGACTCGGCGCCGAGAGTGAGAGTCCGGGCCGCCTCTGCCCAGGCAAAGACTCGGCGCCCAGAGTGTAAATATGGGCGGCCTTCGCACAGCAAAGACTTGGCGCCCAGAGTGTGAATCCAGGCGGCCTCCGCCCAGGCAAAGTCTCGGCGCCCAGAGTGTGAATCAGGGCGGCCTCCGCCCAGGCAAAGACTCGGCGCTCAGAGTGTGAATCCGGGCGGCCTCCGCCCAGGCAACCACTCGGCGCCCAGAGTGTGAATCCGGGCGGCCTCCGCCCAGGCAGAGACTCGGCGCCCACAGTGTGAATCCGGGCGGCCTCCGCCCAGGCAAAGACTCGGCGCCCAGAGTGTGAATCCGGGCGGCCTCCACCCAGGCAAAGACTCGGCGCCCAGAGTGTGAATCCGGGCGGCCTCCGCCCAGGCAAAGAATCGGCGCCCAGAGTGTGAATTCGGGCGGCCTCCGCCCAGGCAAAGATTCGGCGCCCAGAGTGTGAATCCGGGCGGCCTCCGCCCAGGCAAAGACTCGGCGTCCAGAGTGTGAATTTGGGCGGCCTCCGCCCAGGCAAAGACTCGGCGCCCAGAGTGTGAATTTGGGCGGTCTCCGCCCAGGCAAAGACTCGGCGCCCAGAGTGTGGATCCGGGCGGCCTCCGCCCAGGCAAAGACTCGGCGCCCAGAGTGTGAATCCGGGCGGTCTCCGCCCAGGCAAAGACTCGGCGCCCAGAGTGTGAATCCGGGCGGTCTCCCCCCAGGCAAAGACTCGGCGCCCAGAGTGTGAATCCGGGCGGTCTCCCCCCAGGCAAAGACTCGGCGCCCAGAGTGAGAGTCCGGGCCGCCTCTGCCCAGGCAAAGACTCGGCGCCCAGAGTGTAAATATGGGCGGCCTTCGCACAGCAAAGACTTGGCGCCCAGAGTGTGAATCCGGGCGGCCTTCGCCCAGGCAAAGGATCAGCGCCCAGAGTGTGAATCCAGGGCGGTCTCCGCCCAGGCAAAGACTCGGCGCCCAGAGTGTGAATCCGGGCGGTCTCCGCCCAGGCAAAGACTCGGCGCCCAGAGTGTGAATCCGGGCGGCCTCCGCCCAGGCAAAGACACGGCGCCCAGAGTGTGAATCCGGGCGGCCTCCGCCCAGGCAAAGACTCGGCGCCCAGAGTGTGAATCCGGGCGGCCTCCGCCCAGGCAAAGAATCGGCGCCCAGAGTGTGAATTCGGGCGGCCTCCGCCCAGGCAAAGATTCGGCGCCCAGAGTGTGAATCCGGGCGGCCTCCGCCCAGGCAAAGACTCGGCGTCCAGAGTGTGAATTTGGGCGGCCTCCGCCCAGGCAAAGACTCGGCGCCCAGAGTGTGAATTTGGGCGGTCTCCGCCCAGGCAAAGACTCGGCGCCCAGAGTGTGGATCCGGGCGGCCTCCGCCCAGGCAAAGACTCGGCGCCCAGAGTGTGAATCCGGGCGGTCTCCGCCCAGGCAAAGACTCGGCGCCCAGAGTGTGAATCCGGGCGGTCTCCCCCCAGGCAAAGACTCGGCGCCCAGAGTGTGAATCCGGGCGGTCTCCCCCCAGGCAAAGACTCGGCGCCCAGAGTGAGAGTCCGGGCCGCCTCTGCCCAGGCAAAGACTCGGCGCCCAGAGTGTAAATATGGGCGGCCTTCGCACAGCAAAGACTTGGCGCCCAGAGTGTGAATCCGGGCGGCCTTCGCCCAGGCAAAGGATCAGCGCCCAGAGTGTGAATCCAGGGCGGTCTCCGCCCAGGCAAAGACTCGGCGCCCAGAGTGTGAATCCGGGCGGTCTCCGCCCAGGCAAAGACTCGGCGCCCAGAGTGTGAATCCGGGCGGCCTCCGCCCAGGCAAAGACACGGCGCCCAGAGTGTGAATCCGGGCGGCCTCCGCCTAGGCAAAGACTCGGCGCCCAGAGTGTAAATCCGGGCGGCCTCTGCCCAGGCAAAGACCCGGCGCCCAGAGTGTGAATATGGGCGGCCTTCGCACAGCAAAGACTCTGCGCCCAGAGTGTGAATCCGGACGGCCTCCGCCCAGGCAAAGACTCGGCGCCCAGAGTGTGAATCCGGGCGGCCTCCGCCCAGGCAAAGACTCGGCGCCCAGAGTGTGAATCCGGGCGGCCTCCGCCCAGGCAAAGACTCGGCGCCCAGAGTGTGAATCCGGGCGGCCTCCGCCCAGGCAAAGACCCGGCGCCCAGAGTGTGAATCCGGGCGGCCTCCGCCCAGGCATAGACTCGGCGGCCAGAGTGTGAATTCGGGCGGCCTCCGCCCAGGCAAAGACTCGGCGCCCAGAGTGTGAATTCAGGCGGTCTCCGCCCAGGCAAAGACTCGGCGCCCAGAGTGTGAATCCGGGCGGCCTCCGCCCAGGCAAAGACTCGGCACCCAGAGTGAATCCGGGCGGTCTCCGCCCAGGCAAAGACTCGGCGCCCAGAGTGTGAATCCGGGCGGTCTCCTCCCAGGCAAAGACTCGGCGCCGAGAGTGAGAGTCCGGGCCGCCTCTGCCCAGGCAAAGACTCGGCGCCCAGAGTGTAAATATGGGCGGCCTTCGCACAGCAAAGACTTGGCGCCCAGAGTGTGAATCCAGGCGGCCTCCGCCCAGGCAAAGTCTCGGCGCCCAGAGTGTGAATCAGGGCGGCCTCCGCCCAGGCAAAGACTCGGCGCTCAGAGTGTGAATCCGGGCGGCCTCCGCCCAGGCAACCACTCGGCGCCCAGAGTGTGAATCCGGGCGGCCTCCGCCCAGGCAGAGACTCGGCGCCCACAGTGTGAATCCGGGCGGCCTCCGCCCAGGCAAAGACTCGGCGCCCAGAGTGTGAATCCGGGCGGCCTCCGCCCAGGCAAAGACTCGGCGCCCAGAGTGTGAATCCGGGCGGCCTCCGCCCAGGCAAAGAATCGGCGCCCAGAGTGTGAATTCGGGCGGCCTCCGCCCAGGCAAAGATTCGGCGCCCAGAGTGTGAATCCGGGCGGCCTCCGCCCAGGCAAAGACTCGGCGTCCAGAGTGTGAATTTGGGCGGCCTCCGCCCAGGCAAAGACTCGGCGCCCAGAGTGTGAATTTGGGCGGTCTCCGCCCAGGCAAAGACTCGGCGCCCAGAGTGTGGATCCGGGCGGCCTCCGCCCAGGCAAAGACTCGGCGCCCAGAGTGTGAATCCGGGCGGTCTCCGCCCAGGCAAAGACTCGGCGCCCAGAGTGTGAATCCGGGCGGTCTCCCCCCAGGCAAAGACTCGGCGCCCAGAGTGTGAATCCGGGCGGTCTCCCCCCAGGCAAAGACTCGGCGCCCAGAGTGAGAGTCCGGGCCGCCTCTGCCCAGGCAAAGACTCGGCGCCCAGAGTGTAAATATGGGCGGCCTTCGCACAGCAAAGACTTGGCGCCCAGAGTGTGAATCCGGGCGGCCTTCGCCCAGGCAAAGGATCAGCGCCCAGAGTGTGAATCCAGGGCGGTCTCCGCCCAGGCAAAGACTCGGCGCCCAGAGTGTGAATCCGGGCGGTCTCCGCCCAGGCAAAGACTCGGCGCCCAGAGTGTGAATCCGGGCGGCCTCCGCCCAGGCAAAGACACGGCGCCCAGAGTGTGAATCCGGGCGGCCTCCGCCTAGGCAAAGACTCGGCGCCCAGAGTGTAAATCCGGGCGGCCTCTGCCCAGGCAAAGACCCGGCGCCCAGAGTGTGAATATGGGCGGCCTTCGCACAGCAAAGACTCTGCGCCCAGAGTGTGAATCCGGACGGCCTCCGCCCAGGCAAAGACTCGGCGCCCAGAGTGTGAATCCGGGCGGCCTCCGCCCAGGCAAAGACTCGGCGCCCAGAGTGTGAATCCGGGCGGCCTCCGCCCAGGCAAAGACTCGGCGCCCAGAGTGTGAATCCGGGCGGCCTCCGCCCATGCAAAGACTCGGCGCCCAGAGTGTGAATTCGGGCGGCCTCCGCCCAGGCAAAGACTCGGCGCCCAGAGTGTGAATTCGGGCGGCCTCCGCCCAGGCAAAGACTCGGCGCCCAGAGTGTGAATCCGGGCGGTCTCCGCCCAGGCAAAGACTCGGCGCCCAGAGTGTGAATCCGGGCGGTCTCCGCCCAGGCAAAGACTCGGCGCCCAGAGTGTGAATCCGGGCGGCCTCCGCCCAGGCAAAGACACGGCGCCCAGAGTGTGAATCCGGGCGGCCTCCGCCCAGGCAAAGAATCGACGCCCGGGGTCCAGGCAGCCTCCACCCAGGCAAGGACTCGGCACCCAGAGTGTGAATATGGGCGGCCTCCGCCTAGGCAAGGACTCAGCGCCCAGAGTGTAAATCCGGGCGGCCTCTGCCCAGGCAAAGACTCTGCACCCAGAGTGTGAATATGGGCGGCCTCCGCCTAGGCAAAGACTCTGCGCCCAGAGTGTAAATCCGGGCGGCCTCTGCCCAGGCAAAGACTCGGCGCCCAGAGTGTGAATATGGGCGGCCTTCGCACAGCAAAGACTCGGCGCCCAGAGTGTGAATCCGGGCGGCCTCCGCCCAGGCAAAGTCTTGGCGCCCAGAGTGTGAATCAGGGCGGCCTCCGCCCAGGCAAAGACTCGGCGCCCAGAGTGTGAATCCGGGCGGCCTCCGCCCAGGCAAACACTCGGCGCCCAGAGTGTGAATCCGGGCGGTCTCCGCCCAGGCAAAGACTCGGCGCCCAGAGTGTGAATCCGGGCGGCCTCCGCCCAGGCACAGACTCGGCGCCCAGAGTGTGAATCCGGGCGGCCTCCGCCCAGGCAAAGACTCGGCGCCCAGAGTGTGAATCCGGGCGGCCTCCGCCCAGGCAAAGACTCGGCGCCCAGAGTGTGAATCCGGGCGGTCTCCGCCCAGGCAAAGACTCGGCGTCCACAGTGAGAGTCCAGGCGGCCTCCGCCCAGGCAAAGACTCGGCACCCAGAGTGTTAATCTGGGCGGCCTCCGCCCAGGCAAACACTCGGTGCCCAGAGTGTTAATCTGGGCGCCCTCCGCCCAGGCAAAGACTCGGCGCCCAGAGTGTGAGCCCGTACAGCCTCCGCCCAGGCAAAGACTCGGCGCCCGGGGTCCGGGCGGCCTCCACCCAGGCAAGGACTCGGCACCCAGAGTGTGAATATGGGCGGCCTCCGCCTAGGCAAAGACTCGGCGCCCAGAGTGTAAATCCGGGCGGCCTCTGCCCAGGCAAAGACCCGGCGCCCAGAGTGTGAATATGGGCGGCCTTCGCACAGCAAAGACTCTGCGCCCAGAGTGTGAATCCGGACGGCCTCCGCCCAGGCAAAGACCCGGCGCCCAGAGTGTGAATATGGGCGGCCTTCGCACAGCAAAGACTCTGCGCCCAGAGTGTGAATCCGGACGGCCTCCGCCCAGGCAAAGACTCGGCGCCCAGAGTGTGAATCCTGGCGGCCTCCGCCCAGGCAAAGACTCGGCGCCCAGAGTGTGAATCCGGGCGGCCTCCGCCCAGGCAAAGACTCGGCGCCCAGAGTGTGAATCCGGGCGGCCTCCGCCCATGCAAAGACTCGGCGCCCAGAGTGTGAATTCGGGCGGCCTCCGCCCAGGCAAAGACTCGGCGCCCAGAGTGTGAATCCGGGCGGTCTCCGCCCAGGAAAAAGACTCGGCGCCCAGAGTGTGAATCCGGGCGGTCTCCGCCCAGGCAAAGACTCGGCGCCCAGAGTGTGAATCCGGGCGGCCTCCGCCCAGGCAAAGACACGGCGCCCAGAGTGTGAATCCGGGCGGCCTCCGCCCAGGCAAAGAATCGGCGCCCGGGGTCCAGGCAGCCTCCACCCAGGCAAGGACTCGGCACCCAGAGTGTGAATATGGGCGGCCTCCGCCTAGGCAAGGACTCAGCGCCCAGAGTGTAAATCCGGGCGGCCTCTGCCCAGGCAAAGACTCGGCACCCAGAGTGTGAATATGGGCGGCCTCCGCCTAGGCAAAGACTCTGCGCCCAGAGTGTAAATCCGGGCGGCCTCTGCCCAGGCAAAGACTCGGCGCCCAGAGTGTGAATATGGGCGGCCTTCGCACAGCAAAGACTCGGCGCCCAGAGTGTGAATCCGGGCGGCCTCCGCCCAGGCAAAGTCTTGGCGCCCAGAGTGTGAATCAGGGCGGCCTCCGCCCAGGCAAAGACTCGGCGCCCAGAGTTTGAATCCGGGCGGCCTCCGCCCAGGCAAACACTCGGCGCCCAGAGTGTGAATCCGGGCGGTCTCCGCCCAGGCACAGACTCGGCGCCCAGAGTGTGAATCCGGGCGGCCTCCGCCCAGGCAAAGACTCGGCGCCCAGAGTGTGAATCCGGGCGGCCTCCGCCCAGGCAAAGACTCGGCGCCCAGAGTGTGAATCCGGGCGGTCTCCGCCCAGGCAAAGACTCGGCGTCCACAGTGAGAGTCCAGGCGGCCTCCGCCCAGGCAAAGACTCGGCACCTAGAGTGTTAATCTGGGCGGCCTCCGCCCAGGCAAACACTCGGTGCCCAGAGTGTTAATCTGGGCGCCCTCCGCCCAGGCAAAGACTCGGCGCCCAGAGTGTGAGCCCGTACAGCCTCCGCCCAGGCAAAGACTCGGCGCCCGGGGTCCGGGCGGCCTCCACCCAGGCAAGGACTCGGCACCCAGAGTGTGAATATGGGCGGCCTCCGCCTAGGCAAAGACTCGGCGCCCAGAGTGTAAATCCGGGCGGCCTCTGCCCAGGCAAAGACCCGGCGCCCAGAGTGTGAATATGGGCGGCCTTCGCACAGCAAAGACTCTGCGCCCAGAGTGTGAATCCGGGCGGCCTCCGCCCAGGCAAAGACTCGGCGCCCAGAGTGTGAATCCGTGCGGCCTCCGCCCAGGCAAAGACTCGGCGCCCAGAGTGTGAATCCGGGCGGCCTCCGCCCAGGCAAAGACTCGGCGCCCAGAGTGTGAATCCGGGCGGCCTCCGCCCAGGCAAAGACTCGGCGCCCAGAGTGTGAATCCGGGCGGCCTCCGCCCAGGCAAAGACTCGGCGCCCAGAGTGTGAATCCGGGCGGCCTCCGCCCAGGCAAAGACTCGGCGCCCAGAGTGTGAATCCGGGCGGCCTCCGCCCATGCAAAGACTCGGCGCCCAGAGTGTGAATTCGGGCGGCCTCCGCCCAGGCAAAGACTCGGCGCCCAGAGTGTGAATCCGGGCGGTCTCCGCCCAGGCAAAGACTCGGCGCCCAGAGTGTGAATCCGGGCGGTCTCCGCCCAGGCAAAGACTCGGCGCCCAGAGTGTGAATCCGGGCGGCCTCCACCCAGGCAAAGACACGGCGCCCAGAGTGTGAATCCAGGCGGTCTCCGCCCAGGCAAAGACTCGGCGCCCAGAGTGTGAATCCGGGCGGTCTCCGCCCAGGCAGACTCGGTGCCCAGAGTGTAAATCCGGGCGGCCTCCGCCCAGGCAAAGGCTCGGCGCCCAGAGTGAGAGTCCGGGCTGCCTCCGCGCAGGGAAAGACTCGGCACCCAGAGTGAATCCGGGCGGCCTCCGCCCAGGCAAAGACTCGGCGCCCAGAGTGTGAATCCTGGCGGTCTCCGCCCAGGCAAAGACTCTGCGCCCAGAGTTTGAATCCGGGCGGCCTCTGCCCAGGCAAAGACTCGGCGCCCAGAGTGAGAGTCCGGGCGGCCTCCGCCCAGGCAAAGACTCGGCGCCTAGCGTGTTAATATGGGCGGCCTCCGCCCAGGCAAAGACTCGGCGCCCAGAGTGTGAATCCGGGCGGCCTCCGCCCAGGCAAAGGCTCAGCGCCCAGAGTGAGAGTCCGGGCGGCCTTCGCCTAGGCAAAGACTCGGTGCCCAGAGTGTGAATCCGGGCGGTCTCCGCCCAGGCAAAGACTCTGCGCCCAGAGTGTGAATCCGGGCGGCCTCCGCCAAGGCAAGTACTCGGCGCCCAGAGTGTGAATCCGGGCGGTCTCCGCGCAGGGAAAGACTCTGCACCCAGAGTGAGAGTCCAAGCGGCCTCCGCCCAGGCAGAGACTCGGCGCCCGGGGTCCAGGCGGCCTCCACCCAGGCAAGGACTCGGCACCCAGAGTGTGAATATGGGCGGCCTCCGCCTAGGCAAGGACTCGGCGCCCAGAGTGTAAATCCGGGCGGCCTCTGCCCAGGCAAAGACTCGGCACCCAGAGTGTGAATATGGGCGGCCTCCGCCTAGGCAAAGACTCTGCGCCCAGAGTGTAAATCCGGGCGGCCTCTGCCCAGGCAAAGACTCGGCGCCCAGAGTGTGAATATGGGCGGCCTCCGCCCAGGCAAAGTCTTGGCGCCCAGAGTGTGAATCCGGGTGGTCTCCGCCCAGGCAAAGACTCGGCGTCCACAGTGAGAGTCCAGGCGGCCTCCGCCCAGGCAAAGACTCGGCACCTAGAGTGTTAATCTGGGCGGCCTCCGCCCAGGCAAACACTCGGTGCCCAGAGTGTTAATCTGGGCGCCCTCCGCCCAGGCAAAGACTCGGCGCCCAGAGTGTGAGCCCGTACAGCCTCCGCCCAGGCAAAGACTCGGCGCCCGGGGTCCGGGCGGCCTCCACCCAGGCAAGGACTCGGCACCCAGAGTGTGAATATGGGCGGCCTCCGCCTAGGCAAAGACTCGGCGCCCAGAGTGTAAATCCGGGCGGCCTCTGCCCAGGCAAAGACCCGGCGCCCAGAGTGTGAATATGGGCGGCCTTCGCACAGCAAAGACTCTGCGCCCAGAGTGTGAATCCGGGCGGCCTCCGCCCAGGCAAAGACTCGGCGCCCAGAGTGTGAATCCGTGCGGCCTCCGCCCAGGCAAAGACTCGGCGCCCAGAGTGTGAATCCGGGCGATCTCCGCCCAAAGACTCGGCGCCCAGAGTGTGAATTCGGGCGGCCTCCGCCCAGGCAAAGACTCGGCGCCCAGAGTGTGAATCCGGGCGATCTCCGCCCAGGCAAAGACTCGGCGCCCAGAGTGTGAATCCGGGCGGTCTCCGCCCAGGCAAAGACTCGGCGCCCAGAGTGTGAATCCGGGCGGCCTCCGCCCAGGCAAAGACACGGCGCCCAGAGTGTGAATCCAGGCGGTCTCCGCCCAGGCAAAGACTCGGCGCCCAGAGTGTGAATCCGGGCGGTCTCCGCCCAGGCAGACTCGGCGCCCAGAGTGTAAATCCGGGCGTCCTCCGCCCAGGCAGAGGCTCGGCGCCCAGAGTGAGAGTCCGGGCTGCCTCCGCGCAGGGAAAGACTCGGCACCCAGAGTGAATCCGGGCGGCCTCCGCCCAGGCAAAGACTCGGCGCCCAGAGTGTGAATCCTGGCGGTCTCCGCCCAGGCAAAGACTCTGCGCCCAGAGTTTGAATCCGGGCGGCCTCTGCCCAGGCAAAGACTCGGCGCCCAGAGTGAGAGTCCGGGCGGCCTCCGCCCAGGCAGAGACTCGGCGCCTAGAGTGTTAATATGGGCGGCCTAAGCCCAGGCAAACACTCGGCGCCCAGAGTGTGAATCCGGGCGGTCTCCGCGCAGGGAAAGACTCTGCACCCAGAGTGAGAGTCCAAGCGGCCTCCGCCCAGGCAGAGACTCGGCGCCCGGGGTCCAGGCGGCCTCCACCCAGGCAAGGACTCGGCACCCAGAGTGTGAATATGGGCGGCCTCCGCCTAGGCAAGGACTCGGCGCCCAGAGTGTAAATCCGGGCGGCCTCTGCCCAGGCAAAGACTCGGCACCCAGAGTGTGAATATGGGCGGCCTCCGCCTAGGCAAAGACTCTGCGCCCAGAGTGTAAATCCGGGCGGCCTCTGCCCAGGCAAAGACTCGGCGCCCAGAGTGTGAATATGGGCGGCCTTCGCACAGCAAAGACTCGGCGCCCAGAGTGTGAATCCGGGCGGCCTCCGCCCAGGCAAAGTCTTGGCGCCCAGAGTGTGAATCAGGGCGGCCTCCGCCCAGGCAAAGACTCGGCGCCCAGAGTGTGAATCCGGGCGGCCTCCGCCCAGGCAAACACTCGGCGCCCAGAGTGTGAATCCGGGCGGTCTCCGCCCAGGCAAAGACTCGGCGCCCAGAGTGTGAATCCGGGCGGCCTCCGCCCAGGCACAGACTCGGCGCCCAGAGTGTGAATCCGGGCGGCCTCCGCCCAGGCAAAGACTCGGCGCCCAGAGTGAGAGTCCGGGCTGCCTCTGCGCAGGGAAAGACTCGGCACCCAGAGTGAATCCGGGCGGCCTCCGCCCAGGCAAAGACACGGCGCCCAGAGTGTGAATCCTGGCGGTCTCCGCCCAGGCAAAGACTCTGCGCCCAGAGTTTGAATCCGGGCGGCCTCTGCCCAGGCAAAGACTCGGCGCCCAGAGTGAGAGTCCGGGCGGCCTCCGCCCAGGCAAAGACTCGGTGCCTAGCGTGTTAATATGGGCGGCCTCCGCCCAGGCAAAGACTCGGCGCCCAGAGTGTGAATCCGGGCGGCCTCCGCCCAGGCAAAGGCTCAGCGCCCAGAGTGAGAGTCCGGGTGGCCTTCGCCTAGGCAAAGACTCGGTGCCCAGAGTGTGAATCCGGGCGGTCTCCGCCCAGGCAAAGACTCTGCGCCCAGAGTGTGAATCCGGGCGGCCTCCGCCAAGGCAAGTACTCGGCGCCCAGAGTGTGAATCCGGGCGGTCTCCGCGCAGGGAAAGACTCTGCACCCAGAGTGAGAGTCCAAGCGGCCTCCGCCCAGGCAGAGACTCGGCGCCCGGGGTCCAGGCGGCCTCCACCCAGGCAAGGACTCGGCACCCAGAGTGTGAATATGGGCGGCCTCCGCCTAGGCAAAGACTCTGCGCCCAGAGTGTAAATCCGGGCGGCCTCTGCCCAGGCAAAGACTCGGCGCCCAGAGTGTGAATATGGGCGGCCTTCGCACAGCAAAGACTCGGCACCCAGAGTGTGAATCTGGGCGGCCTCCGCCCAGGCAAAGTCTTGGCGCCCAGAGTGTGAATCCGGGTGGTCTCCGCCCAGGCAAAGACTCGGCGTCCACAGTGAGAGTCCAGGCGGCCTCCGCCCAGGCAAAGACTCGGCACCTAGAGTGTTAATCTGGGCGGCCTCCGCCCAGGCAAACACTCGGTGCCCAGAGTGTTAATCTGGGCGCCCTCCGCCCAGGCAAAGACTCGGCGCCCAGAGTGTGAGCCCGTACAGCCTCCGCCCAGGCAAAGACTCGGCGCCCGGGGTCCGGGTGGCCTCCACCCAGGCAAGGACTCGGCACCCAGAGTGTGAATATGGGCGGCCTCCGCCTAGGCAAAGACTCGGCGCCCAGAGTGTAAATCCGGGCGGCCTCTGCCCAGGCAAAGACCCGGCGCCCAGAGTGTGAAAATGGGCGGCCTTCGCACAGCAAAGACTCTGCGCCCAGAGTGTGAATCCGGGCGGCCTCCGCCCAGGCAAAGACTCGGCGCCCAGAGTGTGAATCCGTGCGGCCTCCGCCCAGGCAAAGACTCGGCGCCCAGAGTGTGAATCCGGGCGATCTCCGCCCAGGCAAAGACTCGGCGCCCAGAGTGTGAATTCGGGCGGCCTCCGCCCAGGCAAAGACTCGGCGCCCAGAGTGTGAATCGGGGCGATCTCCGCCCAGGCAAAGACTCGGCGCCCAGAGTGTGAATCCGGGCGGTCTCCGCCCAGGCAAAGACTCGGCGCCCAGAGTGTGAATCCGGGCGGCCTCCGCCCAGGCAAAGACACGGCGCCCAGAGTGTGAATCCAGGCGGTCTCCGCCCAGGCAAAGACTCGGCGCCCAGAGTGTGAATCCGGGCGGTCTCCGCCCAGGCAGACTCGGCGCCCAGAGTGTAAATCCGGGCGTCCTCCGCCCAGGCAGAGGCTCGGCGCCCAGAGTGAGAGTCCGGGCTGCCTCCGCGCAGGGAAAGACTCGGCACCCAGAGTGAATCCGGGCGGCCTCCGCCCAGGCAAAGACTCGGCGCCCAGAGTGTGAATCATGGCGGTCTCCGCCCAGGCAAAGACTCTGCGCCCAGAGTTTGAATCCGGGCGGCCTCTGCCCAGGCAAAGACTCGGCGCCCAGAGTGAGAGTCCGGGCGGCCTCCGCCCAGGCAAAGACTCGGCGCCTAGAGTGTTAATATGGGCGGCCTTCGCACAGCAAAGACTCTGCGCCCAGAGTGTGAATCCGGGCGGCCTCCGCCCAGGCAAAGACTCGGCGCCCAGAGTGTGAATCCGTGCGGCCTCCGCCCAGGCAAAGACTCGGCGCCCAGAGTGTGAATCCGGGCGGCCTCCGCACAGGCAAAGACTCGGCGCCCAGAGTGTGAATCCGGGCGGCCTCCGCCCAGGCAAAGACTCGGCGCCCAGAGTGTGAATCCGGGCGGCCTCCGCCCAGGCAAAGACTCGGCGCCCAGAGTGTGAATCCGGGCGGCCTCCGCCCATGCAAAGACTCGGCGCCCAGAGTGTGAATTCGGGCGGCCTCCGCCCAGGCAAAGACTCGGCGCCCAGAGTGTGAATCCGGGCGGTCTCCGCCCAGGCAAAGACTCGGCGCCCAGAGTGTGAATCCGGGCGGTCTCCGCCCAGGCAAAGACTCGGCGCCCAGAGTGTGAATCCGGGCGGCCTCCGCCCAGGCAAAGACACGGCGCCCAGAGTGTGAATCCAGGCGGTCTCCGCCCAGGCAAAGACTCGGCGCCCAGAGTGTGAATCCGGGGGTCTCCGCCCAGGCAGACTCGGCGCCCAGAGTGTAAATCCGGGCGGCCTCCGCCCAGGCAAAGGCTCGGCGCCCAGAGTGAGAGTCCGGGCGGCCTCCGCCCAGGCAAAGACTCGGCGCCCAGAGTGTGAATCCTGGCGGTCTCCGCCCAGGCAAAGACTCTGCGCCCAGAGTTTGAATCCGGGCGGCCTCTGCCCAGGCAAAGACTCGGCGCCCAGAGTGAGAGTCCGGGCGGCCTCCGCCCAGGCAAAGACTCGGCGCCTAGAGTGTTAATATGGGCGGCCTCCGCCCAGGCAAAGACTCGGCGCCCAGAGTGTGAATCCGGGCGGCCTCCGCCCAGGCAAAGGCTCAGCGCCCAGAGTGAGAGTCCGGGCGGCCTTCGCCTAGGCAAAGACTCGGTGCCCAGAGTGTGAATCCGGGCGGTCTCCGCCCAGGCAAAGACTCTGCGCCCAGAGTGTGAATCCGGGCGGCCTCCGCCAAGGCAAATACTCGGCGCCCAGAGTGTGAATCCGGGCGGTCTCCGCGCAGGGAAAGACTCTGCACCCAGAGTGAGAGTCCAAGCGGCCTCCGCCCAGGCAGAGACTCGGCGCCCGGGGTCCAGGCGGCCTCCACCCAGGCAAGGACTCGGCACCCAGAGTGTGAATATGGGCGGCCTCCGCCTAGGCAAGGACTCGGCGCCCAGAGTGTAAATCCGGGCGGCCTCTGCCCAGGCAAAGACTCGGCACCCAGAGTGTGAATATGGGCGGCCTCCGCCTAGGCAAAGACTCTGCGCCCAGAGTGTAAATCCGGGCGGCCTCTGCCCAGGCAAAGACTCGGCGCCCAGAGTGTGAATATGGGCGGCCTTCGCACAGCAGACTCGGCGCCCAGAGTGTGAATCTGGGCGGCCTCCGCCCAGGCAAAGTCTTGGCGCCCAGAGTGTGAATCAGGGCGGGCTCCGCCCAGGCAAAGACTCGGCGCCCAGAGTGTGAATCCGGGCGGCCTCCGCCCAGGCAAACACTCAGCGCCCAGAGTGTGAATCCGGGCGGCCTCCGCCCAGGCAAAGACTCGACGCCCAGAGTGTGAATCCGGGCGGCCTCCGCCCAGGCAAATACTCGGCGCCCAGAGTGTGAATCCGGGCGGCCTCCGCCCAGGCAGACTCAGCGCCCAGAGTGTGAATCCAGGCGGCCTCCGCCCAGGCAAAGACTCGGCGCCCAGAGTGTGAATCCGGGCGGCCTCCGCCCAGGCAAAGGCTCAGCGCCCAGAGTGAGAGTCCGGGCGGCCTTCGCCTAGGCAAAGACTCGTGCCCAGAGTGTGAATCCGGGCGGTCTCCGCCCAGGCAAAGACTCTGCGCCCAGAGTGTGAATCCGGGCGGCCTCCGCCAAGGCAAATACTCGGCGCCCAGAGTGTGAATCCGGGCGGTCTCCGCGCAGGGAAAGACTCTGCACCCAGAGTGAGAGTCCAAGCGGCCTCCGCCCAGGCAGAGACTCGGCGCCCGGGGTCCAGGCGGCCTCCACCCAGGCAAGGACTCGGCACCCAGAGTGTGAATATGGGCGGCCTCCGCCTAGGCAAGGACTCGGCGCCCAGAGTGTAAATCCGGGCGGCCTCTGCCCAGGCAAAGACTCGGCACCCAGAGTGTGAATATGGGCGGCCTCCGCCTAGGCAAAGACTCTGCGCCCAGAGTGTAAATCCGGGCGGCCTCTGCCCAGGCAAAGACTCGGCGCCCAGAGTGTGAATATGGGCGGCCTTCGCACAGCAGACTCGGCGCCCAGAGTGTGAATCTGGGCGGCCTCCGCCCAGGCAAAGTCTTGGCGCCCAGAGTGTGAATCAGGGCGGGCTCCGCCCAGGCAAAGACTCGGCGCCCAGAGTGTGAATCCGGGCGGCCTCCGCCCAGGCAAACACTCAGCGCCCAGAGTGTGAATCCGGGCGGCCTCCGCCCAGGCAAAGACTCGACGCCCAGAGTGTGAATCCGGGCGGCCTCCGCCCAGGCAAATACTCGGCGCCCAGAGTGTGAATCCGGGCGGCCTCCGCCCAGGCAGACTCAGCGCCCAGAGTGTGAATCCAGGCGGCCTCCGCCCAGGCAAAGACTCGGCGCCCAGAGTGTGAATCCGGGCGGTCTCCGCCCAGGCAAAGACTCTGCGCCCAGAGTGTGAATCCGGGCGGTCTCCGCCCAGGCAAAGACTCGGCGCCCAGAGTGTGAATCCGGGCGGCCTCCGCCCATGCAAAGACTCGGCGCCCAGAGTGTGAATGTCCAGAGTACACAGAGGATACACGGAATAGATTAGAAGGGATGGAGACTAGAGCTGCCACGACGCGTCGACTACGTCGACTAAGAAAATACGTCGACGTGCGTTTTGGGCGTCGATGCGTCACAGTGATGGCAGTGCTTGGTATCTAGCGCTGCCCTCCGTGCCGCCGTCCCCCCCTCTCGTCTCCCCCGCCGTCCCCAGGGGTGCAACGGATAGTCACTGATCCGTGATCCGAGCGCACATTCCGCGATCCGCGGAGCGCTCCGCGGTCTCGGCCTTAGGAGAGGCCGCGGCTTCGGCCTAGCTCCGAAGCGGCAGCCATCTTTCTACACCCAGGCGTTTACAATGTGATCGCTCCGCCGGTTTCTCTCTCCCCTATCTGTACTGATCTGTGCAGTGGAGGGGAGAGGTCGGATGGAAGAAGCCATCCCTCCATACCCAGCTGATACTCTGCCAGCCTCTGCAATGCAATACTCTGCAATGCAAAAAAATTCTCTGCTGCAAAACAATACTCTGCAATGCAAAACAATACTCTGCCCGCCAATGCTCTGCCAGCCAATACAATACTCTGCCCGCCAATACTCTGCCAGCCAATACAGTACAATACTCTGCCCGCCAATACTCTGCCAGCCAATACAGTACAATACTCTGCCCGCCAATACTCTGCCAGTCAATACAGTACAATACTCTGCCCGCCAATACAGTACAATACTCTGCCCGCCAATACAATACTCTGCCCTCCAATACAATACTCTGCCCGCCAATACTCTGCCCGCCAATACAATACTCTGCCCGCCAATGCAATACAATACTCTGCCCGCCAATGCAATACAATACTCTGCAATACAATACAATACTCTGCAATACAATACTCTCAAGGTTATTCAAAAGGATTATTAGCTAAATCAAAAAAAAACACTAGATTCATTAAAAAATAAAAATAAAAATAATAATCGGATAGTCGTTGACTAATCAAAAAAATAATCGATAGATTAGTCGACAGACAAATTAATCGTTAGTTGCAGCTCTAATGGAGACCCAGGGACATGTCCAGGGTACACAGAGGATACACGGGATAGATTAGAAGGGATGGAGACCCAGGGACATGTCCAGAGTACACAGAGGATGCACGGGATAGATTAGAAAGGATGGAGACCTACAGACATGTCCAGATGGAAGCGGTGAGTCGGTAGAAGCATGTCCCCTCCCGCCTCTTGTAAGAACGATCAAGCGGCGGAACAGCTGCTATGATAGTTCTTATGGTGCAGGGAATCGCGTATGTGTGTATTTATAAATAAGTGTTTGTGTGTGTATTTATAAATAAGTGTGTGTGTGTGTGTGTGTGTATTTATAAATAACTGTGTATTATATTTAAAAATAAGTGTGTGTGTATTTATAAATAAGTGTGTGTGTGTGTGTGTGTGTGTGCATTTATAAATAAGTGTGTGTATTATATTTATAAATGTGTGTATTCATAAATAAGTGTTTGTGTGTGTATTTATAATTGTGTGTATTATATTTCAAAATAAGTCAGTATTATATTTATAATTAAGTATATATATATATATATATATATATATATATATACACGGGGCGTGGCTTGGCGCTGCGGGAAGATGGACGCCTAATCCAGAGCTCCCGATCCCCTAGGTCCAGCTACCTTAAGCTTGGCGGCTTTCTCCAACCCGAAGATGAGCAACGCAACTCAGCCGAGCTCGGCGACCCGACCCGGATCACAGCGAGACGCAGATCACCCTCCGACGCAGCACATACCGGAGATCTTCCGCTCCCGAACCCGAGGTATGTCCCAGGAGGCGCAGGCCGCACTACACGAGGCCTCCTCACAGAGTAGAGCGGCACCCCGCTCCCGAAGCCGTAGCCCTCAACATCCTCCACCCGTCGCTGAGGCACAACCATCCCTAAGCCTGGCTGACCTACGTGCAGTTGCTGCTGATATTAAATCAGCTATGTCAGCAGCAATCTCGGAGCTTCGTGAGGATTTCCACAGCATGGCCATTAGAGTGGAGGAGGTGGAGGAGACGCAGGCCCGCCATGATGCGGCCCTGTGTCATGTACAGCAACTATCCGAGTCGCACGCCATCCACCTCCGCGATATGAACCGCCATTTAGAGGACCTCGATAATCGAGAAAGGAGGCGAAACCTGAGAGTAAGAGGTCTCCCCGAAGCAATAGACACCCCACAACTTACAAGAGAAATCACTTCCATTTTTAATGATTTGCTTGACCGCCCCCCTGATACAGTGATTCAAATGGAACGCATACACAGAGCCCTGCGGCCCAGAGGCAGGGAGGCTGACCCTCCCAGGGACGTTATATGTTGCCTTTCTGACTTTATCCTCAAGGAGGAAATAATGCGTAAAGCCAGGAATACTGAGAGAATTTTACACCGAGGCGCAGAAATTAAAATTTTCCAAGATCTCTCGGCTATCACGCTCCAACGGAGGAGAGAGCTGAAGCCCCTGCTGGATGTCTTGCGAGCTAGAGCGATTCCATACCGCTGGAAATTCCCATTTTGCCTAGCAGCCATCGCCAATGGGCACACCTACCATCTAAAAGTTCCTGAAGATTTGGAACACTTCTGTAGCTCCCTTCACATCCCAGTTGTAGAAGTACCGGATTGGTATAGTGACTTTCGCATTTCCCCCCTGCACAGGGCGGACTCGATGGATGGTGTCGCTGAAGCGGGCAACTACAGCTTAAGTCGCCGTCGCAGACAGGCCCGACCGTCCTCCCCGCAGAGACCATCGGGACTGCCGAGAAATACGAGCCCCACAGCATCCCCGGTCCACAGGAGACAGCGGCGTTCTTAGTTTGGAACCAAGTGACCCTTGTTTTCACAATGATTCTGGAGGTACCCGAGTTAGATGTTCTTTTTCTCCACCAACGTTTCTCTTTCTTCTTTTTTTTTTTTTTTTTGGGGGCATATCTCCTCAAGAACTGTTTCATTCTTCCTACTTGACTACCCAGGCTCTGACAGTTCTCAAGGTTATCCAGCAGACTAATAAATTTGCCTGATGCCCACTTTGAGCTACACTCTCTCCCCCCACAACCGTACTTTGAACCATTTTTGGCCTGTGCTCCCTGCTTTATTATATTTTCTCTTTATTCCCTCCACCACATGTACGCTCAGGCTCCTCCGATTGCACGACAACGTGTATTATTTAGACGTTTTACCTCTAACACCTGCTTTTTGTCATCTGCTGGTCTGAGCTCCTCCTCACTGAGATTAAGTTCTACTTCTATGACACTGTGTAAAACCATCTCATAAGTATTATTACATTGTCTTTTTGGGACCTCATCTCCGGATTAGTGGTCTACCTGTTTTGAAAAGCTCACTGAGATCCCTGCTGGGAATCGTTCATGTTCGACAATGTTTTAATATTTACTACCCCAACCCTGATAGGGAGATGTCTACATTGGCTACCAACCCAAAATGGTTTTTGTTTGTTGTTGTTTCCTAAGATTGCATCGTAGTTAGTTACATCAGTTAGATCAAGCTGCTTTGCAATCTTGCTTTGTCTTTGTTTAATGCATAACTGCCGGAAGCCAGGTTAACAGCACTGTTGCGACACCTCTGCGCCATTGTTATATTCTTATCATTATATAATCCTGAATGTTCAAATATAAGTTTCTTATTCTGAGTGGTTATAAAGGTTTAAGACGGCTTTCTTAGAAAGTTTTATCCCTGACAGACTCCCTCTTTCATATATACTTACACCCATGAGATACGGTTGATTCCTCGCGAATCTTCATTACAGCGCCTGTACAATCGTTCCATCTTCCCACATATCACTCAATAATATTTATAGCCTGCCAAATCTTTAACCCTCAGGACCTTACGGTTCCTTTAACTCATTACTTAAAAGGAACCCTCTCTTCCTCGCTCGCCGATCACCCCCACACACAGGGATCTCGTCGAGATTTCCCTGACACGTATTGGGACCTTAATTTCGGCGAGACTTTTTAGTCGTTGCCGATCCCAACTGTTCCCCATCCCTCTCAGGAGTATCCTTACTGTCACTAGGAGGATACCCCGCAGTTAAGACCAATAAACGCCCAACGTGCTTCCTCCTCTCGTACCTTTCCCTACCCCCTCTGTCGTCTCATCCTTCCCTCCCGCACTACTTCCCCTACCTCCTCCCCCCTCCAACGAGTGAAGTTCGGGTCCGTGCATTACACATATCAAAAGCTACGGACCAGGCTGTTTGTTTCTATTCTATTCATCCCCTGGATCGCTAGATAATTATCCATAATGACATCCTCTAAGACTACACTTACGTCCAGTAAGCTAAAACTAATTTCTTTAAATGCGAAGGGTCTGAATCTCCCCGAGAAACGATCCAATATGTTGCACAATTTAAAAGGGATGAGAGCAGATGTAATTTTCCTACAGGAGACCCACTTTAAATCACAAGCCATACCAAAACTCTCAAACCAATACTACCCGACATGCTATCATGCAACTTCTCCAGATTCTAAAACAAAAGGGGTATCCATCCTATTATCTAAACATGTCCCCATTCAAATTCTTGACTCAATGATTGACACCCAAGGTAGATTCCGTTTCCTAAAGGGCACTTGGAAAGGTAAGCCTATTACTCTTGCCAACATTTACAGCCCGAACTCAGGCCAGGTTACTTTCTTCCGGGAGGTAACCGCCCATCTGGCCGCATTTCAATCAGGTATGATACTGTTGGGCGGGGATTTCAATGTCCCATTGGAACCTCTTCTCGATACCTCGACTGGTACCTCTCATCTGCCGTATAGAGCCATACGACAGATAAGATTATCTTTACAATCTCTCATGTTGCATGATACATGGCGCACCATAAATCCCACCGAGAAGGATTTCACGTTTTTCTCCATCCCCCGTAACCGCTATTCCAGACTAGATTATATATTTATCACACAGACAGACCTTCCCCTTCTATCTGCTTCTAAAATTGAGTCCATGACCCTATCTGATCATCACCCGGTTTCTATCACACTGACGATGCCAGATGTGCAAGAACGCACTCAGATATGGTCCATGAACTCCCAAATTCTGACAAACTCATTGTATACAACTGAAGTTCAACGTTGCCTCACAGAATACTTCCACTTAAATGAGACCCCTGATACTACCCACATGACACAATGGGCTGCCCATAAATGTGTAGTAAGGGGTAAACTGATTTCCATATCAGCGAAAATTGCGAAGGACAAGAAAGCATTCCTTTCCGGACTATACGCTAAACTCAAACAACTAGAATCGGCCCACAAACGTACACTGGCCTCTCGCACCCTCACAGAGTTGCAAGAGGTTCGTACTTCTATCCAGACAGAATTATACAAACGTACGAAAAAAAGATATCTCCTGACAAAAAGACAGTTCTACGAATTTGGAAATAAAAGCGGCCGTCTTCTGGCTAGAGCCCTGCAATCGCATAAATCCAAACTGAATGTACATTGTTTACATTCCCCCACGGGAACCAAGCTGACCTCAAACAAAGACATAGCGGCGGAATTCGAAAGCTTTTATTCCAAACTATACAATATACAAAGACCCACTGAATTGTCCCAATCCCACGAGACACGCACGCGTTTGATGCATCAATTTCTTGAACAAAATTGCCCAAAGCTGACTGATACTAACCTCAGAGACAGCTTAGAGGGACCTATTAGTCAACTTGAGTGGGACACAGCCCTTAAACAAACCAAAGTAGGAAAGTCCCCAGGCCCGGATGGGCTTCCAGCAGCATACTACAAAAACGTTTTCGGACACTCTGAAAATCCCATTTATCAAAGCATTTAATTCCCTGACTAGCCCCGCAAACATGTCCCCTGAAATGTTGGAAGCTCATATTGTAGTGATACCCAAAGGAGATAAAGACCCCACGCAATCTGCCAATTACAGGCCAATTTCATTGCTTAATGTGGACATCAAAATCTTTTCTAAAATTTTAGCCAACAAATTGCTAAATATTGTCCCTAACATAATCTCATTAGATCAAGTTGGTTTTGTTCCGGGCAGGGAAGCCCGGGACAACACTATTAAAGCCATAAATATTCATCATATAATTAGAACCTCCAAACAACAAAGCTTCTTCTTATCTTTGGATGCGGAGAAGGCATTCGACAGGGTGGCTTGGGATTACATGCACGCAGTACTGCAACATGTGGATCTAGGCCCGAAACTGATCAATTTCATTCTTTATGAAAATCCCTCTGCGAAAATCAGAGTTAACAATACCCTGTCGAGTGCCTTCTCCATCCGAAACGGAACCAGACAAGGTTGCCCCTTATCCCCTATTCTATTTATCCTAACCTTGGAACCTTTACTCAATAGCATTAACCGAAATCAAGACATTAAGGGTGTAATCACAGGAGATAAAATTAGCAAGCTAGCTGCGTATGCTGACGACATACTGTTGTTTCTCTCTGATCCACACACCAGCATTCCGATCCTCCTAGATGAATTCCATAAATTTGCCCTGTTCTCTAACTTCAAAATTAATTTTGGTAAATCGTACGCTCTGAATGTCTCCCTCAAATCAACTGTGGTAGCACAGTGTAAAACTAACTTTCCTTTCCAGTGGAACTCAAACAATATCACATATTTAGGTATCAAGATCCCGAGTGACTTAACCAATCTATATGCTGATAACTACCCGGCCATCCTCAAAAAGATTAATGATGACCTTAAGAATTGGAGTAAATTGCCCGTTTCCTGGTTCGGAAGAGCTGCAATAATTAAGATGAACGTCCTACCTCGTATTTTATATGTGTTTCAGGCCATTCCAATAGGTCTCCCTCCAGCTTTCTTTAGGGCATATAAATCCGCA